>NC_084569.2:35189958-35337458 GCF_033978685.3 Nerophis lumbriciformis | reverse complement strand
AGTATATTACACATCTTTGGCCTCTGTCACATTATCCCCCCCCCCCCCCCCCCCCCCCGTCCAGTCCATAGTGGATCTAACATAATAGTGAGAGTCCAGTCCATAGTGGATCTAACATAATAGTGAGAGTCCAGTCCATAGGTCACATTGTTATGGGAGACGCATTGCATCCTGTCAGTAAGATAAGAGTTAAACCACGACAAAGCTAAGTCTGACATACCAATACGTGTTTTGATACGCTCTAATAAAATATTATGATCGACGGTATCGAAAGCAGCGCTAAGATCAAGAAGCAGCAACATAGATGACGCATCAGAATCCATCGTTAGCAGTAGATCATTAGTCATTTTTGCGAGGGCTGTCTCCGTAGAGTGATTTGCCCTGAAACCGGATTGAAAAGGTTCACAGAGATTGTTAGACACTAAGTGTTCATTTAGCTGCTGTGCGACAATTTTTTCGAGGATTTTCGAGATGAACGGAAGGTGGGACACCGGCCGGTAGTTTACCATGAGGTCAGGATCGAGGTTAGGTCTTTTGATAATAGTGAGATAATAGTGAGAGTCCAGTCCATAATGGATCTAACATAATAGTGAGAGTCCAGTCCATAGTGGATCTAACATAATAGTGAGAGTCCAGTCCATAGTGGATCTAACATAATAGTGTGATAGTCCAGTCCATAGTGGATCTTACATAATAGTGAGAGTCCAGTCCATAGTGGATCTAACATAATAGTGAGAGTCCAGTCCATAGTGGATCTAACATAATAGTGAGAGTCCAGTCCATAGTGGATCTAACATAATAGTGAGAGTCCAGTTCATAGTAGATCTAACATAATAGTGAGAGTCCAGTTCATAGTGGATCTAACATAATAGTGAGAGTCCAGTCCATAGTGGATCTAACATAATAGTGTGAGAGTCCAGTCCATAGTGGATCTAACATAATAGTGTGAGAGTCAGTGACAGGGACCCCATTTTTATGACTTGATGGGGTCTCTGTGAACCCATTTTGAAAATTCTTAGCGTCAACACTGATGGAGTATTGGTGCGTGCAGGCCGGTTCTAATAATAATCAAATATCATCTCGGGAGCCATGGATAATTTGACACTTAGGTGTTTTTTTTAAGGGCTTTCTAGTAAGCGGATATTTAGAATGCATTAAAAAAACAAATAAATCTGTTGTCATGTCTTTCATAACGATTGTGAACGTGAGGCAAAATTCCCCCAAAAAGAAGAAATATCGATACGATACCGATCGTTCCATTGGTATCGGTGCAGTCCATACATTTATCATTTGTTTTCAAAACTGTAAAAAAAAAGTGGGTCCCACAATACATTTTTGAGGGACCCACTTTTTTATGACTTGATGGGGTCCCTGCATACTTGCCAACCCTCCCGGATTTTCCGGGAGACTCCCGAAATTCAGCGCCTCTCCCGAAAACCTCCCGGGACAAATTATCTCCCGAAAATCTCCCGAAATTCAGGCGGACTCAGGTCCATGCGGACCTGAGTCCGCTTTCCCACAATATAAACGGTGTGCCTGCCCAATGACGTTATAACTGTAGAATGATCGAGGGCGAGTTCTTGGTTTCTTATGTGGGTTTATTGTTAGGCAGTTTCATTAACGTCCTCCCAGCGCGGCAACAACACACAACAACAGCAGTCATGTTTTGGTCTACCGTAAAGCAGTTTGTCTGCCGTAAACAGCAATGTTGTGACACTCTTAAACAGGACAATACTGCCATCTAGTGCATTTGATGAAAGCACTTTTGTGTGTGCCACACAGCAATGCATCATCAGAGAGGGTGTTCAGCATGGTTAGAAAAATAGTGACTGAGAATAGAACAAGGATGGACAATTCAACCCTTAACTCAACAAGTATATGTGTAAATAAATGAACACTGAAATTCAAGTATTTATTTTATATATATATATAAATATATATATATATATATATATATATATAAATATATATATACCTCGGGACACTCTGGGAAAATATTCTAAGTAACAAAGAAATACTTGACTTTCAGTGAATTCTAGCTATAAATATATATTTATTTTATTGTGTGTATATATATATATATATATATATATATATATATATATATATATATATATATATATATATATATATATATATATACACAATAAAATATATATGTATATATGTGTGTATATATATATATATATATATATATATATATATATATATATATATATATATATACACAATAAAATAAATATATATTTATAGCTAGAATTCACTGAAAGTCAAGTATTTCTTTGTTACTTAGAATATTTTCCCCGAGTGTCCAAATAGCTCTAAATTAAGTCTCTGTTACTTAGAATATGTTCCCCTAGTGTCCAAATAACTCTAAATTAAGTCTTTGTTACTTAGAATATGTTCCCCTAGTGTCCAAATAACTCTAAACTAAGTCTTTATTACTTAGAATATTTTCCCCGAGTGTCCAAATAACTCTAAATTAAGTCTTTGTTACTTAGAATATGTTCCCTAGTGTCCAAATAACTCTAAACTAAGTCTTTATTACTTAGAATATTTTCCCCGAGTGTCCAAATAACTCTAAATTAAGTCTCTGTTACTTAGAATATTTCCCCTAGTTTCCAAATAACTCTAAATTAAGTCTTTGTTACTTAGAATATGTTCCCCTAGTGTCCAAATAACTCTAAACTAAGTCTTTATTACTTAGAATATTTTCCCCGAGTGTCCAAATAACTCTAAATTAAGTCTCTGTTACTTAGAATATTTTCCCCTAGTTTCCAAATAACTCTAAATTAAGTCTTTGTTACTTAGAATATGTTCCCCAAGTGTCCAAATAACTCTAAATTAAGTCTTTGTTACTTAGAATATGTTCCCCTAGTGTCCAAATAACTCTAAATTTAGTCTTTGTTACTTAGGAATATGTTCCCCAAGTGTCCAAATAACTCTAAATTAAGTCTTTGTTACTTAGAATATGTTCCCCTAGTGTCCAAATACCTCTAAATTAAGCCTTTGTCACTTAGAATATGTTCCCCTAGTGTCCAAATACCTCTAAATTAAGTCTAATTGTGTACTAATTGTAAGTGTATCTTGTGTTTTTTATGTTGATTTAATAATAAATAAATAAAAAATAAATAAAAATATACCGATAATAAAAAAAACTATACCGATAATTTCCGATATTACATTTTAAAGCATTTATCGGCCGATAATATCGACAGGCCGATATTATTGGACATCCCTATTAAAAATAAATACATTTGTCGTCATGTCTTTCATAATGATTGTAAATGTGAGGCAAAATTCCCCCAAAATCATTCAATCAATGTTTATGTATATTGGTGCGTGCGGGCCGGTTCTAATACTAATCAAATATCATCCCGGGAGCCATAGATAGGGCCTTGACTTTGACACTTAGGTGTTTTTTTAAGGGCTTTCTAGTAAGCGGATATTTAGAATGCATTAAAAAAACAAATAAATCTGTCGTCATGTCTTTCATAACGATTGTGAACGTTAGGCAAAATTCCCCCAAAAAGAAGAAATATCGATAAGATACCGATCGTTCCATTGTTATCGGTGCAGTCCATGCATTTATCATTTGTTTTCAAAACTGTAAAAAAAAAAGTGGGTCCCTCAAAAATGTACTGTGGGACCCCATTTTTATGACTTGATGGGGTCCCTGGGACCCCATTTTGAAAATTCTTAGCGCCAACACTGATGGAGTGGGCCGGTTCTAATAATAATCAAATATCATCTTGGCGGCCATAGATAATTAATTTGCGGTCCGGATCGGGCCCGCCCGCCTTGACTTTGACACATAGGTGTTTGGATGTTTTTTTTAAGGGCTTTTGATTGCCGGTTCAGTATTTAGAATACATAAAAAATAAATACATTTGTCGTCATGTCTTTCATAACGATTGTGAACGCGAGGCAAAATTCCCCCCAGAAAGTGCAGTTCCCCTTTTAAGCGAATAAATATCGATATGATACAGATTGTTCCATTGGTATCGGTGTAGTCCATACATTTATCATTTGTTTTCAAAACTGTGAAAAAAAAGTGGCTCCCTCAAAAATGTACTGTGGGACCCCATTTTCATGACTTGATGGGGTCCCTGGGATAATTAATTCACAGGCCTTATCTGGACCCCGGGCCTTGACTTTGACACGTAGGTGTTTTTTTAAAGGCTTTCTAGTAAGCGGATATTTAGAATGTATTAAAAAACAAATAAGTCCGTCGTCATGTCTTTCATAACGATTGTGAATGTGAGGCAAAATTCCCCCCAAAAAGTGCAGTTCCCCTTTAAGCGAAGAAATATCGATACGATACCGATCGTTCCATTGGTATCGGTGTAGTCCATACATTTATCATTTGTTTTCAAAACTGTAAAAAAAAAAGTGGGTCCCTCAAAAATGTAGGCCTTGACTTTGACACTTAGGTGTTTTTTAAGGGCTTTCTAGTAAGCGGATATTTAGAATGCATTAAAAAACAAATAAATCCGTCCTCATGTCTTTCATAACGATTGTGAATGTGAGGCAAAATTCCCCCCAGGAAGTGCAGTTCCCCTTTAAGCGAAGAAATATCGATACGGGGATCATTCCATTGGTATCGGTGTAGTCGATACTTGTATCGATCCCCCTTTTATTTCATTGTACCTATAACTTGACTTGACTTTGACACATAGGTGTTTGGATGTTTTTTTAAGGCCTTTTGATTGCCGGTTCAGTATTTAGAATACATTAAAAATAAATACATTTTGTCGTCATGTCTTTCATAACGATTGTGAGTGTGAGGCAAAATTCCCCCCAAAAAGTGCAATTCCCCTTTAAGCAAAGAAATATCGATACGATACAGATCATTCCATCGGTATCGGTGTAGTTGATACTTGTATCGACCCCCCTTTATTTCATTGTACCTATAACTTGACTTGACTTTGACACATAGGTGTTTTTTTAAGGGTTTTAAGCGGATATTTAGAATGCATGCAAAAACAAATAAATCCGTCGTCATGTCTTTCATAACGATTGTGAATGTGAGGCAAAATTCCCCCCAAAAAGTGCAGTTCCCCTTTTAGCGAAGAAATATCGATACGACACAGATCATTCCATTGGTATCGGTGTAGCCGATACTTGTATCGACCCCCCTATTTATTTCATTGTCATTTTTTAAGGGCTTTTGATTGCCGGTTCAGTATTTAGAATACATTAAATATAAATAAATCTGTTGTCATGTCTTTCATAACGATTGTGAACGTTAGGCAAAATTCCCCCAAAAAGAAGAAATATCGATACGATACCGATCGTTCCATTGGTATTGGTGCAGTCCATACATTTATCATTTGTTTTCAAAACTGTAAAAAAAAGTGGGTCCCACAATACATTTATGAGGGACCCACTTTTTTATGACTTGATGGGGTCCCTGTGAACCCATTTTGAAAATTCTTAGCGCCAACACTGATGGAGTATTGGTGCGTGCGGGCCGGTTCTAATAATAATCAAATATCATCTCGGGAGCTATAGATAATTAATTCACGGGCCGGATCTGGACCTCGGGCCTTGACTTTGACACATAGGTGTTTTTTTAAGGGATTTCTAGTAAGCGGATACCGTATTTTTCGGACTATAAGGCGCTCAGGAGTATAAGTCGCACTGGCCGGAAATGCATAATAAAGAAGGGAAAAAACATATATAAGTCGCACTGGAGTTTAAGTCGCATTTTTTGGGGGAAATGTATTTGATAAAAGACAACACCAACAATAGACATTTGAAAGGCAATTTAAAATAAATAAAGAATAGTGAACAACAGGCTGAATAAGTGTACGTTATATGAGGCATAAATAAACAACTGGTATGTTAACGTAACATATTATGGTAAGAGTCATTCAAATAACTATAACATATAGAACATGCTATACGTTTACCAAACATTCTGTCACTCCTAATCGCTAAATCCCATGAAATCTTATACGTCTTGTCCAGGGGTCGGCAACCCGCGGCTCTCGGCTCTTTAGCGCCGCCCTAGTGGCTCTCTGGAGCTTTTTCAAAAATGTATGAAAAATGGAAAAAGTTGAGGGGAAAAAAAAAAAATGTTTGTTTTAATATGGTTTCTGTAGGAGGACAAACATGACACAAACCTCCCTAATTGTTATAAAGCACACTGTTTATATTAAACATGCTTCACTGATTCGAGTATTTGGCGAGCGCCGTTTTGTCCTACAAATTTTTGCAGTCCTTGAACTCACCTTAGTTTGTTTACATGTATAACTTTCTGCGACTTTCTAGGACGTGTTTTATGCCACTTCTTTTTCTGTCTCATGTTGTCCACCAAACTTTTAACGTTGTGCATGAATCCACAAAGGTGAGTTTTGTTGATGTTATTGACTTGTGTGGAGTGCTAATCGGGCATATTTGGTCACTGCATGACTACAAGCTAATCGATGCTAACATGCTATTTAGGCTAGCTATATGTACATATTGCATCATTATGCCTCATTTGTAGCTATATTTGAGCTCATTTAGTTTCTTTTAAGTCATATTAATTCAATTTATCTGTATGTAATATGGCTTTTAATTTTTTGCGGCTGCAGACAGATTTGTTTTTGTATTTTGGGTTGCCGACCTCATGGTCTAGTCTCTTACGTGAATGAGATAATTCATATTATTTGATATTTTACGCTAATGTGTTAATAATTTCACACATAAGTCGTTCCTGAGTATAAGTCGCACCCCCGGCCAAACTATGAAAAAAAACTGCGACTTATAGTCCGAAAAATACGGTATTTAGAATGCATTAAAAAACAAATAAATCCCTCGCCATGTCTTTCATAACGATTGTGAACACGAGGCAAAATTCCCCCCATAAAGTGCAGTTCCCCTTTTAAGCGAATAAATATCGATACGATACCGATCGTTCCATTGGTATCGGTGCAGTCCATACATTTATCATTTGTTTTCAAAACTGTAAAAAAAAAGTGGGTCCCTCAAAAATGTACTGTGGGACCCCATTTTTATGACTTGATGGGGTCCCTGGGACCCCATTTTGAAAATTCCTAGCGCCAACACTGATGGAGTATTGGTGCGTGCGGGCCAGTTCTAATAATAATCAAATATCATCTCGGGAGCCATAGATAATTTGACACTTAGGTGTTTTTTTTTAAGGGCTTTCTAGTAAGCGGATATTTAGAATGCATTAAAAAAACAAATTAATCTGTCGTCATGTCTTTCATAACAATTGTGAATGTGAGTCAAAATTCCCCCCAAAAGAAAAAATATCAATACGATACCGATCGCAGTCCATACATTTATCATTTGTTTTCAAAACTGTAAAAAAAGTGGGTCCCATAATACCATACTTGCCAACCCTCCCGGATTTTCCGGGAGACTCCCGAAATTCAGCGCCTCTCCCGAAAACCTCCCGGGACAAATTTTCTCCCTAAAATCTCCCGAAATTCAGGCGGAGCTGGAGGCCACGCCCCCTCCAGCTCCATGCGGACCTGAGTCCGCTTTCCCACAATATAAAGAACGTCTACAGTAAAGCAGTCCGTCTGCCGTAAACAGCAATGTTGTGACACTCTTAAACAGGACAATACTGCCATCTAGTGCATTTGATGAAAGCACTTTTGTGCGTGCCACACAGCAATGCATCATCAGAGAGGGTGTTCAGCATGGTTAGAAAGATAGTGACAGAGAATAGAACAAGGATGGACAATTCAACCCTTAACTCAACAATGAGTAGATGAGTGTTATGTGTGTGTATATGTGTAAATAAATGAACAATGAAATTCAAATATTTCATATATATATATATATATATATATATATATATATATATATATATATATATATATATATCCATCCATCCATTTTCTACTGCTTATCCCCTTCGGGGTCGCGGGGATATATATATATATATATATATATATATATATATATATATATATATATATATATGTATATATATATATGAAATACTTGACTTGGTGAATTCGAGCTGTAAATATACTCCTCCCCTCTTAACCACGCCCCCAACTACGCCCATATATATATATATATATATATATATATATATATATATATATATATATATATATATATATATATATATATATATATATATATCCATCCATCCATTTTCTACTGCTTATCCCCTTCGGGGTCGCGGGGATATATATATATATATATATATATATGTATATATATATATGAAATACTTGACTTGGTGAATTCGAGCTGTAAATATACTCCTCCCCTCTTAACCACGCCCCCAACTACGCCCCCCCCCCCCCCCCCCCACCCCACCTCCCGAAATTGGAGGTCTCAAGGTTGGCAAGTATGCATAATACATTTGTGAGGGACCCACTTTTTTATGACTTGATGGGGTCCCTGTGAACCCATTTTGAAAATCTTTAGCGCCAACACTGATGGAGTATTGGTGTGTGCGGGCCGGTTCTAATAATAATCAAATATCATCTCGGGAGCCATAGATAATTAATTTGCGGTCCGGATCGGGCCCGCCCGCCTTGACTTTGACACATAGGTGTTTGGATGTTTTTTTAAGGGCTTTTGATTGCCGGTTCAGTATTTAGAATGCATAAAAAATAAATACATTTGTCGTCATGTCTTTCATAACAATTATGAACACGAGGCAAAATTCCCCCCATAAAGTGCAGTACCCCTTTCAAGCGAATAAATATCGATACGATACAGATCGTTCCATTGGTATCGGTGTAGTCGATACTTGTATCGACCCCCCCTTTATTTCATTGTACATATAACTTGTCTGGCTCGAGCAGACGCGCGCACGTGACGGCGGACAGACGTCATTGCGCCATTCTTTTCTGCGCCTTTTCGCGCGCCTTTGCCCGCTCCGACCGCACACACGATCGGCTTCAAAAAAGACAACTGCGGCCACAAAAAAAAAAAAATATATATATATATATATATATATATAAAAAATGGTGTGCGTGTGAAAGAACCGCGGGAGAAGATGGCGTCTTGAAAGGAAAAAAAAAAAAAAAAAAAAAAAGAAGAAAAAAATACGCAGCTGAGAACGCAGCGTCTATTTTATTTCACGGCGAGTAGTGATCGCTCCTGCTTATTGGAGCTGCTGAGGAACGTGGGAGACAAAAGAGAGTGAAACATTGGAGGAGGAGGGAGGAGGTGCTCCCGACTGCTGTCACCTCCTCCTCCTCCTCCTCCTCCTCCTCCTTCATCCATTCCTCCCAGTCTCGCAGAGAAATAAACAGAAGCGTGCAGAAGGAAGAGAGGACATTCCTCCTTCATCCAGCCCTTTTTTTCCCCCCCTCTCTCCCTCTCATGGAGAGAAATTATCCCGCCGCTGCCGGCTTCGGGGACCTGGGCTCCGGGACGGGATGGACTTACGACCGATCGGCCAAAGCAAGGTACAGTAAGACCCCCCCCCCCCCAACCCCCCGCCCCTCCATCCCCATCCCTCCTCCGCATGAAGCCTGCACGCCGTGCAAGGTGCCTGCATGGCCGGCAGGTACAGTCGTGTGTTGTCATGAGGGGGTTACCGAGAGGGGGCGTCTCCGACAATGCAACGGAACGTTGATAGTGACACCAGGGAGGGATTTATTATTACAAAAAAAAACATCTGCATTGTTATATCCATCACCACTGCAGCTTTGTCCACATGACAGGCGCTGCCATGGGGAACTAATTGGCTGCGAGCGGCGCCTCCATTCCGCCGCACAAGCGTCGCACGAAAAAAAAAAAATAATGAAAGAAAAAAAATATCTATATATTTTTTTCATAATTTATTTTTTTGGCAAATATAAATATTTATATTTTTTAATTTACACTCCTGGCGTTAATTGTTCGCAAATTGCAATCACGTCACGTGACTGGCCAAGACTGGCGGGAATTAAACGCCAGCTAGCTTAATTACCCACAGCGCGGAAGCGAAGACCCTCCGTGAATGTGAGTAAATTGCCCGCAAAAACCCGCCCGATAAATGATTAATAATCGGGGTTTTTATTTTTTCTTTCCCTCTCGCCATCCTGGCGCTGGCTGTGTGTCGGAATGAAGGTTTTTTTTAGGGCCCCCCCCCCCCCCCCCCCCCCCCCCCCACCGGAAGGAAGCCATGCTAAAGTCGGCTAAAGCTCGTTAGCTTCACTTTCACGTGAGCGGTCGCCATGACAACAACGTCACTCCGTCGTCGCTGTGGGAAGTACACCGCTGTTATTTTCCGTGACACCGTTTTTTGCATTAATATTGTGCATAAAATATCACTTTCTTGCACCGTCTACGTTATATGGTGTGGGAGTATGTCAGTTGCATCATCTATGTACTGTAAGATATGATAGTACATTATAGGCCAGTGTTTTTCAACCACTGTGCCGCGGCACACTAGTAATTATGCAACTTCACCTAATTGGTCCAAAAAATATTTTTTGCAAATCAATTATTATAATAATGTGCCATTTAGAGATGTCCGATAATGGCGTTTTTGCCGATATCCGATATTCCATCCATCCATCCATCCATCCATCCATTTTCTACCGCTTAATCCCTTTGGGGTGGCGGGGGGCGCTGGAGCCTATCTCAGCTACAATCGGGCGGAAGGCGGGGTACACCCTGGACAAGTCGCTACCTCATCACAGGGCCAACACAGATAGACAGACAACATTCACACTCACATTCACACACTAGGGCCAATTTAATGTTGCCAATCAACTTATATTGTCCAACTCTTTAATTACCGATACCGATATCAACCGATACCGATATATACAGTTGTGGAATTAACACATTATTGTGCCTAATTTTGTTGTGATGCCCCGCTGGATGCATTAAACAATGTAACAAGGTTTTACAAAAAAATAACCCCACGCCAAAAAAATAAATAATGAAAAAAAAAAAATATATATATATATATCAATTTTTTTCATTCCGGAAGGAAGCCATGCTAAAGTCAGATAAAGCTCGTTAGCTTCACTTTCACGTGAGCGGTCGCCATGACAACGACGTCACTCCGTCGTCGCTGTGGAAAGAACACCGCTGTTAACACGGTGTTTTTTTGCATTGATATTGTGCATAAAATATCACTTTCTTGCACCGTCTACGTTATATGGTGTGGGAGTATGTCAGTTGCATCATCTATGTACTGTAAGACATGATAGTACAGTTCATTATAGGCCAGTGTTTTTCAACCACTGTGCCGCGGCCGTGAGAAATTATGCAACTTCACCTAATTGGTCCAAAAAATATTTTTTGCAAATCAATTATTATAATAATGTGCCATTTAGAGATGTCCGATAATGGCTTTTTTGCCGGTATCCGATATTCCGATATTGTCCAACTCTTTAATTACCGATATCAACCGATACCGATATATACGGTCGTGGAATTAACACATTATTATGCCTAATTTTGTTGTGATGCCCCGCTGGATGCATTAAACAATGTAACAAGGTTTTCCAAAATAAATCAACTCAACTTATGGAAAAAAAGTGCCAACATGGCACTGCCATATTTATTATTGAAGTCACAAAGTGCATTATTTTTTTCCCCCGGAAGGAAGCCATGCTAAAGTCGGCTAAAGCTCGTTAGCTTCACTTTCACGTGAGCGGTCGCCATGACAACAACGTCACTCCGTCGTCGCTGTGGGAAGAACACCGCTGTTATTTTCCGTGACACCGTTTTTTGCATTAATATTGTGCATAAAATATCACTTTCTTGCACCGTCTACGTTATATGGTGTGGGAGTATGTCAGTTGCATCATCTATGTACTGTAAGATATGATAGTACAGTTCATTATAGGCCAGTGTTTTTCAACCACTGTGCCGCGGCACACTTGCACCGTCTACGTTATATGGTGTGGGAGTATGTCAGTTGCATCATCTATGTACTGTAAGATATGATAGTACATTATAGGCCAGTGTTTTTCAACCACTGTGCCGCGGCACACTAGTAATTATGCAACTTCACCTAATTGGTCCAAAAAATATTTTTTGCAAATCAATTATTATAATAATGTGCCATTTAGAGATGTCCGATAATGGCTTTTTTGCCGATATCCGATATTCCGATATTGTCCAATTCTTTAATTACCGATATCAACCGATACCGATATATACGGTCGTGGAATTAACACATTATTATGCCTGATTTTGTTGTGATGCCCCGCTGGATGCATTAAACAATGTAACAAGGTTTTCCAAAATAAATCAACTCAACTTATGGAAAAAAGTGCCAACATGGCACTGCCATATTTATTATTGAAGTCACAAAGTGCATTATTTTTCCCCCCCGGAAGGAAGCCATGCTAAAGTCGGCTAAAGCTCGTTAGCTTCACTTTCACGTGAGCGGTCGCCATGACGACGACGTCACTCCGTCGTCGCTGTGGAAAGTACACCGCTGTTATTTTCCGTGACACCGTTTTTTGCATTAATATTGTGCATAAAATATCACTTTCTTGCACCGTCTACGTTATATGGTGTGGGAGTATGTCAGTTGCATCATCTATGTACTGTAAGATATAATAGTACAGTTCATTGTAGGCCAGTGTTTTTCAACCACTGTGCCGCGGCCGTGAGAAATTATGCAACTTCACCTAATTGGTCCAAAAAATATTTTCTGCAATTCAATAATTATAATAATGTGCCATTTAGAGATGTCCGATAATGGCCTTTTTGCCGATATCCGATATTGCGATAAATAAAATAGTGAACATACAAGACAACTTGTCTTTTAGTGGTCAGTAAGCAAACAAAGGCTCCTAATTAGTCGGCTGATGTATGCAGTAACATATTGTGTCATTTATACACCTATTATTTTGTCAAAATTATGAACGACAAGCTGTAAAAATGTATTATTAATCCACTTAAACTTGTTATATCTACACTTCTGTTAAAATGTAATAATTAGAGATGTCCGATATTGTCCAACTCTTAATTACCGATACCGATATCAACCGATACCGATATAAACAGTCGTGGAATTAACACATTATTATGCCTAATTTTGTTGTGATGCCCCGCTGGATGCATTAAACAATGTAACAAGGTTTTCCAAAATAAATCAACTCAAGTTATGGAAAAAAAGTGCCAACATGGCACTGCCATATTTATTATTGAAGTCACAAAGTGCATTATTTTTTCCCCCGGAAGGAAGCCATGCTAAAGTCGGCTAAAGCTCGTTAGCTTCACTTTCACGTGAGCGGTCGCCATGACAACGACGTCACTCCGTCGTCGCTGTGGAAAGTACACCGCTGTTATTTTCCGTGACACCGTTTTTTGCATGAATATTGTGCATAAAATATCACTTTCTTGCACCGTCTACGTTATATGGTGTGGGAGTATGTCAGTTGCATCATCTATGTACTGTAAGATATGATAGTACAGTTCATTATAGGCCAGTGTTTTTCAACCACTGTGCCGCGGCCGTGAGAAATTATGCAACTTCACCTAATTGGTCCAAAAAATATTTTCTGCAATTCAATAATTATAATAATGTGCCATTTAGAGATGTCCGATAATGGCCTTTTTGCCGATATCCGATATTCCGATAAATAAAATAGTCAACATGCAAGACAACTTGTCTTTTAGTGGTAAGTAAGCAAACAAAGGCTCCTACTTAGTCAGCTGACGTATGCAGTAACATATTGTGTCATTTATCATTCTATTATTTTGTCAAAATTATGAACGACAAGCTGTAAAAATGTATTATTAATCCACTTAAACTTGTTATATGTACACTTCTGTTAAAATGTAATAATTAGAGATGTCGATATTGTCCAACTCTTAATTACCGATACCGATATCAACCGATACCGATACATACAGTCGTGGAATTAACACATTATTATGACTAATTTTGTTGTGATGCCCCGCTAGATGCATTAAACAATGTAACAAGGTTTTCCAAAATAAATCAACTCAAGTTATGGAAAAAAAGTGCCAACATGGCACTGCCATATTTATTATTGAAGTCACAAAGTGCATTATTTTTTTTAACATGCCTCAAAACAGCAGCTTGGAATTTGGGATATGCTCTCCCTGAGAGAGCATGAGGAGGTTGAGGTGGGCGGGGTTGAGGTGGGCAGGGTTGAGGCATATTGTAGCGTCCCGGAAGAGTTAGTGCTGCAAGGGGTTCTGGGTATTTGTTCTGTTGTGTTACAGTGCTGATGTTCTCCCGAAATGTGTTTGTCATTCTTGTTTGATGTGGGTTCACACAGTGGCGCATATTTGTTAAGAGTGTTAAAGTTGTTTATACGGCCACCCTCAGTGTGACCTGTATGGCTGTTGACCAAGTATGCTTGCATTCACTTGTGTGTGTGAAAAGCCGTCGGTATTATGTGACTGGGCCGGCACGCAAAGGCAGTGCCTTTTAAGGTTTATTGGCGCTCTGTACTTTTCCCTACGTCCGTGTACATAGCGGTGTTTTAAAAAGTCATACATTTTACTTTTTGAAACCGATACCGATAATTTCCGATATTACATTTTAAAGCATTTATCAGCCGATATTATCGGACATCTCTAGTGACATTGTCTAGTGTCTGTGCTGTGTAGAGCTTGTCAGGGTAACCATGTAATACTCCACATCAGTAGGTGGCAGCAGTTAGCTCATTGCTTTGTAGAAGTCGGAACGCGTCCAGGATGGTTTGTCGTGATCCCAATATGCAGAGCACAGCGGGAGACAGGTAAAAAGGCATGTAACGCTTAAACCAAAATTGAACAAAAGGCAAGTCCTGCTAGGAAAAGGCACTGAAGCAAAACAAAAGTAAAAACTGAACTGGCTACAAAATAAGTAATATAGTAAAGTAAATTAAAGTCGCTCCGGAGTATAAGTCGCACCGGCCGAAAATGCATAATAAAGAAGGAAAAAAACATGTAAGTCACATTTTTTGGGGACATTTATTTGATAAAAGCCAACACCAAGAATAGACATTTGAAAGGCAATTTAAAATAAATAAAGATTAGTGAACAACAGGCTGAATAAGTGTACGTTATTTGAGGCATAAATAACCAACTGAGAACGTGTCATTCAAATAACTATAACATATAGAACATGCTATACGTTTACCAAACAATCTGTCACTCCTTATCACTAAATCCCATGAAATCTTATACGTCTAGTCTCTTACGTGAATGAGATAAATAATATTATTTGATATTTTACGCTAATGTGTTAATAATTTCACACATAAGCCGCTCCTGAGTATAAGTCGCACCCCCGGCCAAACTATGAAAAAAACTGCGACTTATAGTCCGAAAAATACGGTATTATTATTATTTTTTTTTTTAGAATATTTGACAAGGGGCAATAGAAAGCTTAGGCTGGCAGACTTTGGACACCCCTGACTTCAATGAACAATTATTTCACAGTGTCAGTGTGATTTATTGAAATATTTGACCCCAAATAACCCAAAAGTAATGCCTGTATTCAACTCCTTTATTGACTTTCATAATCCAAACGATAAGACAATAAGATACAATCTACAGATACATTTTTCGTGGCCGATCGGTTGGTAGTGGATATTTTTATCCCCCATGATGAGCAGTGTCATCTGCTGTGTTGACTTTGACACCTTGTAAATACAGATGGTCTCTCATTGGCTGTCAGCACTTTGACGTGTGATTTACGTCGACAAGCCATCTAAGTGGACTAACCCTGTCTCTGTTCTTCCTATTGCTAAAAAGCACATGCTTAAGTCAACATGCATGGTTGACCGCTTGAGAGGTTTGAGTCAAAAAAGCTCATTTTGATGACAAATGGCTCAGCTTGATTTAACAGGTGTTGTAATATTGTTTACTTCATTATTATCGGTCATTGGTTACGCAGATAGACAGCCTTAAAAAGTGCAAACAGTGACTAACTGCTCACTGCAAAGTAAGTTTCAAAATAAAAGCATGGCAGTATTTAGCTGGTTTCCACCACAGCAACTAACAAAATGCACCTTCCCAATCAGCCAGATTCTAATACATATATGACAAATGAACAGAAGATACATTTACACATACAATAAGGTCACTTCAACCCGAGGCCCCAGGTGTGTCCATATGCGACAAGGGCCGCATGTGCAGACAAATGAAAGGATGCGTGGGCCACAATAATTCTTCACTTTTGTGTTAAAAACACTTTAAAACCCATCTAATGTGCATCAAAATATAAGCAGTTATATACTTGAAAATAACCAACCATTGAGACCGATACATTATTTTCAATTTTTAGAGCAAAAATAGAATTATTCTTATTTTTTTTATTTTTTTTTATTTTTTTATTTATTTTTTTGTCCTGTCCAGCTTCTCAGGAAAATCATATAGTTCAATCAATCAATCAATCTTTATTTATATAGCCCTAAATCACAAGTGTCTCAAAGGGCTGCACAAGCCACAACGACATCCTCGGTACAAAGCCCACATACGGGCAAGGAAAAACTCACCCCAGTGGGACGTCGATGTGAATGACTATGAGAAACCTTGGAGAGGACCGCATATGTGGGTAACCCCCCCCCTCTAGGGGAGACCGAAAGCAATGGATGTCGAGTGGGTCTGACATAATATTGTGAGAGTCCAGTCCATAGTGGATCCAACATAATAGTAAGAGTCCAGTCCATAGTGGGGCCAGCAGGACACCATCCCGAGCGGAGACGGGTCAGCAGCGCAGAGATGTTCCCAGCCGATGCACAGGCGAGCGGTCCACCCCGGGTCCCGACTCTGGACAGCCAGCACTTCATCCATGGCCACCGGACCTGTGCCCCCCCCCTCAAGGAAAAGGGGAGCAGAGGAGAAAAGAAAAGAAACGGCAGATCAACTGGTCTAACAGGGGGGCTATTTAAAGGCTAGAGTATACAAATGAGTTTTAAGATGGGACTTAAATGCTTCTACTGAGGTAGCATCTCTAATTGATAGTTCATAGTTCATGTAGATGCCCATGTCAGCTGTTCAGATTTACTTTACAAAAGAGAAGTGTAGGATACTTCTCTTGTTGCCTTATTTGTATTTGACTTTATTAAATGTATTTATATTATCATTTAGTGCAGCCGGGCCGGAGCAGGAGGGGATAGAAAGAGAAAAAAAAAGAAGACAGAGGGGGAAATTGTGGGTACAAGAGGGGCATTAGACAGAGAGACAAAAACAACAACAGCAAACAACAACAACAACAACAATAGAGCAACATCAGCAAATACGACATGTACAAATATGATGGTAAAAGTAACCATTATTATCAACAATACAGTTGTTCAAATGCAACAATACATATACGTAATGATAACTTGAGATACGAAAGAATGCAGAAAAATGGAGGGGGAGAAAGAGAAGCAACCTACATTAACCTTGTAGATTGTTATAGTAACAATAGGTTAAGCTTTTTTTTTTTAAGCAAAAATAGAGTTAAAAAAAATATATATGGAGACATTGTATTTATTTAGCATTTATCATGAGTGTATTTTTGATTCTACACTAGTTTTTAATGTACACTTTTATTGAATTTATATGTATATGTGTGCATATATAATCAACATATGTATATATACAGTACATATGTTTATATATACACACAGTATATAAATATGTTTATATGTACAGTATGTATGTATGTAATGTATGTATTAGGGGTGTAACGGTACGTGTATTTGTATTGAACCGTTTCGGTACGGGGGTTCCGGTTCGGTTCGGAGGTGTACCGAACGAGTTTCCACACGGACATATTAAGTAGCGTAACGCACGTGGTGTAAACAATGCACACCGAGGCACAACACACGCATGCTAGCAGCTAACGGGCTACGATAGACTGACCATACGTCCTCTTTTCACCGGACATGTCCTCTTTTGCGCAGCTGTCCGGGCGGAGTTTCTTAAATGCCTCAAATGTCCGGCATTTTGAGTTAGGGTTGCGTGTATTTTTAATGTACGTTCAGGGTTAAGAAGGGGTTAAAAACAAAACAAATTGTGCGCGCAGCAGCATTGGTGAGGGAGGGGCAGAGACAGACAGACAGAGAGAGAGAGAGTTATGATAAACGCGCATGCGTCGCCAGGCTTTGCTTTTTATCCATAGATATATCAGATTTATATTTTTATTATCTATAGCAGGGGTGTCAAAAGTGTGCCCCGGAGGCCATTTGCGGCCCACAGCTAATGTTTTAAAGGCCCACGGCACATTCTAAAAATACTATTAAAATAAACAAAAACATAACAAAAGTGAAATAAAAAAGCTTAAATGTGAAATGTAATTTAGAAAAAGTTGCAATGTTGACTAATAAAACAAAGCAGTTTTTTTTCTTTCAAACTGTCATTGCTCCAAACATAATATTGAATCAAAATCATTGTTATTATGAATTATTGACCTATCCAAGGTTCCCTTTACTTCACATCAAATATTCCACTAAGAAAAATATTATTGGTGGAAGATTTTGCAAATTTGGTAAGTAAATAACCCAAAAATGTACATTTTGGTGTTTTCTTATTGTACCGAAAATGAACCGAACCGTGACCTCTAAACCGAGGTACGTACCGAACCGAAATGTTTGTGTACCGTTACACCCCTAGTATGTATGTATGCATATATATATATATGTATGTGTATAGACGTACATACATATATATATATATATATATATATATATATATATATATATATATATATATATATATATATATATATATATATATATATATGTGTGTGTATGTATGTATGTATGTATGTATATGTATAAATATACACATAAATGTATATGTGCATATGCCTACATATATATATACACACACATACATAAATATATGCAAATATATATACAGATAAATAAATATATATTTTATATATACCCACATATATACATATATATATATATATATATATATATATATATATATATATACATATATATATATATATATATATAACAAGATTTTATATATATATACTAAATCATTGAAGATTTTTAAATGATTTTAAAGCAGAATTCATCAACCGTTAGATTGTTCACCCACTAATAGGGAACGTGAACTGATGATGTGTTGGTTTACAGCGTTGAACTTTTTTTTTTTTTTTTTTTGGAGTTTATTTGTCGCGGGCCAATAAAAAAAACTCTCAGTGGGCTGCAAATGGCCCCTAAGCCATACTTTGGACACCACTACAGCTTACATAGCAAACAAACATTCCGACTATACCATCTAGCTTAAGCGCATTGTTCCAAGCAGTGATAGAATCGATACCAAGGGGACTTGAGTGATTATCACATTGATACTAGAGTCCCGTGATGATAGTGTTTCTCACAAGAATCTATCTCTGGTTATGGCGGCGTCCAATTTGCATAATAAGCCATGATTCTTCTGTCGCTTCTTTTTGTGTGTGTTTTATGTCACTAGCTTGTGAATACTTTTAGAGCAGACCTGGGCAAATTAAGGCCCGAGGGGCCACATGCGGCCCGTTAAGCTTTTCAGTCTGGCCCACCAGACATTCCCAAATAATATTTTTTTAGATCTTTAAGATGGAAACTGTAGCTGCCATTATGATGTGCAGTAATGTTTTCTAATGACCGTAAGTCTTGAACTATACAAAGTATTTCAATGGTTGGAATCTGCGCTTATGGATGATATACCAGTTACTATGGTAATCTAATTAGTTACTATGGTCATCTAATTAATTACTATGGTAATCTACGTCACAGCAGCTCAGACGAGGCACCAAGCAGTGTGGGCGGGAAGCCTTTCCACAGACGCGGAAGGAGCTTTTCACAACAAAGTTCTAAAGCTTAGTGATATATCAGATTGTAGGTGGGTTTATTTTGTACCCCATGCGTTCATATTTCACTGTTTGTTGCATTTTTGTTGCGTTTCACTTGACTGTAAAATATGTCGATCGAAAGGGGGCGTGTCATTCATATTTTGTCAATATTCAATGTTTTATCGTTCATAGAAAACATTAAAATTCCATTACGTTTTTTAAGGCGTTCTATCATAACGTTTTTAGCATTCAATCAGACATTATTGTGAAGTTTTGTATTAGTGTCCCTAAAAATCGATATACCGCCCCCCAGACACAATTTTTCTCTAAATGTGGCCCCCGAGTCAAAATAATTGCCCAGGCCTGTTTTAGAGGGCAATGTGGGACATGGCAGGACCAGCTGCTCGTTGAAAAGAGCCATGTACGCACTTTCATTTTTGGGGTCTCTTAAAGTGTTTAATACATCTGAATTGGTCGAAATACTAAACAAGGTCGTTAAGTTGTCAGCACTGATACCCCTGCTACGTCTTCTTATTCTCTGGCAGACCATGTGCGTATGAGGTGCTTTGGGAAGCGGAATTGTCGCGAACAGTCCCGTTATGTGTATATGGGCAAAGGCAAACAGGTAGCGCCTAATCTTTTTGTGGCCGGTCACAAATAAATAATGATCACTATTGTTCCCCCAGTCCTGAGCATCCAGTTTGGCAGTCATGTAAACAACCCAAGTAGGACCCCATGTTTTGGAAAACCCCGCCATAGAAATGTTAACCACAATCACAGAGTGTAACCTGACGACAATTGTGTGTCCTTAGCCTCATGTACGGGAGCGGCAGGTTATCCCACCCCGATTCGGAGCTGCTCCACAGGCAAGCCTACGGAACCCATCACCCTCTCCAGGGCTATGCAACCAACCACCACCCAGGAAGCTCCAGGCACGGTGGGTCTTGGGGCGGACCCACACTCGGTGAGGAAAACGAAATGTTTGCAGAAAGTCAAAAAAAGCACATAGTTGAACATGTAAACATAAAAAAAAATGTTTAAGTCATATTTGCCTAAACTATAGGGGTCTTCAGTGTGAGTCCCTTAGAAGGAAGCATCGGCGCCCCTTCTTATCACCAGTGTGATCTGTAATGTTGTTGGGCTGATACGGTAAAAGCAAGTCATTAAGACATTTTAAAACTAATAATAGATCTTTAAAATAGACCCTGAAGCGGATGGAGAGCCGACTTTTTAAAACTGGTGTAATGTGCTCCCGCCCGCTTGTTCTTTGAATTGTGCTATATAAATAAAATGGATTAGATAATGTGTATTTAGTTATGATTAATGGATTGGATTTATTTACTACACTTATTGTTGAAAGCGTATACCTCACCAAAGTAAGCATACCTCTCATATTTCTGCAAATATTTGCTCATTTACTGTATTTTCAGAAACACTAAAGAAATGACCCTTGGTAAAGATCATTTATGGCTTTCTAGAGGGAGCCATTCTTTTCCAAGAGCCGTTTAATAGAATGGCTCTTTTTTCTTTATATTTTTATTACATTACATTTCATTATGTTTAAGAAAATAATAACAGGTAGAAGTTAAAAAAGACAAGATTTGATCTGAATATTTCTAATTTTCACCAATTTATACTCGATATTTGTGTTCTACAATATTAATTATAATTTCACTCAGCAATATTAATTATAATTTCACCTGGGTTGTGTATTCATTGTAAATATTCCATGAAGTTTTACCTTATCACCAATGCTTTGACCTCTAACCTAAGAAACATTTTGGCCAAATAGAATTAGATGAGCTACAGGTAACCTCCATGCAAATCAAGTTTACTGTAATTTTTCCACACAATACAGAAAAATAATTGCCTACATCACAGGTGTCAAACTCAAGGCCATCATTTTATCTGTCCTGCAAACACCTGGAAACGATATTTGTCAATAAAGTACTTAAGATTTTTTTCATTTTGACAGAAAAAATGCTTGAAATTGCATACCTTTTAAACTTTAATAGTATCAAACATTGCAACAAATATTACAGTATATTATCATACTTTTTGTCTAAAAAAAAATACTTAACTTTACAGCAAACTACCCATCAAATTAAGAAAAATGACAATACATTTTACGTTCTTTACAGCATATTACTGTAAATTGAAAAAACTACTACTGTTTTTTTTGCATTAAAATGCTGTTGACTGAGCTGCCAGTTTTTGACTGTAAAATCTACGGTTGTTGTTTTTAACGGTGTATCACTGTAAATGGAAAGACGGTACATTTGTTTTTATGGTAGAAAAACTGGCAGCTCAGTAGCCAGAATAAAAAAATAACTTGTACTGTTTTTCCATTCATAATATAATTTAACACAAAAATTCTGGCAACTAAGCTGCCAGCTTTTTCCGTAAACCCCCCCCCAAAAAACAGTGTTACCGTTTTTCCATTTACCGTAAAATGTTGTAAAAAACACTATTTTACAGTAAAATGTTGTGAATGTAAAATTTTTACTGTAAAATCGACAGTCTACTTAAAACAATTTATATAATTAATAATGAAATCCAGAGGCAAATGTATGCATTATTCGCTGTTACAAGCGGCCCTCTGATGGCAGCCATAACTGCCATGTGGCCCTCAATGAAAACCAGTTTGACCTCCCTGGCCTACATGATACATCTACAGGTGAAACTAAAACAGTTTAAATATCGTGCAAAGTTTGTTTATTCCAGCATTTACATTGACAAGGTTAAACTAATTTATGAGATAAGCTCATAACATGAAACTCAACATATTTCAAGCCTTCCTTTGATATAATTTAAAAAATTATTATCGCTTGCATCTTATGAAAACCTCAAATTGAAAATCTCTGAAAATGTAGGGTTTTCAAAAACTGCAAGACAAAATATTCAAAATTAAGGTCTATTCAGGTGTACTGGAGAGGAGGCTACGCCGGATAGTCGAACCTCGGATTCAGGAGGAGCAGTGTGGTTTTCGTCCTGGTCGTGGAACTGTGGACCAGCTCTATACTCTCGGCAGGGTCCTTGAGGGTGCATGGGAGTTTGCCCAACCAGTCCACATGTGTTTTGTGGACTTGGAGAAGGCATTCGACCGTGTCCCTCGGGAAGTCCTGTGGGGAGTGCTCAGAGACTATGGGGTATCGGACTGTCTGATTGTGGCAGTCCACTCCCTGTATGATCAGTGCCAGAGCTTGGTCCGCATTGCCGGCAGTAAGTCGGACACGTTTCCAGTGAGGGTTGGACTCCGCCAAGGCTGCCCTTTGTCACCGATTCTGTTCATAACTTTTATGGACAGAATTTCTAGGCGCAGTCAAGGCGTTGAGGGGATCTGGTTTGGTGGCTGCAGGATTAGGTCTCTGCTTTTTGCAGATGATGTGGTCCTGATTGCTTCATCTGGCCAGGATCTTCAGCTCTCACTGGATCGGTTCGCAGCCGAGTGTGAAGCGACTGGGATGAGAATCAGCACCTCCAAGTCCGAGTCCATGGTTCTCGCCCGGAAAAGGGTGGAGTGCCATCTCCGGGTTGCGGAGGAGATCTTGCCCCAAGTGGAGGAGTTCAAGTACCTCGGAGTCTTGTTCACAAGTGAGGGAAGAGTGGATCGTGAGATCGACAGGCGGATCGGTGCGGCATTTTCAGTAATGCGGCTGCTGTATCGATCGTTGTGGTGAAGAAGGAGCTGAGCCGGAAGGCAAAGCTCTCAATTTACCGGTCGATCTACGTTCCCATCCTCACCTATGATCATGAGCTTTGGGTTATGACCGAAAAGACAAGATCACGGGTATAAGCGGCCGAAATGAGTTTCCTCCGCCGGGTGGCGGGGCTCTCTCTTAGAGATAGGGTGAGAAGCTCTGCCATCCGGGAGGAGCTCAAAGTAAAGCCGCTGCTCCTCCACATCGAGAGGAGCCAGATGAGGTGGTTCGGGCATCTGGTCAGGATGCCACCCGAACGCCTCCCTAGGGAGGTGTTTAGGGCACGTCTGACCGGTAGGAGGCCGCGGGGAAGACCCAGGACACGTTCGGGAAGACTATGTCTCCCGGCTGGCCTGGGGACGCCTCGGGGTCCCACAGGAAAAGCTGGACGAAGTGGCTGGGGAGAGGGAAGTCTGGGCTTCCCTGCTTAGGCTGCTGCCCCCGCGACCCGACCTCGGATAAGCGGAAGAAGATGGATGGATGGAAAATCATCAAAATTATAAAAATCAAATGTTTGACATACCTTACTTTGCATGTAATGAGTTTATATCACATATCCGTTTATAATTACTGACATAAATAGCCTTCCCGCAATTTTTCTAATTTTCTTTAGTTACACCTGTATAATAAGCTTTGTATAAAAAAAACAAAAAAACCCACAATTAGCACAACATATAAATGCGTACACATAAACTAGGCTACTTAACAAATCCGTAACAAAACACTGAACCAGAAAAGTGCATCCAAATGTGGATATACACTGTAACAAAATGACCGTTACAAACTGCGACAAGCGATTGTTAAAGCAACAACAAAACGTTATAAAATCAAAAATAGCTTTTCACAGTAATAAATGCAGTGGATTCCTGCAAACCAAAAAACAGTCGATAACCTACATGGTCATGGTTATAATACGTAGAAAACACATGACTTTACTGTGAGAATAATGAAAAATTGTACAATGCATTTGCAAATACTTAAAACATTTACTGTATTATTCTGTCTAAATTAAATAATTTGCAGATCGAACATTTAAATTTACAGCACCCCTTAATTGTTTTCGAAATTAGCATTAGCCGAGTTTAGGCTGACAACATGTTTTCTTGTATTTTTGTGGCAAGTGGGGTTATGTCTTTGTGCGTCATTGCAAAATGCATCGAAATGTTGGACAGGTTGCAAGCAGCTATCCAACAGCTACGGAGCATTGAAGGATCATTTTTAATAGCTCACTTGAAGGAACATGTTGCGGAAGGCTGTGTTGTTAGTTGTCCAGTGAAAGGTTGTACAAATACTTTCACGTTAACCGTTCACATGTCTCGGAAACACAGGCCTTTTGTAGATACTATGATTGGTAGCTGGTTGACGCAGTGGTTAGCGTTCGTGCCTCACAGTGAGAAGGCCCTGAGTTTGATTCCTGGGCTCGTGGTCTTTGTGTGTGGAGCTTGCATGTTCTCCAGCTTCCTCCCACCTCCAAAGACATGCACCTGGGGATAGGCTGATTGGCAACACTAAAATTGCCCCTAATTAGTTTTACGGTGAATTCCTGGCAACCACAGCTGTCGGTATTTTATCGTAAATTGTGCAGATTGTTGTTTTTTTTCACAGTGTACCTCTCTTTTGACTCTGGCCTATTTTGTAGGTTTTTGTCAGTCAGTGTGACTCCAGTCCCGTCAAAGGCCATGCATATGAAAGTAGCGTTGGCAATTTGCATTTAAAACAGCTCGCAAATGTACGGCTCGCATCGGCAAATCGGTTCTCCTCGTTCACCTGAAGGAGCCGTTCCAAAGACCGGACTGAACATCACGTCTCTAACACTTGATTACAATGTAAAGTAGTCAGTGTGCAGATTGTATTACGGAGTACATTTACACGTCCTTTTAAAATGACTCAACACGTGCCCCTTAATGTCCAGCGACAAATAGAGTACAGCCCTAAGTGAAAATGTCCAAATTGGGCCCAATTAGTGTCATATGACTCGTTAGTGTAACAAGCAAGTCTCAGCAGAGCATTAAATATGAAGTTATGACTTTCACACTCTCTCATGCTGGTCCCTGGAAGTTCAACATGGCACCTCATTGCAAATAGTTCTATGAATATGTTAAAAAATAGAATATACAGTGCATCTGAAACATTCACTTTTTCCACATTTTGTTATACTATATCCTTATTCCAAAATGGAATACATTCATTTTTGTCCTCAAAATTCAATACACAATCATCATCATCATCGGCGGTCACTCGAACGAGTATGACGATCCTCCTGGTAGGGGCGTATCCCTTTATGGAGGATGCCTGTGCGTGACTTTGTTTTACGTGGGGAGACTGGTGCACAGACAGTCACCACACGATCCTTGACAGAATCGGGTCAGGGTCCAGTGGCATGGAATCCAAGACGACTGGGGACCCTTTTCTGCTGCAGCCTTCTTCCACCATCGCAGCCTTTGTGGTAGACCTTAAATCTGCACTTTAACGTCATGCCCAAGACACATATGTATATATGTTATATATGTATATTACAACTTTATAGATGTATATTACAACTCCTGATAGGAAGTCACCATCTGTTATAGTACATTAATGCACATTCATGAACATATCAAATGTTAATGTGCCAAATTGTAGCAAAATACACAATACCTCATTATGTTAATGTAAAAAAGGTTGTTGTTTTTTTGTGACGTTTTTGCAAATGTATACAAAATTAATAACTAAGAAATTAAAAAGTATTCACAGCCTTAGTTCAATGTTTTGTTGATGCACCTTTTGGCAGCAATGACAGCCTCAAGTCTTTTTGAACACGATGCCACAAGCTTGGCACGCCTATCTTTGGGCAGTTTTGACCATTCCTCTCTGCACCACCTCTCAAGCTCCATCAGGTTGAATGGGAAGCCATTTTCAGATCTCCCCAGAGATGTTCAATTGGGTTCAAGTCTGGGCTCTGGCTGGGCCACTCAAGGACATTTACAGAGTTGTCCTGAAGCCATTCTTTTGATATCTTGGCTTTGTGTTTAGGGTACTTATCCTGCTGAAAGCTGAACCGTTGGTCCAGTCTGAGTTCAACAGCCCTTTAGAGCAGGTTTTCATCCAGGATGTCTCTGTACATTCCTGCATTCATCTTTCCCTCTATCCTGACTAGGGATGTCCCGATCCAGGTTTTTGCACTTCCGATCCGATACCGATATTGTTTTTGCACTTCCGATCCGATACCGATACTGACCGATACCGATACTGGCCTATCCGAGCATGTATTAAAGTTTAACGTTATTTAGCCTACTTAGTTGTCAGAATCATGTTGAAAAGGGTTTTAGTACTCTTGATAACAACTAGCCAGCTGAATTAGGGGAGTTTGAATAATACACAATGGTTGGTAACAAGAAACTGACCTGTTTATTCAAGGATAAACACAAAATAGACAAAATTATACATGACAAACAGAAATGGCATCATTGAAACTAGGGCTGGGCGATATGGCCTTTTTTTAATATTGCGATATTTTAAGGCCATATTGCGATACACGATATATATCTCAATATTTTGCCTCAGCCTTGAATGAACACTTGATGCATATAATCACATCAGTATGATGATTCTATGTGTTTTGATTGATTGATTGAGACTTTTATTAGTAGGTTGCACAGTGAAGTACATATTCCGTACAATTGACCACTAAATGGTAACACCCGAATAAGTTTTTCAACTTGTTTAAGTCGGGGTCCACTTAAATTGATTAATGATACAGATATATACTATCAGATATATACTATCATCATAATACAGTCATCACACAAGATAATCACATTGAATTATTTACATTATTTATAATCCAGGGTGTGGAGGGGGGCGCCGGATGTAAGTGTCAAAAAGACAGCCAAAAGAGTTTGATATGAGAATAAATCTAAAGTTAAAATATAGGGTAGAAATGCACCCATTTGCAGGAAATGTAGTCTTGATTTTCAAAATTTTCTTTCAAGGCTTGCATGTCTACATTAAAACATTCTTCTTCATACTGCATTAATATATGCTACTTTTAAACTTTCATGCAGAGAAGGAAATCACAACTAAAGAAATCACTAATTTTTTCATACGGGGTTGATCTGGAAATTTTTTGCCTCGGCATTTTGATGGTGTGGGCGTGTGGCACCGAATGGAGATAAGCGTCTCGACAGACGTTACAATATTTGAACAATGATGATGAAAACTGTTTTCTCTGTCGTGTCCGTGTGTCGAAAATTGTTATGCGCTTATTTTTTTATTTGATTTTGTGCGTGGCATATAATTGCTATGCGCAGAGGACGTTTGAGCAGTGCGCAATTGCACAAGCGCGCACCTTAGAGAGAACGTTGGTCACACGGCTGCGCTAGCATCATAGCTAACGTTAGCCATGCTGCTGGGAGAGGACGTATACGTATGTGACGTATGACGTGACAGTATGTGACGTGGGTAAGAAGGTGCGCTTGCTGTCTGTGAGAGGGAGACACAGAAAAGAGTGAGAAGAGCCTGTCGTGTAATGCCAGCAGCTAAAAGCAACTGCGTGAGAATCCACAGACCTGTGGATGTGTTGAAGGTGTGCTGGAAAATGCGGAACAGAAATTAGGGAGCAGCAGAAAAGTGGAATGTATTATTTAAATCGGTGCGTTGGAAAACACGGAGCTGAGTTTTTTTTTTAACTGGATCTGGATCGGCATTTTCCCATGCCTTGCCGATACGCATTTTTTGGCAAATATCGGCGGCCGATCCGATCCAAATATCGGATCGGGACATCCCTAATTCTGACTAGTCTCCCAGTTCCTGTTGCTGAAAAACATCCCCACAGCATGATGCTTCCACCACCATGCTTCACTGTAGGGATGGTATTGACCTGGTGATGAGCGGTGCCTGGTTTCCTCCAAATATGATGCCTGACATTCACGCCAAAGACGTCAATCTTTGTCTCATCAGGCCAGAGAAGTTTGTTTTTCATGGTCTGAGAGTCTTTCAGGTGCATTCTGGCAAGCTTTTACGAAATAATGGCATCCGTCTGTTCCATATACCATACAGGCCTGATTGGTGGATTGCTGCAAAGATGGTTGTCCTTCTGGAAGGTTCTCCTCTCTCTACAGAGGAATGTTGTAGCTCTGACAGTGACAACCCTGACTTGGGTTCTTCCCCTCCGATCGCTCAGTTTAGACAGCCGTCCAGCTCTAGAAAGAGTCCTTGTGGCTTCAAACTTCTTCCATATATGGATGATAGACTTAGACTTCCTTTTATTGTCATTCAAATTTTAACTTTATAGTACAGATAACAACAAAATTTCGTTGCATTAGCTAATGGTAAGATAAAAGAGCAATAAGGTGCATGGTGCACTGTGCTCATTCGGACCTTTAAGACAGCAGACATTTTTCTGTACACTTCCACAGATTTGTGCCTCAAGACAATCCTGTCTCAGAGGTCTAGAAACAATGCCCCTGACTTCATTTTTGGTTTGTAGGACCTTATATATAGAATAGGGTTGTCCTAATACCAATATTTTGGTACTTTTCAAATCAAAGAGGACCACAGTTTTTTTTATTTATTTTTGGCTTAATTTTAACTAATAATCTTACAATAAATTAAACATTTTTTTTTTTATTGGACTCAAAGAACAATTGACAATTGTGTATATTACATATAGTCTGCCATAATCTAGGATCAGTTAAAAATAGAATGGAATACTTTATTGACTTTAAATGCTTCATGATTATTCTTGCCACTCTTGGTCTGTGCTTTAAGACAAATAAAATCATTAGTAAATATTAAAAACAACAATATGGCTGAAAGTAATACATGTAGAAGGTAAAACACAAATGATTGAAGATAAAATACAAATTATAGCAATTTGTTACAAAATTCAGTCATTTCACTTGCATCAGTTTACGCTACGTGGGCGGTTTGGACTCAACAAGTCAATCAGCTGTGTGCGCGTCTACGTATCTACACATGCACAGCAGGGGAGCTGGTTAACTACATTACCTTTAAACACCGTGCAGGTCTGGATTATTGTTACTTAAATCTTTACCTAAGTTTGAAGCGCAGGTGGTCTTGCCACCTTTGGCAAGGCACATTTTAACCCTGTAAGACCCCTTGTTGTAAAATTACAACGTTACCTTTAACCATCATAAAAAACAATCTGTTATATATGTTTTTACCACATTTACATAGTCATTGGGTCCTATTGTTCAGTCTCACAAGGCTATTGGATCATACATTTGTTTGTAAGTGACGTCTTCTGGCCATAAACTCACACAACCTCTCAAGGTTTTCTTCGAACAACATTTATTAGTTTCATTGGTCTGGATATATCAGATTCAAGTAAGTAAAATGTATTTTATATTTTTTGGGGTTGTTATTACAATGTCTAGTGCATGTACATATGTAGTTATTGTGGAACAGATGCATCAAATTTCATTTAGAGCTTGTTATATAATTGTTGCAATTATACAACACTGGGTGAATGTGGTAGTCAAAATAGCTGGCTTGTTACAGTGGGCTCAAACAGGTTGTATTCCCTCCACTACATCACTGCCTGAAGTATTTTCTTTATACATGGATAGTATACATTCTACCATTGTGTTGTGTTCTGGTGACTGATTTAAAAGTTGTATCTCTAAAAAATGTAGTTAATTGATCAGACTGACCTAAAATTCCATGACTTTGTCCACGAAGAAGATATCGACATAGACAATTCAGTTCTGGGGAAAAGAATGTTCCTGAATGTGTAGATGTAATGGGGGTATGCATGTTTTCCTTTTAGTATGATAATTAGAGCCATTAAGACATTTACATTGATGGAATTTGGACACTTTTGTCCAAAGCGACTTACCAGGCAGACACTATTGTCTACCCTGAGCACTTGGTCCACCACCTGTTGCTGATGTGATGCCACGCAACAGATTCCAATCCCTGTTGACATCATTGCATTTTGTAAACAACATGACAGTATCTTAGACGGAAAAGAAAGACAAACTATGGAAACTCAGACTATGGCTTGATTCATTCAGAGAGAAATGCCTGCAGGTGTACCAGAAGAGCACAATCTATGGATGAGATGATGATGATGCTGCAGACACTGCAATACAGGATACGCCAACACACAATGCAGAAAGTGTGATGTTCGTCTTTGTTTTACAGACGACAGGGACTGTTTTTAGTACTTTCACCACCAATGAAAGTCTTCATGACCAATGTCATGAAAAGAAAAAAAGGGGGGGGGGCGTTTTTTAAGGGTTTTATCTTGTTTCATATTTTTTATATTTGTAATAGATGACTTCATAAAAATATAACTAATGTGTGATTATTATTAATGCTATATACCGTTATGGGGATAAGTAAGCAAATGAACCGTTAGTTGCTCAGACAACGTGAGAACAAATATAGAAATTATCATCAAAGCCCAATGTTGCAATATTACAAAATTTCTCTAAAAACATACATAAACATTTTTTTTTAACTCTTCAATTTCTGCATCAAATGCCTCCTACAACATCTGAAAGGGAACATTTTTTTTTTTTAAGGTTTTTCTATTTTTGGGTCTTACAGGGTTAAAGCAGCGTGGCACCTCCGTGTTTAAAGCCTCACTCTGATCCGTAGTTTTGAAACCCAAATACCTCCATATTGCGCTTCACGCACCCTGTTTATTAACCAGTGGAATTGCCTTTATTTGCCAGTTTTCCTCTCCTCACTGTTTCTCCTTGTGCGCTCTGCGTGTGTGTGCGTGCTGACACACTCTTCATGCTCCTCGGCTCAGCAGCGTCACCGCAGCACGGCGGCATGAAAAAAAAATACCGGTATTTTTCAAAGTCAGTATAGTACCTTTTTTAATTAATTGGTACCGTGGTATTTTATTAGTACCCGTCAATTGTACCTTTCCAAATTAGGTCCAACCAACTGAATTTGGCAATTAAGCTGTAGGGACCTCTCAAAGATGACCAGTTGAAACTGGATACATGGACTTTTGAGCTTCATGGCAAAGGCTGTGATTTTTATTTTTTTTAAATTTGCAAAAAAATCTGAATTTTTTTTTTTCCATATTGTCATGGTCTTGTGTGTAGATTTTTGAGGACAAAAAATATTTTTCCATTTTGGGATAAGGCTGTAACATAACGACGTGTGGAAAAAGTGACATCCTACTGGGTTGTGAGTTTTTCCTTGCCCTTATGTGGGCTCTGAACCGAGGATGTCGTTGTGGCTTGTGCAGCCCTTTGAGACACTTGTGATTTAGGTCTATATAAATAAACATTTATTGATTGATTGAAGCGCTGTTAATACTTTCCGGATGCACTGTAAAAAGGTTTTTATGTCTGCAGGACATACAGTTACAGTTACTTGGACAGGTAGTACAAGTCCAAAATGGGTCTCAGCATGGTCAATCATAGACGTTGAATGCGTCACATCCAGAGGTTGTGTTTGGGAAAATAGACGCATGGGAGCTGCCAGCATTGCTGCGGAGGTTAAACAGCTTAGTGGGTGGGTGGGTGCTCAGACCAAACTGCTTGGCTGTCATCCCAGAAGGATGCCTCTTCTAAAAATGTTGCACAAGAAAGCATGCAAGCGGTTTGCTAAAGTTCAAGCAGACAAATGACACAGATTACTGGAACCATGTCCTTGGGTCTGACGAGATCAATATAAAGGTTCTTGGTTCAGAAAGTGTCCAGGGCATGTCATGGCCACCAGGTGACAAGTACTGAGACAAGTGTGTCTTGCTGTATCTAACGATGGTGGGAGTGTCATGGTCCGGGGTTGCATGACTTCTTCTGGAACGGGGGAGCAATGGTTCATTGAGAGGAAACATGAAAGCCATTATTGTGACGAACTAAAGCCGGATACTGCAGCTATGTCATTGTGTCTTCCCATTGTGTCTACGTTCACACTGCAGGGTCAACAGTGGCATGCCATTTCTAATGTGAATGCAGTCCGACCCGCATGCAGATATGACGTCATGACGCCGCAGTGCAGTGTTGACATAAGTAAAAATGGCTTCGGCTCAAGTCAGTCTCAGTACTGGTTCATTTGTGGCAATTTCAAGGATTTGATTAATTATTGCGCGTAGAAGGACAAGTATTTAACAAGTCAGGGAATCATTAATTGTCGAGAACGGCCGATATACAGTACAGGCCAAAAGTTTGGACACACCTTCTCATTCAATGCCATCCATCCATCCATCCATTTTCTACCACTTATTCCCTTCAGGGTCGCGGGGGGCGCTGGAGCCTATCTCAGCTACAATCGGGCGGAAGGCGGGGTACACCCTGGACAAGTCGCCGCCTCATCACAGGGCCTCATTTAATGCGTTTTCTTTATTTTCATGACTATTTACATTGTAGATTGTCACTGAAGGCATCAAAACTATCAATGGACACATGTGGAGTTATGCACTTAACAAAAAAAGGGAAAATAACTGAAAACATGTTTTATTTTCTAGTTTCGTCAAAATAGCCACCCTTTGCTCTGACTACTGCTTTGCACACTCTTGGCCAGGGGTGCTCACACTTTTTCTGCAGGCGAGCTACTTTTCAATTGATCAAGTCGTGGGGATCTACCTCATTCATATATATAATTTATGTTTACTTATTTATGAAATATATGTTTTTGTTAACAAGTTAAAGGTGTTTAATGATAATGCAAGCATGTTTAACACATATAGTTAATATTGTTAATAAATTAAAGGTGTTTAATGATAATACAAGAATCAGGGGTGCTCACACTTTTTCAGCATGGAAGCTACTTATAAAATGATCAAGTCAAAATGATGTACCTACTACAAAAATGCAATACACATATTTATTTCTAAATATATTGAGGATTCTTTGTATCGAAGATAATATTTCTGCCTTATTTTTAAAGTCTCGGAACAATGAGTCAGCTGCTTCAACGAATGCCTCCTTTACCATCTCTCCGTCTTGGAAGGACTTATTGTTATTAACGATGATGTGACTCACCCGGAATGATGCTTCGGTGGCGACTTTCGCTTTTGAAGTTTGTTGTGTGAAAAATGACTGCTGTCCGGACAACTGGGATTTCAGTTCCTTCACCTTTCTCTTTCTCAGCTCGCTTTTCAGCGGGAAATCGGTGTCGTATTTTCCATGAATAGTCCGAAAATGCCGCTCCACATTTCCCTTCTTTGGTATTGCGATGGCAGATTGGCAGATGAGGCAAACGCACTTCGAAAATGTCATCGTGATAAAAAGTTTTTGTGATAAGTGATAAGTTTTTGTCTTCTTACTTGGTCTAGCTCCCCCACTCATTTTTATACCCTTAAGAGAAAAAACCGAGGGCTGAAAATTGGCGGTAACTCGCTGACAAGCTTGTTAGCTTTGCTGCACTGAGCGCCGTTGTTTGCGCATGCGCAATGACCTAAGTGTCAGAAAAACGAAGATGTCATCTGACTGGCTGCCCTGTTTATCAATCAAAAGACGGGATGGATGATAGGCTGGTGTCAATTTTTTTTTTTTTTTAATGTAATGCAATTTTTTTTTAAATTTTTTTAATGTAATGCGATCTACCAATACTACCTTTGCGATCGACTGGTAGATCGCGATCGACGTATTGAGCACCCCTGCTCTTGGCATTCTCTCGATGAGCTTCAAGCACACCTGTGAAGTGAAAATCATTTCAAGGACGACCTCTTGAAGCTCATCGAGAGAATGCCGAGAGTGTGCAAATCAGTAATCAGAGCAAAGGGTGGCTATTTTGAAGAAACTAGAATATAAAACATGTTTTCAGTTGTTTCACCATTTGTCGTTAAGTACATAACTCCACATGTGTTCATTCAAAGTTTTGATGCCTTCCATGACAATCTACAATGTAAACAGTCATGAAAATTAGGAAAACATATTCCATGAGGTGTGTCCAAACCTTTTTAGGGCCGATACTAATACCGATTATTAGTAGTCAAGGAGGCTGATAACCGATATTTGGAGCAGATATTCATTTGCAGTGTAAGTAATTTATTCAAAATGAATACTGTACCTCAGTAAACAGCTGGAAAAGGCTTTAAGTCCTGTTTTTTTTAAATACATTTTTTAGAAAACGTTGCATCAGTAACGACATAATAACTTGAGGGTTCCAGGTTCGATGCCAGCTTCCGCCGTCCTAGTCACGGCTGTTGTGTCCTTGAGCAAGGCACTTCACCCTTGTTCCTGATGAGTCGTGGCAACGCCCTCCATCAGTGTGTGAATGGGTGAATGTGGAAATAACATACTTGCCAACCCTCCCGAATTTTCCGGGAGACTCCCGAAATTCAGCGCCTCTCCCGAAAAACTCCCGGGACAAATATTCTCCTGAAAATCTCCCGATTTTCAGCCGGAGCTGGAAGCCACGCCCCCTCCAGCTCCATGCGGACCTGAGTGAGGACAGCAGGGTGACATGAATTAAATCATCCAGACTAGAGATAAATTGTATTATTATGTTTATTTTACCTAAAATAAAATATATTTATTAATTTAAAAAAAATATATATTTTGCTAAAAACATCAAAATTAATTGTATTTTTATTTGTATTTTTTCGTGACTCCTTATTACATCCAGCCATAGAATTATACACTAAAATAAACATATTTCAAATAATTGATTTTAAATTATCATAATAATTCATTTAAAATGACCATATTTAATTATTAAAATAATTGCTTGTTTATCAACAACTTTAGCATTTTATTCATTACATTTTGAAACTCTCAGAAGCCAAGTTATGTTATATTTCTTAATATTTATTTATGCAAGTTTGAAGTATCAATTATCTAAACACAGTTTTGTTTGCATATTTTCAGGATGTAGATATCTACATATATATATATATATATATATATATATATATATATATATATATATATATATGGTCTCAAGGTTGGCAAGTATGGGAAATAGTGTCTTTGAGTACCTCGACGGTAGAAAAGCGCTATACAAGTAAAATAATCCATATTTTGGCTTTGGTTTTACGGGATATTTTGCTTCCATGTCTGCTGTGGGCGAGCAGTCGGAGACAGACGTGAATTCCTAAAACATTTTAGTTTCGCCTGTTTTCTGCTCCGTTGTCAACTATTTATTTTTCAACCGTCTATTTTGGCGAGTGATTATTGCCTTTCTGATGACGTTCTGGTCGGATGAATGCGACCTGAGCGCGTGAGCATTGAGGACGCATCGCATTTAAATCCGATTTATTTCCAGCCTTGGGTCGGATATGAATAATTCGCAATTGCACTGTTCAAACTGACATTAAAAATATCCGATACGGGGGCAAAAAATCGGAATTGACCTGCAGTGTGAAGAAGGCCAAAGTCACATGTATTCATCGTTGTTCCATTTTAAAAAAGTTAATCAAATATTTGCAGAAGGGTGAGGGGTGTTATCACTTTAAGGTACTGTTTGCTGGCCTACCTCGGATTGTTTTTTGTGGATTTTATAAACGCACGTGAGGAAGATCAAAATGACACAGGTGGAAAAAGTGCTTGTGTCGTAATTACAAGATCCTCACCAAGATCGAACAGTTTCTTCCTCTGCCAATGCACTATGTTCATTTTTTTGTGTGTAATCCTAATTACTGTATTTGTCGTACTGTTTTAATTAACACTGTTACTATAATTCATGATAAATATGTACAGTCAAACATGAATAATCTTTGCCAGGCCTCTCAGGGCTGTTTGATGCCAGCCTCCACCACTCAGGCCCCGCGTGTCCTGAACCATCCGTCATGAACCTGATTTCAGCTTTGGATTCCCGGGGTCCTCAGCCCCCGCCCTCGGCCTCTTCCCTCCTCACACAGTTCCGCGCTCCCTCTTGGCAGACAGGTAGGTGTCCGCTTAGAGGAACCCTCGTTTGATGCAAAAAATCCCAGCAATTACAGTGGAACCCGTTTAGGTCGACATTCCTCCGATTGGCTGACTCGCGTCGACATAAACGGTTGTCGACATAACTCAGTATTTAGATTGTGTAAAACAATTCAATCTTTTCCACTTTGTCTTTTTTTGGTTTCGTTATTGGTAATAGCTTTTTTTTTTTGCATGATCCTATATAGATATGTATCAATTTGGCCAGAGGTGTCCAAAGCGCGGCCCAGGGCCATTTGCGGTCTGCAAGTAATTTTTTAAAGGCCCAACTTTAAAATACTATTACATAATGTAATGTAATAGTAATGTAACAAGAAAATGTTGCATTATTTAGTATTGACTGGCCTTGCTCAAACAATAATAACAATGTATAATCAACGAATAGATCTGAGGTTGAGCCACAGATTTAAGATTTGAAAGTTAAAAAAATATATATATGACTTATTTTTTAACACTTTTATGAGTCGGGGCCTTTTGCATCCCCGAGACCTTTATTTTGATTTATTTGATTGATTTATTAAACTGTCATTACTCAAAAAATAATAATGAATCAAAAACAACGTTGTTCTGAATTATTTACCTATTTAAGGCTCCAATTAAATTACATCAAATTTACTGTTGAACTTATTTTGTGGGAAAATATTGCAAAACAGGATTTTCGTTGACAAAAAGGCCTTAAAACATTTTAGAAAATTAAATCTGCATGTCAATGGATAGATTTGAAGTTGATCTATAAATATTTTAGTGTACAAAGTAAAATGTATGTATGTATATATGTATATATATATGTATATATGTATGTATGTATAAATGTGTGTGTGTGTGTGTGTGTGTGTGTGTTTATGTGTGTGTATGTATATATATATATATATATATATATATATACATATATATATATATATATATATATTTATACGGGGATTAATAAAGTATTTCTGATTCTGATATATATATATATATGTATGTATATATATATATATATATATATATATATATATATATATATATATATATATATATATACTATATATATATATATACATCTATATTTGTCTAGTTTTTAATACTTTAAAGGGGAACATTATCACCAGACCTATGTAAGCGTCAATATATACCTTGATGTTGCAGAAAAAAGACCATATATTTTTTTAACCGATTTCCGAACTCTAAATGGGTGAATTTTGGCGAATTAAACGACTTTCTATTATTCGCTCTCGGAGCGATGACGTCACAACGTGACGTCACATCGGGAAGCAATCCGCCATTTTCTCAAACACATTACAAACACCGAATCAAATCAGCTCTGTTATTTTCAGTTTTTTTCGATTGTTTTCCGTACATTGGAGACATCATGCCACGTCGGTGTGTTGTCGGAGGGTGTAACAACACGAACAGGGACGGATTCAAGTTGCACCAGTGGCCCAAAGATGGGAAAGTGGCAAGAAATTGGACGAAATTTGTTCAAAATACGAGGGTGTGGGGAAAGCCGACGAAAATGGTCAGTCGTTTGTTCCGCACACTTTACTGACGAAAGCTATGCTACGACAGAGATGGCAAGAATGTGTGGATATCCTGCGACACTCAAAGCAGATGCATTTCCAACGATAAAGTCAAAGAAATCTGCCGCCAGACCCCCATTGAATCTGCCGGAGTGTGTGAGCAATTCAGGGACAAAGGACCTCGGTAGCACGGCAAGCAATGGCGGCAGTTTGTTCCCGCAGACGAGCAAGCTAAACCCGCTGGATGTCTTTGCTCACACCGTCCCTTATGCCACCGAAGATGATCAAGAGAAGAATATCGACCCTAGCTTCCCTGGCCTGCTGACATCAACTCCAAAACTGGACAGATCAGCTTTCAGGAAAGGAGAGCGGATGAGGGTATGTCTACAGAATATATTAATTGATGAAAACTTTATTCATTACTCGCGGTTTTACGTAAATTATATACATAAACTGTGTTTACCAATAATTTAGCTTAAAAACATTACAACACTTAAAAACAAACACATACCAATCGTTGGTTAGAAGTCGATCGCCGGATTCGTCCGCGCTTTCTCCCGTGTTGCTGGCTATCGTGTCGTTTTCGTCGGTTTCGCTTGCATACGGTTCAAACCGATATGGCTCAATAGCTTCAGTTTCTTCTTCAATTTCGCTTAAGCCGCTGAAATCCGAGTCTGAATCCGAGCTAATGTCGCTATACCTTGCTGTTCTATGCGCCATGTTTGTTTGTATTGGCATCACTATGTGACGTCACAGGAAAATGGACGGGTGTATATAACGATGGTTAAAATCAGGCACTTTGAAGCTTTTTTTAGGAATATTGCGTGATGGGTAAAATTTTGAAAAAAACTTCGAAAAATAAAATAAGCCACTGGGAACTGATTTTTAATGGTTTTAACCCTTCTGAAATTGTGATAATGTTCCCCTTTAATTACTGAGATCCAAAAATTATGGGAGCCCTAATGGTTACAATATATATTGTATTGGTTTTGAAAATGAAAAATATCAAAATGGCCCCCACATGCTTTAATTTTTCAATGTGCGGACCTCAGTGGAAAAAGTTTGGACTCCCCTGATTTAAATTCTGGAGGTATACCAAGAAACCAAGTGAAGAAGAACAACTCCAACTCACTGCCAAGGACTGAATACGTTTGTTTATGTTGTTGACCGAAGTAGCGTGGAGTTGCAATCTCGGTAAGAAGTAATTTCGGTAATCCTTAACATGACCAAAATACTCTTAAGTATTACATTTTATCACAAGTGTGTCTGATACTACATGGTTACGGCATGTACTGTATATGAAAGGTTGTTGTAGGTTTTTTGTAGGGTTTTTATAGGCGGAGTACTTACATTTTTAGCCTCCTCTTGTTAGCAGCTTTTTACTATCTAGAATGCAGAGAAAACTAAAAGATGTGTGTCGCACATAACAATGGGGGATGATGGGCAACCCCCCCCCCCCCCAAAAAAAGTGCCAATTTCCTTTAATTGAAGAATATGGTGGATCAAGACTTGGTGAGTTGGTCGACTTAGACGAGTGGTCGACATAAACGGGGTCGATTTAAACAGGTTCTACTGTAGTATTGAAGCACTAGAACAAGGGTGTCCAGCCTAAATCTCCCCCAAAATGGGGCTTGACAACCAAAATGGCCAACAACCTGTATATCTAACTGTACAGGTAATACTCAAAACATTGAATATCCTGCAAATAATTGTTTATTCCAGCAATTAGATTCACAAGATGAAACTAATTTATGACATAGGCTTATCACATGCAAATTAATAAATGTATTTTGATATATTTTGATTATGGCTTATAGCTTGTGAAGACCTAGAATTGAAAATCTCAGAAAATTTGGGATTCTCAAAAGCTGTAAACCGTGATCCCTAAAATGATGAAAAGTAAAGGCTTGAAATGTCTCGCTCTGCATGTAATGCGTTTACATCACATATTAATTTCACATTTGAAGTTGAATTGCTGACATGAAAGAACATTGGAACTATGTTCAAATTGTTTGAGTTCCACCTGTTTGATGAACATGTGCACACATTTATTGCTTTATATGGTACGTTTTCAAGTGTGCTAAGCCTTCAAAAAGGTTTTAGTTGGCGGAATAATGATATAACATTAGTAAAGAATAATAAGAAGAAGACATTAAATATCTCAAGGGTGTTGGATTAGATAACATACTAATTTGCTTTGTTACCTGTAACACAAAGCTATGATGGTTTTTTTTGTTCTGATAGTTTAGCATATACAGTATTCATTGACCCATTGTATTGGTTTCAGCATCTTTAATGTACAAAATCGACCAAAGCGGTCCTTGTATCCTCAAATGTTTCTATATGCGGCCCTTACTGGAAAAAACTTTGGACACCCCTGTACTAGAATATAAGTAATAATTTCAAAATGTTTAAAACACACTGTTTTAATTCTTATTTTGTTGAATCTGATCTGTGGTTTAGTATAGTGTTCTGCTGCAACTTGTGTTTGAAATGGATGTAACACTATCCATTTGATGTTGATCTGTGTCCTGTAGCAATGCACACACCGGCCCCAGCGGAGCTCTTTATTTCAGGGGCTATTCCAAGTTCCAGCTCTTTCCCTTCCTCCTCAGCCCTTTCTGCATACCAGCACCCTGGCTCCTTCTCTGGACGCTCCTTCACTCCTTCATTATCTCTCCAGGACGCATCCACCTTTAGCCCAACTTCCAATGGTTTGTTGTCCCCCCATGACCCCCTGCTGCACATTAAAACACCCTCCCAGTCAAGCTTGGGATTTGATCGCCTGCTGTCTTCTCAGAGTGCCGTCTACCGGAGCTCCCAAGAGCTCCCAGCACCCCCTCAAAACCATGTCCCATCCACCTCCTCCAGCTGTCACCTGCCCCCTCCCCAGTTTAACCTGCTGTCCTCCCAACTCCACAACCAGTCCTCCCAGCTCTATAATGCCTCAATGTTCTCTTCCAAGCCAGCCCTAATACCCACAACCCCCCCTCATGATAGGGCAGGTCCCCGACAGGACAGTGTTATCAAGCATTACCAACGTTCATCCCCAACCCACTCCACAGCACTCCCGATACAGCAATATATCAATTGCGGTGGGTCAGTCGGCTATCAGCAAATTCCAAATCAACACCGGCATGCCGGTGTGTCCTGCTGTCCTTTGGGGGAACAGAGCCCACCCTCAGACCACAAACCCTCACCACAATCAGAGTCACAAATATATGGACCTAATATTCAAACACCCTACACTTCTTCTTCCTCCAGCTTGGCCTCCACCTCATCTGGTAGTAAGGAAACCAAGAGCTCCACTAGTGGCTACTCTTCATCTAACTCGGCATCATCCTCTTCCCGAGCCTCTCACACTCCACCACCCTTGGCCTCCTCCACTTCCTCATCGGTCTCTTCAAATCCTAAGATCAGCACTGACTCTTTGTGTGCTCCCTCCCGTCAGCAGCCCCCACCTCCACCGGCACCACCTCTTTTGCCAGTGGTATCATCCACACAGTCAACATCCAAAACATGCCTCTCCTCATATGGTTCTCCACCCACAGCCAAATCCAGCACAGGCCTACAAGGCCAGAACACCCAAGAGCAACAAGGCCAGTCCTACTCTCCCAACCAGCCAGCAACAAGTCACATGACCCAGTCTTATGGAGCCTTTAGTTCACCTAACACACAGGATATTAGCTCTGGAGCAGCGGGTAATGGAGGGAAAACTTACAATGACTTAGGCTCAGATGGACGCTCATTCTCAGCAGAGGTAGTCTTTGGAGAGTCTAACTTTAGCTCAGCCTCTCTTAGGAGGGCAGACAGTCCTTCTTTGGGGTATGGGAGCAATACAGCATCAACAGGAAGCGGGGCTTCAGGTGTGGCTCCATTTGATACTGGACTTGGATCTGCAGGTTCAGAAGGTGGGGTGGCCAGTGTTGGCAGTGGAGGCAGTAGTTCATACCACTTGAATGAATCTAGTCCCTCACCTTCTAATAATTCTGCTGTCACCCACCCCGGGTTGCATTCTCCTGCTTCTGCTCGACCAGCACAATCCCCTGGAGGCCCAGGGTCCAGTAAATACCTGACCCCTATGCTTTCACCAACCTTCATGGCATCGTCACAAGGTTTCACTGAACCGCGGCAAGCACAGAGCCAGCAGTCCTTCCACTCAACTCCACCTAAACCAGAAACTCAGACCAACATGCTTGGGGTAGAGCGCTCCCAAGAAGAGGAAGAGGAAGATAATTTTCTCATCCAACAATTACTGCACACACAGAGTTCAACTTCTCATTCGGCCCAGAATCACCCGGCACCTCAGCAAATACCGCAACAGCTCACATTGACTGGGGATGCGGAAGCCAAGGGAGGAGCTTATGACATGAACAAAATCTCAGAAGAACGTTTTCACCTTCACAGTGTAATCCGTACAAACAGCACTGCTAGCGATTCAGGCCCTGTAACATCAATTACTGATGGAACCAGTGGGTTGAATAGTCAGTTAGAAATATCACAGACAAAGGATCAGCACACCAACTCAGAGTTGAAAATATCAAAGTCTATTTCTGAAGGTGTAGGAAGAGTCACAGACTCTATTTCTGTATCCCATAGTACGCATTCACATCAACCAGAACATGACTCTTTGGGTTCTGTGGGGCATTATGGAAGAGGGGACCCCTATACACAGCTCCCACATTCTCATCCTACACCTCATGTGTCACCCCGTCAGCAGTCTCAACATTCTCAGCACACACAGCCCGCCCATCATACTCAGCAAAACCGCCCTCATAAAATGCATCCTCATCACATGGAGCCTTCAGATAGACCAGATAGTTCCTACATGTGTAATACACCAGATGCTCAGCAGGTTTCACACCAAATGATGAATTCGCCATCCAACTGTTCTCAGCAAACTCACATGCTGCAGTCTGCCATGACCCATACCTCACGGACTAAAATGGACCCCCAGCAAGCCCCGCAACAACATCCCTTGAGTCAACAGGGCATAATGGAATCTGCTCGAGGAGCCGTGCCCACAGGGGTAGATTCTCAGTTGCAACTCCAGCTACAGAATCAAAGTTTGGATACAAGGTATAGCCTTGCAGCTCCAAGAGATCAAAGCCAACTCAGGCAGAATTCGGTGTCCCCACTAGATATGTTAGACCAGTCTCTTTCACAACCAAGGACCAGTGATACTGGAGGAGTTCTAGATCGGACCAGCATACGGAGTGGTGCTAATATTACAGGAGGAGACGCTATTGTTGGAGAAAGGCATAGGCAGCAACTCCGACTGTCATCCTATCACCATCGCCAACCAACAGCCACAGAGCTTCATGGCTTTCTCTCTGAGCCAGATATAGGCTTACCTACCACCTCACACTTGCACCACCTCAACCAACCCCAGACACATGCCCATCATCAACAGCAAGCACACAGTCAACATCAACTTTCCCACTCCCAGATAACTCACCTCCAGTCCCATCGGATGGCAGGAAATATGGAAACTGCCCAACAACAGCAACACTCCCAACCAAGGGAGACAGAGAACCATCTGCCACACACACAGAGACTCAAGTCACACCAGTTTGACACTCTGAGCCCTAACAGTGTACCGGGACAGAATCAAAGTCAACAACAGGAGCAGTATACATCTTTAACATCAATCTGCTTTTCCGACTCTCTGTTAAATGATGAAGATCGGTCTTTCTTTCCAAGAATGGATGACATGTTTTGCTCAACAAATTACAAGTCAAATTGTGGAGGAGTTTCTATGGCTGGACAGTCTTCCCAAGACAGTGTTACCCAAGGTCGAGGGCAAGAGGGAATGGATGTCCTTAAAACAGGAGGTGCTGGAGAACGCTATGGTATGGTTGGTCATCATGGAGATCAAGGCTATGGACAATATTGTCATAATCTTTCTGGAACAGGAAGTGCAAATCTGCATTTAGATCTTGACTCTCTGAAAACCCTTCAGCTTCCGTCAACTGTGAATACTGATCAACTTGGTCTCATACAGTCCCAGACCTCTACTATGGGGATGAATTCTGCAGTTCAAGGAGGTGACTCAGTCAACAAGATGACAGCATCTGTAGGAGTTGGTGGAGGCACAAACAATACCGCTATGACCTCAGCCATCTTTTGTTCCTCACGGCCCAAGAAACTGCTGAAGACCAGCTCATTTTACCTGCTCAAACAGCGGCGTGAACCACAGCCTCTAACCAAGAAAAACTATGTGCAAGAGTACGAATTTGAAGATGATGAGGATAAAGATGATGGTCCAGCTGATATACGTCTAAACAGTCGACGCCTTCCTGACCTGCTCCCTGACTTGGTTTCTAGCTGTAGGAAGGCTGGTGTGTCATCAGGTGTCAGTGGGCTCAATCCATTGATAGGTGACATTGACTTCTGCCACCCGTCTAGCTACTCTTCCCTTGGACATTCTCAGTCTCTTCTCCCTCAAGATGGCCCAAAGAAAAGAGGAAGGAAACCAACAAAACCAAAACGTGATGGCCCTCCTCGCCCTCGAGGGAGACCGCGCATACGCCCTCTTCCGGAGCCCTCATACTGCAGGGGGCTGATGGGATCAGGAGCTGGAGAAAGTAAGAGGGGGCGTGGGCGGGGTAGAGGTCGTGGTAAGAAGGAAGAAGGCATCACAGAAATGCATCAAGCTTTGAACAAAGCACCAAACATATGTCAGCAGCAGCAGCAGCATCCACAACACTTCAACCAACCGCAGCCACACGAACATCACAGACAACAACTAGACCCCCACTATTTATCCCAACAGCACCAAGAGCATCTCTTGCACCATCATGTGCCCTCCACTCACCACCAACAACATCATCAGCAACAGCAACCAAATTACCAACATCTGCATCAACCAGTCCAACAACTGCAACATGACCAAGACAGCCCCATCAAGGTAAAGTCAAATAGATAAGAAAATGTATCCATCATGCTTATTATACAGCAGGGGTTATACAGCCGTTGTGTTCCAATATTTCCTCAAATGTCAACACCATTCTGAACCTGACACGAGTGTTGTCAGTTTAGGCCAAACCACATGCATCATCAGGCACTACGGAAATCCATACAACTATACATGCTATTGCTCCGCATCAGCAATTTTATATGTCGATTTTAACAACTCCATATTTGATGATCACAACTACAACTAAGATTTATGTCGCAATCCAACAGCTGATGTGTCATAAGTGCAATACTTACAGTATAATCACTTTGTAGGGTTCAACAAATGACACGATTGGCAAATTTAACTTAATGGCAAAGACTACTTCCTGACTACGCCAACACACAACATAGGACAAGCTGAAATGAATGCATACTTGCAAATGATACTCAGAAGTGTAAGAACTGGAGATTAAAACAACTGGACAACACGGTTATCATTATCAGCTCAGTTTTAAAGGAGCTGTTTGCCACATTCACACAGATGCCGCGGAGGGCGCTAACTTTCCAATGTATTTTGAGCGTTACATCCCACCCTCTTCCGGCTTCTATGACGTAACTATTCGTACGTACTTAACACAAGCATTAACTTTGGGTGTCGTAAGCTAATGATACAGATTCGGAGAGTTAGCATTAGCTATCATTGAATGTATATTTTTTCATAACAACAGCATGTTTGTTGCTTCTCTTGGACTGTTGGACAAGGTGAGTGACTACCGTAAACACCAATCATTTTATTTGGGCAGATACATTTTTTAAATGAAATTATGAAAAATATGGACAGTTTTAACACATATGTTTTGTTAAACCACTAATGATAACATACACTAGCCAATTGTGTTCTTTTTATATTTTTTGCTTTAAAAAAAATTAAAAAAAATTGCAAAGAGCCCCTTTAAATGTGAAGCAACTGATATTTATACAGTGTTTTTTTCTCTACAAACTCAAAGTGCTTTACATAATGAAACCCATTATCTACATTTAAGCTACATTTAAACCAGTGTGGGGGGCACTGGGAGCAAAGTTGAAATGTCTTGCCCAAGGACACAACGGCAGGGACTAGGATGGCCGTAGCTGGAATCAAACCTGGAACCCTTAAGTTGCTGGCACGGCCGCTCTATCAACTGAGCAAAAATACATATTTTTTATGTTATTATGAAACAAATTACCATTTAATAACACTTAAACACACGCAAAAGTACTGAAAATCAGTACCCTTGAGTATTACTATTGATTCCCTGGTACCGGGAAGTAATACCGTATCGGTCATACTTGCCAACCCTCCCGATTTTCCCGGGAGACTCCCAAATTTCAGTGCCCCCCCCGAAAATCTCCCGGGGCAACCATTCTCCCTATTTCCACCCGGACAACAATATTGGGGGCGTGCCTTAAAGGCACTGCCTTTGGTGTCCTCTACAACCTGTCGTCACGTCCGCTTTTCCTCCATACAAACAGCGTGCCAGCCCAGTCACATAATATATGCGGCTTTAACACACACATGAGTGAATGCCCTGCATACTTGGTCAACAGCCATACAGGTCACACTGAGGGTGGCCTTATAAATAACTTTAACACTGTTACAAATATGCGCCACACTGTGAACCCACACCAAACAAGAATGGCAAACACATTTCGGGAGAACATCCGCACCGTAACACAACATAAACACAACAGAACAAATACCCAGAACCCCTTGCAGCACTAACTCTTCCGGGACGCTACAATATACACCTCCGCTACCACCAAACCCCACCCCCCACAACTCCCCACCTCAACTATCTCTCTCTCTCTCGCTCTCTAACTCTGTCCCGAATCTTCCAAATTCGGAGGTCCCAAGGTTGGCAAGTATGGTATCGGTTGAAATTTGAAAAGTAACCATCTCTATATAAAACTAACTAATTTCTTTACTACTAGTGTTGGATTGCATGTGCAAAATATCAGTTTATGTTTTAGTAAATAAGTCATGATTTATGTGTACCAAAATGTTTTTTTAAATATTTATTCATATCCGATATCCATTTAACAATAAATTAAATGTTTGAGGATCAGTGTTCATCACTGACAGTTCTGGGGGAAGTTTTCTTTCATTTACTGAATTACTTTATTATATATGAAATATTTAGCTAACCAGTTATTAAGTGTACACGCTGTCCAAACCCAGCACGCACAAGACATTAAAACAACGTTGAGAACTTGTTGAATTAGGTCCTGACGTTGAGCAACTCAAAAATAACGTTTAAACAACATGCTTTTTGACGACGTTTAATCAATGTTGGTTTCCGACGTTGATTTGACCATTGAATTTTGGTCGATTCCCAACCAATATTCTACAACACAAATACAACGTTAAAACAACATGGTTTGTGACGACGTTTATTCAATATCAGGTTGTGACCTTGATTTTAATATTGAAATTTGGTCATTTCCCAACCAATATTGTACAACACAAATACAATGTTTAAACATGCTTTTTGACGACGTTTATTCAATGTCAGGTTTTGACCTTGATTTTAATATTGAAATTTGGTCATTTCTTAACCAATATTCTACAATACAATTACAATGTTAAAACAACATGCTTTTTGACAACGTTTATTCAATGTCAGGTTGTGACATTGATTTTAACATTGAATTTTGGTAATTTCCCAACCAATATTCTACAATACAAATACAACGGTAAAACAACACTTTTTGACAACGTTTATTTCAATGTCAGGTTGTGACCTTGATTTTAACATTGAATTTTGGTAATTTCCCAACCAATATTCTACAATACAAATACAGCGTTGAAACACCATGCTTTCTGATGACTATTATTCAAAGTCAGGTTTTGACCTTGATTTTAACATTGAAATTTTCTAATTTCCCAACCAATATCCTACAATACAAATACAACGGTAAAACAACATTCTTTTTGAAAACGTTTATTTCAATGTCAGGTTGTGACCTTGATTTTAACGATGAATTTTGGTCATTTCCCAACCAATATTCTACAACTTAAATACAACGTTAAAACAACATGCTTTTTGACGACGTTTATTCAATGTCAGGTTTTGACCTTGATTTTAATATTGAAATTTGGTGATTTCCTAACCAATATTCTACAACACAAATACAACGTTAAAACAACATGCTTTTTGACAACATTTATTCAATGTCAGGTTGTGACCTTGATTTTAACATTGAATTTTGGTAATTTCCCAACCAATATTCTACAATACAAATACAGCGTTGAAACACCATGCTTTCTGATGACTATTATTCAAAGTCAGGTTTTGACCTTGATTTTAACATTGAAATTTGGTCATTTTCCAACCAATATTCTACAACACAAATACAACGTTAAAACAACATTCTTTTTGAAAATGTTTATTCAATGTCAGGTTGTGACCTTGATTTTAACGATGAATTTTGGTCATTTCCCAACCAATATTCTACAACTTAAATACAACGTTAAAACAACATGCTTTTTGACGACGTTTATTCAATGTCAGGTTTTTACCATGATTTTAATATTGAAATTTGGTCATTTCCTAACCAATATTCTACAATACAATTACGTTAAAACAACATGCTTTTTGACAACGTCTATTCAATGTCAGGTTGTGACATTGATTTTAACATTGAATTTTGGTAATTTCCCAACCAATATTCTACAATACAAATACAGCGTTGAAACACCATGCTTTCTGATGACTATTATTCAAAGTCAGGTTTTGACCTTGATTTTAACATTGAAATTTGGTCATTTTCCAACCAATATTCTACAACACAAATACAACGTTAAAACAACATTCTTTTTGAAAATGTTTATTCAATGTCAGGTTGTGACCTTGATTTTAACGATGAATTTTGGTCATTTCCCAACCAATATTCTACAACTTAAATACAACGTTAAAACAACATGCTTTTTGACGACGTTTATTCAATGTCAGGTTTTTACCATGATTTTAATATTGAAATTTGGTCATTTCCTAACCAATATTCTACAATACAATTACAACGTTAAAACAACATGCTTTTTCAGAACGTCTATTCAATGTCAGGTTGTGACATTGACTTTTAACATTGAATTTTGGTAATTTCCCAACCAATATTCTACAATACAAATACAGCGTTGAAACACCATGCTTTCTGATGACTATTATTCAAAGTCAGGTTTTGACCTTGATTTTAATATTGAAATTTGGTCATTTTCCAACCAATATTCTACAACACAAATACAACGTTAAAACAACATTATTTTTGACAACGTTTATTCAATGTCAGGTTGTGACCTTGATTTAAACGATGAATTTTGGTCATTTCCCAACCAATATTCTACAATACAAATACAACGTTAAAACAACATGCTTTTTGACGACGTTTATTCAATGTCAGGTTTTGACCTTTATTTTAATATTGAAATTTGGTCATTTCCTAACCAATATTCTACAATACAATTACGTTAAAACAACATGCTTTTTGACAACGTCTATTCAATGTCAGGTTGTGACATTGATTTTAACATTGAATTTTGTTAATTTCCCAACCGATATTCTACAATACAAATACAGCGTTGAAACACCATGCTTTCTGATGACTATTATTCAAAGTCAGGTTTTGACCTTGATTTTAACATTGAAATTTAGTCATTTCCCAACCAATATTCTACAACACAAATACAACGGTAAAACAACATTCTTTTTGAAAACGTTTATTTCAATGTCAGGTTGTGACCTTGATTTTAACGATGAATTTTGGTAATTTCCCAACCAATATTCTACAACTTAAATACAACGTTAAAACAACATGCTTTTTGACGACGTTTATTCAATGTCAGGTTTTGACCTTGATTTTAATATTGAAATTTGGTCATTTCCTAACCAATATTCTACAATACAAATACAACGGTAAAACAACACTTTTTGACAACGTTTATTTCAATGTCAGGTTGTGACCTTGATTTTAACATAGAATTTTGGTCATTTCCCAACCAATATTCTACAATACAATTACAGCATTGAAACACCATGCTTTCTGATGACTATTATTCAAAGTCAGGTTTTGACCTTGATTTTAACATTGAAATTTAGTCATTTCCCAACCAATATTCTACAACACAAATACAACGGTAAAACAACATTCTTTTTGAAAACGTTTATTTCAATGTCAGGTTGTGACCTTGATTTTAACGATGAATTTTGGTAATTTCCCAACCAATATTCTACAACTTAAATACAACGTTAAAACAACATGCTTTTTGACGACGTTTATTCAATGTCAGGTTTTTACCTTGATTTTAATATTGAAATTTGGTCATTTCCTAACCAATATTCTACAATACAATTACAACGTTAAAACAACATGCTTTTTCAGAACGTCTATTCAATGTCAGGTTGTGACATTGACTTTAACATTGAATTTTGGTAATTTCCCAACCAATATTCTACAATACAAATACAGCGTTGAAACACCATGCTTTCTGATGACTATTATTCAGTCAGGTTTTGACCTTGATTTTAACATTGAAATTTTCTAATTTCCCAACCAAAATCCTACAATACAAATACAACGGTAAAACAACATTCTTTTTGAAAACGTTTATTTCAATGTCAGGTTGTGACCTTGATTTTAACGATGAATTTTGGTCATTTCCCAACCAATATTCTACAACTTAAATACAACGTTAAAACAACATGCTTTTTGATGACGTTTATTCAATGTCAGGTTTTGACCTTGATTTTAATATTGAAATTTGGTGATTTCCTAACCAATATTCTACAACACAAATACAACGTTAAAACAACATGCTTTTTGACAACATTTATTCAATGTCAGGTTGTGACATTGATTTTAACATTGAATTTAGGTAATTTCCCAACCAATATTCTACAATACAAATACAGCGTTGAAACACCATGCTTTCTGATGACTATTATTCAAAGTCAGGGTTTTGACCTTGATTTTAACATTGAAATTTGGTCATTTTCCAACCAATATTCTACAACACAAATACAACGTTAAAACAACATTCTTTTTGAAAATGTTTATTCAATGTCAGGTTGTGACCTTGATTTTAACGATGAATTTTGGTCATTTCCCAACCAATATTCTACAATACAAATACAACGTTAAAACAACATGCTTTTTGACGACGTTTATTCAATGTCAGGTTTTGACCTTTATTTTAATATTGAAATTTGGTCATTTCCTAACCAATATTCTACAATACAATTACAACGTTAAAACAACATGCTTTTTGACAACATCTATTCAATGTCAGGTTGTGACATTGATTTTAACATTGAATTTTGGTAATTTCCCAACCAATATTCTACAATACAAATACAGCGTTGAAACACCATGCTTTCTGATGACTATTATTCAAAGTCAGGTTTTGACCTTGATTTTAACATTGAAATTTGGTCATTTCCCAACCAATATTCTACAACACAAATACAACGTTAAAACAACATTATTTTTGACAACGTTTATTCAATGTCAGGTTGTGACCTTGATTTAAACTATGAATTTTGGTCATTTCCTAACCAATATTCTACAATACAATTACAACGTTAAAACAACATGCTTTTTGACAACATCTATTCAATGTCAGGTTGTGACATTGATTTTAACATTGAATTTTGGTAATTTCCCAACCAATATTCTACAATACAAATACAGCGTTGAAACACCATGCTTTCTGATGACTATTATTCAAAGTCAGGTTTTGACCTTGATTTTAACATTGAAATTTAGTCATTTCCCAACCAATATTCTACAACACAAATACAACGGTAAAACAACATTCTTTTTGAAAACGTTTATTTCAATGTCAGGTTGTGACCTTGATTTTAACGATGAATTTTGGTAATTTCCCAACCAATATTCTACAACTTAAATACAACGTTAAAACAACATGCTTTTTGACGACGTTTATTCAATGTCAGGTTTTGACCTTGATTTTAATATTGAAATTTGGTCATTTCCTAACCAATATTCTACAATACAAATACAACGGTAAAACAACACTTTTTGACAACGTTTATTTCAATGTCAGGTTGTGACCTTGATTTTAACATAGAATTTTGGTCATTTCCCAACCAATATTCTACAATACAATTACAGCATTGAAACACCATGCTTTCTGATGACTATTATTCAAAGTCAGGTTTTGACCTTGATTTTAACATTGAAATTTAGTCATTTCCCAACCAATATTCTACAACACAAATACAACGGTAAAACAACATTCTTTTTGAAAACGTTTATTTCAATGTCAGGTTGTGACCTTGATTTTAACGATGAATTTTGGTAATTTCCCAACCAATATTCTACAACTTAAATACAACGTTAAAACAACATGCTTTTTGACGACGTTTATTCAATGTCAGGTTTTTACCTTGATTTTAATATTGAAATTTGGTCATTTCCTAACCAATATTCTACAATACAATTACAACGTTAAAACAACATGCTTTTTCAGAACGTCTATTCAATGTCAGGTTGTGACATTGACTTTAACATTGAATTTTGGTAATTTCCCAACCAATATTCTACAATACAAATACAGCGTTGAAACACCATGCTTTCTGATGACTATTATTCAGTCAGGTTTTGACCTTGATTTTAACATTGAAATTTTCTAATTTCCCAACCAAAATCCTACAATACAAATACAACGGTAAAACAACATTCTTTTTGAAAACGTTTATTTCAATGTCAGGTTGTGACCTTGATTTTAACGATGAATTTTGGTCATTTCCCAACCAATATTCTACAACTTAAATACAACGTTAAAACAACATGCTTTTTGATGACGTTTATTCAATGTCAGGTTTTGACCTTGATTTTAATATTGAAATTTGGTGATTTCCTAACCAATATTCTACAACACAAATACAACGTTAAAACAACATGCTTTTTGACAACATTTATTCAATGTCAGGTTGTGACATTGATTTTAACATTGAATTTAGGTAATTTCCCAACCAATATTCTACAATACAAATACAGCGTTGAAACACCATGCTTTCTGATGACTATTATTCAAAGTCAGGGTTTTGACCTTGATTTTAACATTGAAATTTGGTCATTTTCCAACCAATATTCTACAACACAAATACAACGTTAAAACAACATTCTTTTTGAAAATGTTTATTCAATGTCAGGTTGTGACCTTGATTTTAACGATGAATTTTGGTCATTTCCCAACCAATATTCTACAATACAAATACAACGTTAAAACAACATGCTTTTTGACGACGTTTATTCAATGTCAGGTTTTGACCTTTATTTTAATATTGAAATTTGGTCATTTCCTAACCAATATTCTACAATACAATTACAACGTTAAAACAACATGCTTTTTGACAACATCTATTCAATGTCAGGTTGTGACATTGATTTTAACATTGAATTTTGGTAATTTCCCAACCAATATTCTACAATACAAATACAGCGTTGAAACACCATGCTTTCTGATGACTATTATTCAAAGTCAGGTTTTGACCTTGATTTTAACATTGAAATTTGGTCATTTCCCAACCAATATTCTACAACACAAATACAACGTTAAAACAACATTATTTTTGACAACGTTTATTCAATGTCAGGTTGTGACCTTGATTTAAACTATGAATTTTGGTCATTTCCTAACCAATATTCTACAATACAATTACAACGTTAAAACAACATGCTTTTTGACAACATCTATTCAATGTCAGGTTGTGACATTGATTTTAACATTGAATTTTGGTAATTTCCCAACCAATATTCTACAATACAAATACAGCGTTGAAACACCATGCTTTCTGATGACTATTATTCAAAGTCAGGTTTTGACCTTGATTTTAACATTGAAATTTGGTCATTTCCCAACCAATATTCTACAACACAAATACAACGTTAAAACAACATTATTTTTGACAACGTTTATTCAATGTCAGGTTGTGACCTTGATTTAAACGATGAATTTTGGTCATTTCCCAACCAATATTCCACAATACAAATACAACGTTAAAACAACATGCTTTTTGACGACGTTTCTTCAATGTCAGGTTTTGACCTTTATTTTAATATTGAAATTTGGTCATTTCCTAACCAATATTCTACAATACAATTACGTTAAAACAACATGCTTTTTGACAACGTCTATTCAATGTCAGGTTGTGACATTGATTTTAACATTGAATTTTGGTAATTTCCCAACCAATATTCTACAATACAAATACAGCGTTGAAACACCATGCTTTCTGATGACTATTATTCAAAGTCAGGTTTTGACCTTGATTTTAACATTGAAATTTGGTCATTTCCCAACCAATATTCTACAACACAAATACAACGTTAAAACAACATTATTTTTGACAACGTTTATTCAATGTCAGGTTGTGACCTTGATTTAAACTATGAATTTTGGTCATTTCCCAACCAATATTCCACAATACAAATACAACGTTAAAACAACATGCTTTTTGACGACGTTTATTCAATGTCAGGTTTTGACCTTTATTTTAATATTGAAATTTGGTCATTTCCTAACCAATATTCTACAATACAATTACAACGTTAAAACAACATGCTTTTTGACAACGTCTATTCAATGTCAGGTTGTGACATTGATTTTAACATTGAATTTTGGTAATTTCCCAACCAATATTCTACAATACAAATACAGCGTTGAAACACCATGCTTTCTGATGACTATTATTCAAAGTCAGGTTTTGACCTTGATTTTAACATTGAAATTTGGTCATTTCCCAACCAATATTCTACAACACAAATACAACGTTAAAACAACATTCTTTTTGACAACGTTTATTCAATGTCAGGTTGTGACCTTGATTTAAACGATGAATTTTGGTCATTTCCCAACCAATATTCCACAATACAAATACAACGTTAAAACAACATGCTTTTTGACGACGTTTCTTCAATGTCAGGTTGTGACCTTGAATTTGACATTGAAATGTGGTCATTTCCCAACCAACAACGTGGATTCAACGTTGGACATCAACGGCGTCTCAATTTACAAATATTTAGCAAAAGTGGTTTCAAGTTCAGTTTTAAAGGACATGTACAGTATGTATAATCAACGTTTTATCAATGTCTTGTGCTTTTTACGTTAAAGGAAGTAATTTTAACAACAATAAAGGAATCATTGAATGATCAAAATCAATTTATCCTTTAGAACCCACTTCCTGGCTCAGCGATGCCGCCATCACAATCTTTGCTGCGGACCGATTCACTGTCCAGCATTGAGCCCGCTCTGTCTGACGGATCCGTCGGTTCTGCACCATCTCTGGGCCCGAGTCCTGGACCCAGTACCAACATGGACATGAGCAGAAATGAGCTGAACCCTACACCGGACAAAATGCATTATGAAAATCCTGGAGAGGTAAAGATCGACTTCAAAGAGAATTATAATAGTGTGGTTAGAATCCCTTTCTTTGTTGTGGAAAAACACACCCTTTTGTAGTCATTTCAATACCGAGAGAAAGTGTTAAAAAAACTAAAGAAGGAGTGAGCTCATATCAATATGATTTCAGCTCAGACTTGAACGGACTGGCACTGTTCGACGTGTGACCAAAGCTGAGCATTTTCTCATCTCCCCTGTCAAATTATACAACAGCTTGAGGGCGAGCACAGGCTTTTTCACCGGGGGAGCGGCTAAATGACAAATAAATGGGTCTGGAGAAGGAATCTGTGACTGAACAGTGATTGAATAAAACAAAACCCCCCACAAAAAACAGTGACACCAGTCACTAAGGAAGAAGGATGAAAGACTTGTATCTGAAAGGGGAACTGCACTTTTTTTGGGGTAATTTTGCCTATCGTTCACAATCATTATGAAAAATATGACAATGGATATTATTTTTATTATTTTTGCATTCCAAATAAATGTGATCAAACGTTCGCTTACAATGGAGCCTACGGCAGCTGTGCAATTCTGCCTATAAAGCCTTTAAAAAAACATCCAAAGACCTCCATTAGGGTTTTATATACAGTACATTATTTAAGTATTTTTGTAATGTAGTAACAAGCACATTTATAATTACATTTAATATTTACATATTTTGATCATTTTAAGCACAGTAATTTAAAAAACGATAATTGCTTTTGTTTTTCCTTCATCACTGATTATTACTCACTGCAGACTTTATGAGAGACAACAAACATAATAAAACACCACTTACTGTACAATGTCTGCTGTAATTAGGATGCCAACTGCTAGGATGTTCTTAATCCTCGCGCAGCAATCTTTTCGTGTCGTTGTGGCTAAGTGGCTGTCAAAATGTACCAATTTGTCCGAATACCTACTCAGACTTCTTTTGTGCAGGTTAGTTGCATGATTTATGATCTAGAATAAACTTACAGGGAGCAGGGAAGCAAGGAAACAGCAGATCTCTTGATGATGTAAACATAGGGACACACGGAAGTGGTCACGTCGCCGCTATAAATAGTTGGTCTGCGTTAGCACATATAATAACAAAATCACTAATACTTGGTTGATATTCAAGTCACGAAATGTAAACGGAGCATTGTTGGCAGTTTTTGAATGGTTATTTATTGGATTTTATGGGCGGAATAGTGGAGCTCCCTTTGGCTGTGCTGTAAGCGGCTTTTTATTTACGTTTATTTAATATTTAGAATGTCATTTTAAAAAATCCATCAGTTGTAATGTCTTTCATAATGATTGTAAACAATAAGCAAAATTTAAAAAAAAGCGCAGTTCCCCTTTAAGGTTAAATATCGTAATAGTATGCCACGATGTCAAACTCCTAGCCCGCGGGCTAGATCAGGTCCGCATGTCAAATTTCAACAAAGAAGAAGCCCAACACTATCATTGACGACAACCTCCTTGTTAGGCATATTTACACAACGTGTGCATTGCATCTAACATTACAAGCCACAGTGGTGTTAAACAGATGCATAGCACTAAGCATTCTTACTCGGAGGGCAAATTACCATGAAAAATATCAATAATTTAACTCAACATGGCTAAAATGCTTTAACTCGTTGTGGCTTGTGCAGCCCTTTGAGACACTTGTGATTTAGAGCTATATAAGTAAACATTGATTGATTGATTGATTGATTGATTGATGAACTATCAAACCCTGTCTGTACAAAATCCCACATTAAAGATGCATGTTAATACAGTAAAATATTTATTTATTACTAATTTTTCATTTTTTACTGTATGTAAAAATCAATCAATCAATTAATCATTCAAAGTTTATTTATATAGCCCTAAATCACGAGTGTCTCAAAGGGCTGCACAAGCCACAACGACATCCTCAGCTCAGTGTGCTCTTTTATGTTCTCCTTTGTTTTCTTTAACGTTCACCCCTTGTTTTCATGTCATTTTTACCTTTTTTGTTTCAATCACGCAACAAGTAGTGGGGCGTTTGTGACTTTTGCGCTACTTTTAATACTTTTTTGCGGACTTTTTGAATCTGCACTGCACCCACATAATTTATATGAATAGATACATGTATAAATAAATATAGTGTTTTCCGGACTATAAGCTATAGGCCGCACCCACTACATTTTTGAAGAAAAAAACAATTTTTTTCATATATTAGCCGCAGATTTATACCGGTACGTTGTGAATTGAGATATTTACATAGCAAGATTTTGTAAATGTTTATTTACATACCTTAATTGTTTCCAAACGGTGTCTGTAACACAGCAGTGAAACGGCTGAACAAACAAAACCGAAAAGTAATTTATTCTTTATGAGATTAATAAGATTTTCTCCTTTTTTTAAAGAAGGTTCAAGATGTTTATCAGGATTTTTCTTCCTTGTACTTTATAAACAGTTTCTTAAAGTGGATCATATCACTGCATTGTTTGATTTATTTGCTAAATCTATTCCATAATGTAATTGTTAGCGCAGAAAAATCCATAGATTAGCCGCACCTTTGTATAAACCGCAGGGTTCAAAGCTTGGGGAAAATGTAGTGGATTATTTAGTCCAGAAAATACGGTAAAAGTCTATCCTATCCTATGCTAATACAGTAAACTGTGAGTATCTTAACAACACCAACAAGTCATGCTGGGGACACCCTGTTATAATAGACACATGCTCTCGGAATCCGATGTTTTTGTGTGTATATCAAATATAAAATATTTTCTCAGATGTTTAAAGAATGACGAAGAATTGGTCTATCAACAATCACTTTATTGACAACAAACAACTCTCTCTCATAGTATTCCCTCCCTCACCTCCTCGGTCCCCCGCGCTCATTCAATCAGCAGTCACGACACATTCACGGACTCTCAGACTGTTGGAAAATAGAACTCTTAAAGGGGCACTGCACCATTTTGGAAATGTTGCCTATAATTCACGATCCTTATGAGAGACAAGAATAGAATTTTTTTTTTTTTTAAATGCTTTCTAACTTGTAAATAAGCGTACAAAAGATTCCATTTACAATGGAGTCAAAAGGAGCCATGACGTCATATATATATATATATATATATATATATATATATATATATATATATATATATATATATATATATATATCCATCCATTTTCTACCGCTTATTCCCTTATATATATATACATATATATATATATATATATATATATATATATATATATATATATATATAATGTATGTGTATATGTCTATATATATATATATATATTTATTTGAATGACTCTTACCATAATATGTTATGTTAACATACCAGGCACGTTCTCAGTTGGTTATTTATGCCTCATATAACGTACACTTATTCAGCCTGTTGTTCACTATTCTTTATTTATTTTAAATTGCCTTTCAAATGTCTATTCTTGGTGTTAGGTTTTATCAAATACATTTCCCCAAAAAATGCGACTTATACTCCAGTGCGACTTGTATATGTTTTTTCCCTTCTTTATTAGGCATTTTCGGCCGGTGCGACTTATACTCCAGAGCGACTTATACTCCGAAAAATGCGGTATATATGTATATGAATATTACCAAAGTATTAGCAATATAGTTATTATAAGCGCTAATGTTAAGGACCTACATTTAGTGGCGCATTGATCAGAGAGAGGCAACTTACTTAAGCTGCTGTATTGACATCGTCAGCTGGTAGGCTGCTTTCTCGCCTCGGAGCTCGTAAAAGTTTATTCTAAATGAAAAAAATCATGCCTCTCACTCGGATAGTGAAATGACATGGACTTAAACTGAGAAGTTGGTTCACTTCGACAGCCAATGTAGACCCGGAATCGGCAAAAAAGACTCAAAAAGACACTTGCCCCCCCCCCCCCCTTTTTTTTTGGCGAGGATTATACATTTCTGCATCTAAAGAAGAATACATCAACATCCTAACAATCAGCATCTCAATGAGAGCAGACATTGTGCAGTAAGTGATGTTATATTATGTTTGTTGGCTCTCATGAAGTCTGCAGTGAGTAATATACAGTGATGCTGTTGAAGGTAAAAGCGAACGTCGTGATGCGTTTTTTTTAATTAATGCGCCGCCGTATGCTTAAAATGGACAAAATATGTAAATATTAAATGTGCCCGTTACTACATGACATACATACTTACACTGTGTATATAAAACAATGTCTTTTTAAAGGCTTTATTAGCAGAATAGAGCGACCCCCACATATGTCTTGTCTTACATAAGGATCGTGAATGATTGGCAAAATTCCCCCAAACACCCATCCATCCATTTTCTACCGCTTGTCCCTCTCGGGTCGCGGGGGGTGCTGGAGCCTATCCCAGCTCCACTTGGGCGGTAGGCGGGGTACACCCTGGACAAGTCTCCACCTCATCACAGGGCCAACACATATAGACAGACAACATTCACACACTAGGGCCCATTTAGTGTTGCCAATCAACCTATCCCCAGGTGCATGTCTTTGGAGGTGGGAGGAAGCCGGAGTACCCGGAGGGAACCGGGAATCGAACCCAGGACCTTCTTATTTATGACGCCGTGCTGCCCACAAATGAACACCAATGCGAATATTTTTTTTAAATGCGCAATTAATCCAGTTCGATCTTTTTTGGCCCCCAGTGCGATTAAGTTTGACCCCATATACAGTACAGGCCATCTCTCATTTCAATGCGTTTTCTTTATTTTCATGACTATTTACGTTGTAGATTGTCACTGAAGGCATCAAAACTATGAATGAACACAAGTGGAGTTATGTACTTAAAACTGAAAACATGTTTTATATTCTAATTTCGTCAAAATAGCCACACTTTGCTCTGATTACTGCTTTGCACACTCGTGGCATTCTCTCGATGAGCTTCAAGAGGTAGTCGCCTGAAATGTTTTTCACTTCACAGGTGTCATAGTTTTGATGCTTTCAGTGACAATCTACAATGTTAAATAGTCATGAAAATAAAGAAAACGCTTTGAATGAGAAGGTGTGTCCAAACTTTTGGCCTGTACTGTATATCGTCACTCTCACCATTCAAGCTGTCTATTTTTCCCATTACAAAAATAGCCACTTCCCTCAAAAATACAATTAAAAAAAACAAAAAACAAAAGCCCATTGTTCTACTTCCATATTTCTCAACCCAGTCCAAACACTCAATATGTCTTCATAAAGAAATTCAGGCTATCCCCGTAAATTTTCCCCCACAGCATTCACACCCAATTCCTGCAGACGTTGCCTTCTCTAATATAGAAGAACGTGCACATCCTTCAGAGAACGTTACATGCGTATTTCTGGCCGTCAAAGACTGCCTTCTGTTTCCCGAGCAAGTCCAACTGCTGTACAATTCCATGAACATGGATTTGAAGATATTCTCATTGTGGCCACTCTGTAACCATGGTTATGCTGCTGATTTGCCATGTATGCTGCTGGGGGGGAGTTGAAGTCTGTAAGCCCTGCAATTTTACGACCATATAACGCAGCCTAAAAAAAAACTTGATAGCGTTGCAATGAGCCAAGTCATTAAACTGTCAGACTAAATTGGTCATATTTCAACTTTTTGTCATCAGATGTAGTATTTGTCAATTAGACATAGGGAATTGGACCATATGAGTATACATAAAACCAGGAACATGTTTATCTTCTATCCCACATCATGATTTTTGATCTGGTTTCAATGCAGACATGGAAGAAAGGAATGGAAGATCAGTTGAACCCTGAAGGCTGGGGCGCCATGCAGAAACTCTCCAGCTCTGTAAGTTGCGTCACGCGGAAAGAAACAAAGCCAGGAGCTTTATGAGAAAATCTTATTCAACATCATTCATTCCACATATTTCAGCCGGCTGCTTTCACCTGGGAAATCAAGCCAAAACCGCTTCACTCACTTTCATTTTTTATTTGGTTTAAATCAAGCAATTTGAATTTTCCAGCTGTTATTCTTTGGGTTATTATAGGTTTGGAGGGAAGGGGGGGAAAAGCCGGTTTTAGCTGACTGACAGCCAGTTCTTTGACTGACAAAAGAGGAAAGAGATCACTGTTACTAGGGCAGCTGTTGTCATGGTTACTGCATTTTTCACTGCAGGATCCTTGCTGCCACCTGCCGTCTCTGCAGCGCTATTGCTGAAGTGAGAGGAGAAGTGAAGTTGACTTTTTTAACGCTTTAATTAATTTAATTTAATTTTTTTTAAACTATTAGAGTAGAAGGGATTAAAAAATTATTATCATCCATTTAAAGGTTTAGAATTTAAATGAAAGGGTGCATAGAAAATTAAAGCTCTTTCTTTTCTGCTTTTTAATGGGACTTATTTACATTTTAATTAATTTAACACTCTAAAATTAACCCAACATGGGTCAAGAGATGCTAAGCTACTAAATAAATGTAAAGAAAAACTTTGTGGTATAGGTGACCAAGAGACTTTCTTGAAATAACTCATACATTTTTCTTTAATATTATTGTTATTATTATTGTTAATCATTCATTGTTAGCATTGTTATTAGTATTTTATATTTTACCATTTTTCGTTTTATTTTTGCTGGTAATTATCATTAATATCATTATATTGTTAGCTATTATCATATAACTGTTACTTCATTATAATTATTATAATTCAAAGTATTATTAATAATAATTTGTTATTATCAATATTATTATCATTAATATTATTATCGTTATTTTTGTTGTTGTAATTGTTATTACTATTATATTGCTATTATTATATCATTGTTAAATTATTATTATCATTTAATATTATCAGCATTTCTCATTTTATGTTTGCTGGTTATTGCTGTATATTATCAAAGATTGTTATTATTATTAATTATTATCATCAATATCCGGGGACGGCGTGGTGCATTTGAGAGACTGGCTGTTCCAGCAACCTGAGGGTTCCTGGTTCAATCCCCACCTTCTACCATCCTAGTCATGTCCGTTGTGTCCTTGAGCAAGACACTTCACCCTGATGGGTCCTGGTTAGCGCCTTGCATGGCAGCTCCCGCCAACAGTGTGTGAAAGTGTGTGTGAATGGGTGAATGTGGAAATAGTGTCAAAGCGCTTTGAGTTCCTTAAAAAAAGGTAGAAAAGCGCTATACAAGTATAAGCCATTTACCATTTATCCATCCATCCATCCATTTTCTACCGCTTGTCCCTATCATCAACATGTTTATTATTGTTGTAATTGTTTATTATTATTATTATTATTATTATTATTATTATATTATTGTTCAATTATTATTGTTATTATAATTTTATATTCTAAGCATTTCTTATATTACTTTTGATGGTTATTGTTATTTAATATATTGTATTTAAATGTTAAATTGTATTCTATTTGATTACATTTTATTTTATGCTATTCTATTTTATTTTGCTTCACTTTATTTTATTGTATATACTGTATCTAAATGTTACATTTTATTCTATTTCATTACATTTTATTTTACGCTATTCTATTTTATTTTATTCTATTGTATTTTACTTTATTTTATTTGTGTATACTGTATTTAAATGTTACATTTTATACTCATTTATTTTATTACATTGTATTATATTTTACGCTGTTCTATTCTTTTTTACGCTATTCTATTCTATTTTATTCTATTTTATTTTTCTTTACTTTATTTTATTTATATATTATAATTAAATGTTACATTGTATTCTATTTTATTTGTATACTATTTTACACTATTCTAATTTATTTTATTCTATTTTATTGTACTTTATTTTATTTTAAATACTGTGTTTAAATGTTACAATTTATTCTATTGTATTTCATTACATTTAATTTAATTTTACGCTATTCTATTCTGTTTAACTTTATTCTATTTTATTTATCTTTATTTTAATTGATATACTGTATTTAAATGTTACATTTTATTCAATTTTATTTTATTCAATTTTATTTTACGCTATTCTATTCTGTTTTACTTTATTCTATTTTATTTTACTTTATTTTATATATATTTAAACGTTACTTTTTATTCTATTTTATTGTATTCTATTTTATTTTATTTTACGCTATTCTATTCTATTTTACTTTATTCTATTTTATTTTCCTTTACTTTCTTTTATTTTGTATACTGTATTTAACTGGGCGCTGCTTACATGCAGGAAGAGGGCGGGAATAGAACTTTAAAGTTAGCGCCCTCTCACCGTAACCGTGGCAAATCATCACTTTAAGATCTTTGCACTACAATAGAAATGTCAGAAACATTAAATACAAAAAAAATCTATTTCAAATAATTCAAGTTCTGCTCCTTTTTTCAGGTTGATGAGAAGGCTTTTGACTTCAAACCTGGCTTCATGTCCTCTTTTTTGGACTTCCTGAAGACGGGCAAAAAACCATCATGCCTGGAACTGGGCGATGATGGCTGTGAACAGGAAGCCTGTTCCTGCCACAAAGGTGGGATTAGGCCCATAACACCGACTCCGCCACTGCCGACGACCCCACCACAGGGGGCGTTCAGCGAGGAGGGAGGAGGCGATGGGGCAGACCTCCCCCTCGGTAGCTGTCAGAGTCCTTGCAAGCCTCTGGATGAGGAGTTGAAAGGGAACTTGGAGGCGCTGCCCACCTTCTCCTCTGATGAGGAGGACTCAGTCAGCAAAAATCAGGACTTGCAGAAGAGCATCTCGTCCGCCATCTCTGCCCTCTATGACACCCCCCACTCTCTGGCTGCTGCCATGGCCTCGGCCATGGTCAAAGTACCATCTAACCTCTCTCCACCGACCCCACAGGAGCCTCCACTCAGCCCCTTGCCTCCTCTCGCCTGCTCTACCGCAATGTCCAACGGGGAGGAGGGGACGCTCGCTTACGATGAGTGTCACACCCCCGAGGACAACTTTGTCTTGTCACGGTGCGAAGTGGAAGGGGAAAGCGAGCCGACAGGAGAAAAGATTGAGGAGGAAGAGGTAGGAGGAGAGATGACTGCAGATGATGAAGGAATGAGGAGAGAGCCACAGGATCCGCAGCAGGAAGATGTGGTAGAGCAGGAGGTGAAGGAAGACGACATGCTGTCTAAAAGGGAGACCTTGGAGACTTCTAAGACTGAAGGTAAGACAAACATCAACTCAAGATGGAAACTATTACATTTGACGTCCATCCCGTAAAGCAGCAAAGTTTGTGACACAGAATTTTTCAGCACTGAATTTTATTCACTGAATTTTTATACACTACATTTTTTTGCACTGAATTTTTGTACACTACATTTTTTTTTACACTGAATTTTTATACAAAGAATTTCAAAACACTGATTTTTTATACACTGAATTTTTTTACACTGAATTTGTATACACTACATTTTTTACACTACATTTTTATACACTGATTTTTTTTACACTGAATTTTAAGACACTGGATTTTTGTACACTGATTTTTTTTTTTACACTGAAATTTCATACACTACATTTTTTACACTGAATTTTTATACACTACATTTTAAAACACTACATTTTTATACACTGATTTTTTTTACACTGAATTTTTATACACAGAATTTTAAAACACTGAATTTTTATACACAGAATTTTAAAACACTGAATTCTTATACATTGATTTTTTTTTACGCTGAAATTTTATACACTACATTTCTTACAGTGAATTTTAATACACATAATTTTAAAACACTGAATTTTTATACAATGATGTTGTTTTTTTTACACTACATTTTTAGACACAGATTTTTAAAACACTGAATTCTTATACACTGATTTTTTTAACGTTTAAATTTTATACACTACATTTCTTACAGTGAATTTTAATACACTGAATTTTAAAACACTGAATTCTTATACACTGATTTTTTTATACTGGATTTGTATGCACTTGATTTTTTTACACTGAACACTGAATTCTTGTACACTGATTTTTTTATACTAAATGTTTATACACTTCAATTTTTTACACTGATTTTTTATCCACAGAATGTTTATACACTTCAATTTTTTACACTGAATTTTTATACAGTAATTTTTTTTACACAGAATTTTAAAACACTGAATTTCTTTACACTGAATTTTTATACAATATATATTTTTACACTGAATTTTTATACACAGAATTTTAAAACACTGAACTTTTATACACTGATTTTTTTTACACTGAATTTTTATTCACTACATTTTTTTACACTCAATTTTTATACACAGAAGTTTAAAACATTGAACTTTTATACACCAATTTTTTTTCACACTGACATTTTACACACTGAATCTTTTTTCACAGATTTTTTTTCTCTGAATTGTCAGCATAATTTGATGTGAAAAAAATTCCGTTCACAAAATTCAAACGCGAAAAATTCAGTTACATAAATTCAGTGCCAAAAAAAAGCTTTTGTAATAAAGACACAAATTAACCTCCATAACCTTGCTTGCTGATGCTATGGTTGCATTGCAAGGGGTGGTCTTCTGAAGCTTCAGTAAAACGTGGTATTGTACCATTCTGTCTCTGGGGTCCTTTTTACTCAACATATATGTCATCCAAAATTACTTGGCACCAGTGTATTTTATTCCCTGAGAGGAAAATTGGTGGCTCGCAACAGTGGCCTACCTCCATCATGTCCTCTGAATCGAAGGAGTTACTTTACTGTCACGTGCACTTTAGTAGAAAGTCAAGCTGACTTCTTCTTTCCCCCTCCCTGTGGTCCAGGTCCTCCACCAAGTCCTGCTCTGGCTCCCGCACCTCTGTCCGCATCGCCGTCCGTTTCCTCTTCACCGCCCACCTTCTCTTCACCCTCGCCCCACCCTCCCGCGTGTCCTTCCGTGCCGTCCCCGCAGCCGATCCGGGAGGGAGAAGTGGCGGATCCACCTTATCCTCGCTCCGAGCAGCAGCACGTCGCCTACCAACCGGCTCCGACTGCCGTCACCTCGCCACCCCCCTCCACCTCTCCCCCGGCCATCCCCTCGCCACCCCTCTCCAACCTTCCCCAGATCCACTCCATACCCCCTCCATCCACCACACCGCCCCCGTCGTGCTCGGACCAGGACCAAGACCAGGACCAGGAACCTGAAGCTGGGCAGGCTTCCCCCTCCTCCCAGTCATCTGCTTCCTCTTCCCCACACCCTTCCCCTCCAACCCCGGAAGAGGCCCCGGCATCCCAGCGGCTTACCGCCTTGCACCTGGCGAAGAAACAAGCGGATGCGGCGATCGCTGGCGAGAGTGAGGCGGAGGACAGCGAGAGCGGCGGCGAGGGGATCTTCCGTGAACGGGACGAGTTCGTCATTCGAACGGAGGACATCGGTACACTTAAGGTGAGTCAGAGGAAGTAAGCATGGCGGCTAAATAACCTAGCATAAACCGCACACCCCGTTCATTTTGCCTCATCAGATGGCCTTGCAGACCGGACGGGAGCCTCCACCCATCTGGAGGGTCCAGAAAGCCTTGCTTCAGAAATTTAGCCCTGAGATCAAAGACGGTCAAAGGCAGTTCTGTGCGACCAGTAATGTGAGTTTGACTTTTTGTTTGCCTTCAATGCACTTCAACTCCTTTAGGTCGAGTGCCCGTCCACCGTGAATACATGCATACATGCATGTTCCTGTTTGCGGATGACTCGGCCCTGCTGGTATCCGGCAAGGACAAGTCACAGGTGGAAAAAATCCTCAGTGCTGAACTCTGTAGAACTTGCATCTGGCTCGCTGACAATAAGCTATCCATACTCTTAGGTAAAACGGAATCCATCCTATTTGGGTCCCGCATCAACCTTAAGAAAGTCAGTGACTTCACTCTAAAAGTGGGTGACGTTGTTGTCACCAGGAAAGATGAGGTCACCTACCTCGGTTCCATTCTAGAGGCTAATCTTTCCTGTGATAAAATGGCAACCAAGGTAATCAAAAAGATCAACCAACGAACAAGATTTCTCTACAGAATCTCCGCTCTGGTCAACAAAAGCACCATGAAGATTCTAGCGGGAACTCTCATTCAACCCTTTTTCGATTACGCATGCACCTCCTGGTACCCTAGCACCTCCAAAACCCTCAAATCTAGACTCCAAACATCCCAGAACAAGCTCGTCAGGTTACTTCTAGACCTCCACCCCAGATCCCACCTCACTCCTACCCACTTCTCCAAAGTGGGCTGGCTCAGGGTGGAGGACAGAGTAAAACAACTTGCACTGAGCCTAGTCTATAAAATCCGCTACACCTCCCTGGTACCGAAGTACATGTCAAACTACTTCCATAACGTAAATGACCGTCATAACCACAACACCAGGGGGAGCTCCACAAACCACGTCAAACCCAGATTCCGATCTAACAAAGGTCTTAACTCATTCTCCTTCTATGCCACATCAATATGTAATGCACTCCCAACAGGTGTAAAAGAAAGTGCATCTCTATCCTCGTTCAAAACTGCACTAAAAGAACACCTCCAGGCAACTTCAACCCTAGACTAACACCCTCCCCCCTCCACATCCCACGTCCCCGGATTGTAAATGATCAAATGTAAATAATCAAATGTATATACTTGTTCTTATGCTTTCTGAACCTACTATGTTCTCTGCTCGCTGTACATATCCTACCAAGTCAGACCTACACTGTTTCAATGTCCATTTCTCAGATGATGCAATTGTTGATGACTGAAGTGCTGATATCAACCAAACCTGCCCCCTCCCCTCCACATCCCACCCCCCGGATTGTAAATAATGTAAATAATTCAATGTATATACTCTGATGATTAACTTGTGTAATTACTGTATTATGCTGATAGTATATATTTGTACCATGAATTGATTTACGTGGACCCTGACTTAAACAAGTTGAAAAACTTATTCGGGTGTTACAATTTAGTGATCAATTGTACGGAATATGTACTGTACTGTACAATCTACTAATAAAAAGTTTCAATCAATGAATCAATCAAAAGCATGTCTTAAAATTTGCCTTAATCTAAAAGCCTTAGTGGCCACATGCGTGGACAGCACCTTTTAGCTCTTATTTCCAAAATTGTGTACACTACTGAATTGGGGTCTTATGGCCGCTTATGTGGACACTTATACTGCCATCTGGTGGTGTCAGAAGAGTATAACATACAATGGAATTTGGAGGAAAAAAAGTGTAAAAATAAGAATTAGCATGTCACTAAACATGAAGTACACGTTTGTTACTTATGGACTAAGTACATCATATAAAAAGATGATTCTTAGTTTTTATTCTAATTAGGGTCCAATAAGCCCAAATAGCAAAGAGGAATAAAAAAAAGCATGTAAACAAACAGCTTGGGCCTTAAGAGGTTTAAGGTTTGTTTAGATCTCAAACTGTGATACGCGGGCTTCATCTAGTGCAGGGATGTCGCACATTTTTCCAAGAAGGGCCACATTTTAACAAGTCAAAGTATGCGGGGGCCATTTTGATATTTGTTTATTTTGTGAAAAAAATAATAATTCTAAAAAAGACCATATATATTCAGTTTTTTAAAGACACAACTTAATGTCAGCTTTGTGTTATAAGTGACAAAGTTTACTATTATGAATTATTACACAGGTAAAAAACAACACAGTAAAAATAACAAAAAAGAGCAAAAAAAGTAATGTAATGAAAAAAAGCGGCCATTTTTCTATGCAAAGGAAAACTGTTCATTTTTGTCAGTACGCAGATTTTCTCGATGGTTGTGTTTTATGTATAAATCATTTCTTGAGCTAGTTCCCTCTTATTTGTGTTCTTTTATGTGTAGAGATTCCAGTCTTAAGGTCACAGAACATACTAAGAATGTTTGTTCATAGAGCTAACACAAATCTTGGAAAAAAAGCGTTGAGATATGCTGCTCCATGGTCATGGAATAATTTACAGAAGGATCTGAGGTTACCTGAACTCATCACTTTGGGAGAATTTCAGGCCATTTTAAAGGATCAAGAAACTGTTTCTAATGGGGATTGTACTTGTTTTGAAGTTGTTTTTACTGAAACATTTTATACATTGTTTTGACCTATCACATGTTTTTATGTTAACATATGTAAGTAATTTTTAATTGTGGTGTGTGACTGCTGCAGTTTTTGTTCTTGTATGTATTTCTGTAACTTTGTCTTGCTGCCCTTTTGGGCAGGTCACTCTTGGAAAAGAGATCTTAATCTCAATGAGTTTTTTACCAGGTTAAATAAAGGTTATTGATTGATTGATATTGATAAAAATACAAAGGAATTGTTTTTAAAAAAAACAAAATTTGAATGGTTTGTTTTCCATTTTTTTAAGTACCAATTCTGGCACGGTTTAAGCACCAGCAACATTTTAAAAGTACTGATAGTTCAAAGTACAGAGAGTACCGCATTGGTTAAAACGTCAACGATACACATCTTTACCCGCAATTCTTTCTGACAAATTGTGTACTGACTTTTTCATTTCTCTTTTCCTCAGTACCTGGGTTATTTTGGTGATGCCAAAATGCGATATCAGCGTTTGTATGTGAAGTTCCTGGAGAATGTCAACAAGAAAGACTATGTCAGAGTGTGTTCCAGAAAACCATGGCACAGGACTGGTCTGACCATGAGGTAAGTCAGGTGGTCGGATATTGAAAATGTTTATATGTAGATATTTAGATTTTAGGTCCGCTACGTTTATGTTGACAACCCGTATAAGTCCTGGGGCCTCATGTATTAAGCGTGCGTACGCACAAAAAAATATGGCGTGCGGCCTTTTTCACAGCACAGTTGAGATGCATCAAGAGTGAACTGAACGTGGAACTTCATGGCTCAAGTACGCACGTTTCTACATGCCGTGGGTACTTCACAGAGGTGGTCGTCGGGCTTTGCCAACATTGGATTTCAACAATGTAAAAGGTCAAAGCAAAGACACAAAATTATTATTAATATTTTAATTGTAATTGATATATCATTTTTTGCCACCTATTGCCGTCACAATGTGTTCTCGTGACTTCTTGCGACAGCTGCAGCAGTGGCCCGATTTTGTGTTACGGGGCTGCTACCGCAAGTAGCTCTCTTATGTTCTAATAATAAATTGAGTATTTTTTCTTTTTTTTTTTATGTCACGTGCGCCTGAAAGAGTGGCAGCACATCACAGTAGCTCCTTTGACTTCCTTAATTTTACTTTATTCTTGGTAGGGATGTCCGATAGTGGCTTTTTGCCGATATCCGATATTCCGATATTGTCCAACTCTTTAATTACCGATACCGATATCAACCGATATATACAGTTGTGGAATTAACACATTATTATGCCTAATTTGGACAACCAGGTATGGTGAAAATAAGGTACTTTTAAAAAATTTTTATAAAACAAATCATTTTCTTGAATAAAAAAGAAAGTAAAACAATATAAAAACCGTTACATAGACACTAATAATGAATGAAAATTAGTAAAATTAAGTGTTAAAGGTTAGTACTATTAGTGGACCAGCAGAACGCACAATCATGTGTGCTTACGGACTGTATCCCTTGCAGACTGTATTGATATATATTGATATATAATGTAGGAACCAGAATATTAATAACAGAAAGAAACAACCCTTTTGTGTGAATGAATGGTGGAGGGAGGTTTTTTGGGTTGGTGCACTAATTGTAAATATATCTTGTGTTTTTTATGTTGATTTAATAAAAATAATAATAATAATTAAAAAAACGATACTGATAATAAAAAAACACGATACCGGTAATTTCCGATTTATTACATTTTAACGCATTTATCGGCCGATAACATCTCTAATTCTTGGTGTTCTTCTCAACTTTTAATCACTTATCTTTTCTTTAAAAAAAAAAAAAAAAAAAAAAGAAGGAACAAATTCCCTGGTGAATCATTAGAGTTTGTCTTAGTCTAAGTCTATTCTTTTTGGTATGCTGGCATGTTTAAATTAAAAATATTTTAAACCAAATATTACATGATTTTCATGCAAAACTCTAATCTGGCTGTGAGCAGGCTAATGTATGAACACATTTTGCTGTAAATTACACATTTATCTTGGGGGTAATCAGAGTCACGCACATGGTTTCTCACCTTTTGTGAAGTTTTACCTGTCTTTTCAAAGGGGGTGAGCACTTCTTCATCTCAGAGCGTGGCATCTAAGGCGCATGGCTAACTTAGATAGAATTTGCTTATTTAAATGGGGGCGTGTACAGGGAATGGCTAGCTGCACGCCCACATGCAGGAAGTGAACCCAGAAAACACCAAAAGACAACCATAAACTAAACAAAGAAAAACCTAATGAAACAGGTCATAACAACATTATTAATGTAGTTTATTTATTTTAGCACAAAATAATTGTATGCGTATTTATTTGTCCTTAGGCAGCACGGTGGGTTAGTGCGTCTGCCTCACAATACAAAGGTCCTGAGTAGTCCTGAGTTCAATCCCGGGCTTGGGATCTTTCTGTGTGGAGTTTGCATGTTCTCCCCGTGACTGCGTGGGTTCCCTCCGGGTACTACGGCTTCCTTCCACCTCCAAAGACATGCACCTGGGGATAGGTTGATTGGCAACACTAAATTGGCCCTAGTGTGTGAATGTGAGTGTGAATGTTGTCTGTCTATCTGTGTTGGCCCTGCGATGAGGTGGCGACTTGTCCAGGGTGTACCCCGCCTTCCGCCCGATTGTAGCTGAGATAGGCTCCAGCGCCCCTCTCGACCCCGAAGGGAATAAGCAGTAGAAAATGGATGGATGGATACAATGCAGTTAATTATTTATTTTTTCTCAATCAGCCTGACCTAAGGCTAAGGTTTATGGGTTAAATAAATAATAGTCACATGGTTTCATAACATTTGACATATAATCATTGAATAAGATTAAAATCAAAAGTAAGACTATTAATATTTGAGTGGGCCACGGGGCCCCTCAGTAGTGGAACAGTTTGATCCAAAAGGTTAATAACCTCTTGTCCAAAATACTTCAAAGTGTCTTTTTGTTTTGTGATCCATGCAGCAAAATTACAAACAATGTTTTCCTTGTCCGGTAGTTTTCTTAAAAACATGGGCGCTGTCAAGAACTCTTGGCCCCAGGGAATAAAAAGTTTGAGTAACAGGAATTATTTTTTAGTATAGAATGCATGAAACGTGAGCGCTATTAGCATGTAGACACTAAGCACACTGCAGTGAGTCAACAAAACATGTTGACTCACTGCAGGTGAGGGGGGAAGTGCTCAGAAGCAGAGTATATGTAAAGACAATGTAAACAAAACAGGAAGTGGAACCAAAATAAGAGTGCAAGACAGGAAGTGAACCCAGAAAACACCAGAAAGACACCCATAAACTAAAAGAAAACAGGTCTTAACAACATTATTAATGTACAAACCCCGTTTCCATATGAGTTGGGAAATTGTGTTAGAAGTAAATATAAACGTAACACAATGATTTGCAAATCCTTTTCAACCCATATTCAATTGAATGCACTACAAAGACAAGATATTTGATGTTCAAACTCATAAACTTTTTTTTTTTGTTGCAAATAATAATTAACTTAGAATTTCATGGCTGCAACACGTGCCAAAGTAGTTGGGAAAGGGCATGTTCACCACTGTGTTACATGGCCTTTCCTTTTAACAACACTCAGTAAACGTTTGGGAACTGAGGAGACACATTTTTTAAGCTTCTCAGGTGGAATTCTTTCCCATTCTTGCTTGATGTACAGCTTAAGTTGTTCAACAGTCCGGGGGTCTCCGTTGTGCTATTTTAGGCTTCATAATACGCCACACATTTTCAATGGGAGACAGGTCTGGACTACAGGCAGGCCAGTCTAGTACCCGCACTCTTTTACTATGAAGCCACGTTGATGTAACACCTGGCTTGGCATTGTCTTGCTGAAATAAGCAGGGGCGTCCATGGTAACGTTGCTTGGATGGCAACATATGTTGCTCCAAAACCTGTATGTACCTTTCAGCATTAATGGCGCCTTCACAGATGTGTAAGTTACCCATGTCTTGAGCACTAATACACCCCCATACCATCACACATGCTGGCTTTTCAACTTTGCGCCTATAACAATCCGGATGGTTCTTTTCCTCTTTGGTCCGGAGGACACGACGTCCACAGTTTCCAAAAACAATTTGAAATGTGGACTCGTCAGACCACAGAACACTTTTCCACTTTGTGTCAGTCCATCTTAGATGAGCTCAGGCCCAGCAAAGCCGACGGCGTTTCTGGGTGTTGTTGATAAACAATTTTTGCCTTGCATAGGAGAGTTTTAACTTGCACTTACAGATGTAGCAACCAACTGTAGTTACTGACAGTGGGTTTCTGAAGTGTTCCTGAGCCCATGTGGTGATATCCTTTACACACTGATGTCGCTTGTTGATGCAGTACAGCCTGAGGGATCGAAGGTCACGGGCTTAGCTGCTTACGTGCAGTGATTTCTCCAGATTCTCTGAACCTTTTGATGATATTACGGACCGTAGATGGTGAAATCCCTGAATTCCTTGCAATAGCTGGTTGAGAAAGTTTTTTCTTAAACTGTTCAACAATTTGCTCACGCATTTGTTGACAAAGTGGTGACCCTCGCCCCATCCTTGTTTGTGAATGACTGTGCATTTCATGGAATCTACTTTTATACCCAATCATGGCACCCACCTGTTCCCAATTTGCCTGTTCACCTGTGGGATGTTCCAAATAAGTGTTTGATGAGCATTCCTCAACTTTATCAGTATTTATTGCCACCTTTTCCCAACTTCTTTGTCACGTGTTGCTGGCATCAAATTCTAAAGTTAATGATTATTTGCAAAAAAAAATAAAGTTTATGAGTTTGAACATCAAATAGGTTGTCTTTGTAGCATATTCAACTGAATATGGGTTGAAAATGATTTGCAAATCATTGTATTCCGTTTATATTTACATCTAACACAATTTCCCAACTCATATGGAAACGGGGTTTGTAGTTTATTTGTTTTAGCACAAAATAATTGTATGCATATGTATTTGTCCTTAGTTATTAATGAGTCCCTTCAATGCAATATTTTTGTCTCTTTTTTTTCACCCGTCAGGCGACAAGCGCTGCCAAAACCACTGCCTGCCACTCACAACCAAACTCCACCGCGAGTGGACAGAGACGAGAGGGACAAGGACAGACAGAAGGAGCAGAAAGAACGTGAAAAGGAGCAAGGAGAGAGGCTGCAAAGGGAGAAATTAGAACGAGAGCGGAAGGACAAAGTGGAGAAGGAGAAAAAAGAGGAGCAGGAGAGGGACAGAAAAGAAAAAGAGAATGGGGAAAAAGAGCAAAAGGAGAGACGGGAAAGGGAGCAGAAAGAGCGGGAGCGCAAAGAAAAGGACAAAACGTCACCTCTCAAAAGTCGGGAGGAGGAAAAAGATGGGGAGAAGGGAAAAAACGAGAAAGAACACAAAGAGCGAGAGAACAGGAACAGAGAACTGAGAGAAAGGGAGGAACAGGAGCGGGAAAGCAAGGAAAAGGAGAAACAGCAAAAAGAAGCGAGGGATGGAGATAAAGAGAAGGAGAGATGGTCTGAAAGAGGTGTCACAGAGAGGGGGAAACAAAAGGAGGTGAGAAGAGATCATGGAGAAAAGGAGGTCCTGGAGGACAAAGGAGGTGCTTTGCAGTGTGTGACGGAGGAAGAAAGAGCAGCTGAAAAGAAAATGTCCCGTCAGTCCAGGAGCAAAACGTCAAAGGACAAGACAGAAGCTCCTCCAAAGAAGAGGAAGAAGTGGATGAAGGAGGTGCCGTCTTCCTCCTCCGACTCGGACTCCTCCCTCCCCAGCGAAGCTGAAGGTCAGCATCACATTCCACTCATCAACACACTTCATAAACTCAGCATGTTCCTTTTTTTGTTGTTGGTTTTTTTTAGGGCCGACGCGGGTTGGAGCCAACAGTCGGGCCATGAGGGAGATGTTCAGGAGCTACGTGGAGATGTTGGTCAGCACGGCGCTCGACCCCGACATGATTCAAGCCCTGGAGGACACAGACGGTGAGAAGATGATTTTGTGACATCTGTCAACTCGTCAAAAAGGCTCATTGGCGAGGTCGTCCTGCTCACAACGTTGTGGAGTGACCGTCCTCAACGGCTTTGTATTTTATGGAATGTCGGAAATAAATAGCCAGGATGTCGCAAATGAGCTGAATGTAAAATTACCTTTCCTTTTGGAATGGAATAGAATGGACTTTATTGTCATTATATTTGTATAAAACGAGATTAAGGACTCCAACTTAAGGTGCGGTATTGGGAACAAATATGTGGTAAAAAAAGAGGTAATAAATAAAAAAATGAATAAAAAATAAATAAATAAATAAAATAAAAAACTAACCATACCATACCATACCAACTTTATTTATAAAGCCCTTTAAAGACAAGCACAGTTGAAAAACAAAGGGCTGTACACCACAAAGAAATGGAGGCAAAGGACAGACTGTCACGACTTGATCTTGGGAGTTTGCTTTTCCAGGATGCAACGGAAAGTTGGCACGGGCGAGACGGGAATTAAGGTACATGATTTATTATTATCAAAAAAAGGAATAAATGAAAGCGCGCACAGTGGCGGAGAATAAACTATGAAATTAAACAAAACTTGCAAACTATGGCTTGAATAAAGAAAACTTACTTGGCATGGACAAAAAAGGAGCAGCGTGAACATGGACATGAAACAATGGACAGAGCATAAATGTGGTGTGAGGTCGTCAGGACGAACAACAGAAAATGAATGAACTTAAATACTTATGGACATGATTAACAACAGGTGCGTGACTCAAAACAGGTGCGTGACATGACAGGTGAAACTAATGGGTAACTATGGTGACAAAACAAAACAAAAGTGCACAAAAAGTCCAAAAATAAAACCTGATCACACAGACATGACACAGACTAAAAAATAACATTTAAAACAAAAATAAAAATACACATTTAAAAAGCAAATATAAATTACCCTAAGAACAGTTTGTTAGATAAAAACAGTTTAAAAGTTAAAAACAGTTCAAAAAGTTAAAAGCTAAAAACAGTTCAAAGTCTCATGCTGGGTTAAAAGCCACGCCAATAAAATAAAAAACTAACAATTGAAATAAACAGACTATCCAATACAAATAATAAGCAATCCTGTACAATATACAAAACACTGTAGAAATACAAAATACTGTACAATATACAGAACAAGACAAGAGTACCGGAGTAATAAATAACAATCAGTATCGATTGAGTAAAAGAGTAATCTGGTCACAAAATTTGCAGGTATTTTTGTGAATGTAATAATGGGGTACTTTCTATTTTGTCCATCATTCGCTGTCATTATGTGAGACATGAATACATGTTTTTTCCCGTGCATACTAAATAGTGAAAAATGGCTTCCAATGCAGGTAATGTGGAGTCATCTATAACACCCTATAAAAAAAAAAAGCCCAACATCCAAAAACCGTGACCTGCATATACCTCCGCACCTCACATGGCGGAGGTAATGAGAAGAAATAACGTGTTTTTTTATTCAATTGTGTTGTTTTACTTTTGTTATACTTAAGACGAGTTGTACCTGCCGCCCATGAGGAAGATCGACAGCATGCTGAGCGAGCAAAAGAAGAAGCTGCTGAGGAGAGCCAACATGAGTGCTCCCCACCAGGTGAAGCATGGCATCAAACAATCAGCAGCAATGGAGGAAGTTGAGCTCAAGTTACAGCTTTTTTTATTCACGTGCGTGTGTCTATCTGTCGCTAGGAGGCGCTTCATATGTTCCCCAAAATGACTGCAGACCCGCTGGACTCCGGGACGGTTAAAGTGCGCCTCGGTGGTGAATGCTACAACCGCAAAACCCTAAACCACGGCAAGAGGAGCGTTCCCAAGCAACAAGTAAGCACAATTACACGTTATTGACATGGAGATTTGGACATAGTTGGGGTCAATTTATGAATAATAACACATTAATTACACATTATTAACATAAAACCATAAAACATTAATAATCTAAACTATAACAGTTAGACTAAAAACGGGGACAAGTTTGGGTAGATTTGGACATAATTGGGTTCAAGTTATGAATAACACATTAATTACACATTATTAACATAAAACCATAAAACTTTAATAACCTAAACTATAACAGTTAGACTAAAAACGGGGACAAGTTTGGGGAGATTTGGACATAGTTGGGGGTCTAGTTATGAATACTAACTCGTTAATTACACATTATTAACACAAAACCATAAAACGTTAATACCTTGAACTGTAACATATTAAAAATGGGGACAAGTTTGGGAAGATTTGGACATAGTTGGGGGGGTCTAGCTATGGATAATTACACGTTAATTACACATTAACACAAAACCATAATACGTTCAAAACTTAAACTAACAGACTAAAAACGGGGACATGTTTGGGGAGATTTGGACATAGTTGGGGATCCTAGTTATCAATAATAACTCGTTAATTACACTTTATTGACATCAAACCATAACATGTTAATAACTTCAAAACTATAACAGTTAGACTAAAGATTGTTGCAGCACAAACGAATAGGACATGTTTGGGGAGATTGGACATAGTTGGGGTGGGGGTCTAGTTATGAATAATAACACGTTAATTACACATTATTAACATAAAACATTAATAACTTAAACTGTAACAGTTAGACTAAAAATGGGGACAAGTTTGGGGAGATTTGGACATAGTTGGGGGGGTCTAGTTTTTGAATAATAACACGTTAATTACACATTAACATAAAACCATAAAACGCTAATAACTTAAACTAACAGACTAAAAACGGGGACAAGTTTGGGATCCTAGATATGAATAATAACACGTTAATTACAAATTTTTTACATCAAACCATAAAACGTTAATAACTTCAAAACTATAAAGTTAAAGTTAAAGTACCAATGATTGTCACACACACACTAGGTGTGGCGAGATTATTCTCTGCATTTGACCCATCACCCTTGATCACCCCCTGGGAGGTGAGGGGAGCAGTGGGCAGCAGCGGTGGCCGCGCCCGGGAATCATTTTGGTGATTTAACCCCCAATTCCAACCCTTGATGCTGAGTGCCAAGCAGGGAGGTAATGGGTCCCATTTTTTTATAGTCTTTGGTATGACTCAGCCGGGGATTGAACTCACAACCTACCGATCTCAGGGCGGACACTCTAACCACTAGGCCACTGAGATAATATGATAATAGTTAGACTAAAGATTTTTGCAGCACAAACGAATAGGACATGTTTGGGGATATTTGGACATAGTTGTGGGGTCTAGTTATGAATAATAACACGTTAATTACACATTATTAACATTAAAACTATAAAACATTAATAACTTAAACTATAACAAACTAAAAATGGGGACAAATTTGGGGAGATTTGGACATAGTTTGGGGGGGTCTAGGTATGAATAATAACTCCTTAATTACACATTATTAACATAAAACCATATAACTAACAGACTAAAAACAGGGACAAGTTTGGGGAGATTTGGATATAGTTGGGGATCCTAGTTATGAACAATAACACGTTAATTACACATAATTGACATTATTGACATCAAACCATAAAACGTTAATAACTTCAAAACTATAACACTTAGACTAAAAATGGGGACAAGTTTGGGGAGATTTTGACATAGTTGGGGTCAAGTTATTAATAGTAACTCGTTAATTACACATTATTAACATAAAACGTTAATACCTTGAACTGTAACAGACTAAAAATGGGGACAATTTTGGGGAGATTTGGACATAGTTGGGGGGGTCTAGTTATGAATAATAACACGTTAATTACACATTATTAACATAAAACCATAAAACGTTAATAACTTAAACTAACAGGCTAAAAAAGGGGACAAGTTTGGGTAGATTTGGACATAGTTGGGGATCCTAGTTATGAATAATAACTCGTTAATTACACATAATTGACATCAAACCATAAAACGTTAATAACTTAATAATAATAATAATGGATTCGATTTTATATCGCGCTTTTCTATTGTTAGATACTCAAAGCGCTCACAGAGAAGTGGGAACCTATTATTCATTCACACCTGGTGGTGGTAAGCTACATTAGTAGCCACAGCTGCCCTGGGGTAGACTGACGGAAGCGAGGCTGCCAGTTTGCGCCTACGGCCCCTCCGACCACCACCTATCATTCATTCATCATTCATTCACCAGTGTGAGCGGCACCGGGGGCAAGGGTGAAGTGTCCTGCCCAAGGACACAACGGCAGCGATTTGGATGTCAAGAGGCGGGGAGCGAACCTGCAACCCTCAGGTTTCTGGCACGGCCGCTCTACCCACTACGCCATGCCGCCCCTTCAAAACTATAACAGTTAGACTAAAGATTTTTGCAGCACAAACGAATGGGACATTTGGACATAGTTATGAATAATAACACGTTAATTACACATTATTTACATAAAACTATGAAACGTTAATAACTTAAACTGTAACAGTTAGACGAAATATGGGACAAGTTTGGGGAGATTTGGACATAGTTGGGGGTCTAGTTATAAATAATAACACGTTAATTACACATTATTAACATACAACTATAAAATGTTAATAACTTCAACTATAACAGTCTAAAAATGGGGACAAGTTTGGGGAGATTTGGACATAGTTGGGGATCCTCGTTATAATTATAACACGTTAATTACACATAATTGAAATCAAACCATAAAACGTTAATAACTTCAAAACTAACAGACTAAAGATTTTTGCAGCACAAACGAATAGGACATATTTGTGGAGATTTTAACAGACTTTATTTTGGGGGGCAGGGTGTCTAGTTATGATTAACAACACGTTAATTTCACGTTAATAACATAAAACCATTAAATGTTAATCATCTAAAAACTATAATAGTTACACCAAACATGTTTGCAGCACAAACAAACAGGACATGTTTGGGGACATTTGGAAAATGGTTGGAGGTTTGGTTATGAATAATCACACTTAAATACCCTAAAAAACATAAAACGGTAATAACTTCACAACCGTGACGTCACAAACAAACAAACAGAATTTTTTTTGCAATTCTAATGACGCGCTCTGGCAGCTCTTACATGATTGGTTCCATGCTAGTTTGCATGTCAAAGCAGAAGGTCAAAGGTTCATGCCCACTCTAGTCACTTTTTGGAAAGGTCTCAATTCAGCAAAGATCACAACTTACTTAACGTGTCCCGTGATTGATTGCTCACATTCTACTTACCCACGTTAATGATATTTACAATATTTGTTATAACTGCTAAAACTAATTCTTTGTGACATCCATTTCCAGGATCTGAAGATCTCTATTGAGACGTGCCGTATCTACAGTCTGTATCACTCCCTTCACCACTACAAGTATCACACCTTCCTCCATTGCAAGAAGGAGGTAAGGATGCAGCTTTGTGCGCTTTTTATATTCAAAGTAGCTGACCATGTTGGAAGAAGTTATCTTGTTAAATGTACTTCTGTGCAAACATTTACTTCCATTTGTGTGTACTGTATGTCACCGAGGATCACATCAATTGATAATATTAACAAAATACTTTAACCCTTGTGTAATGTTCATATTGTTGTTACTCAGCCAGCGTTTGTGGGTCTGTTGGACCCGTTGTATTTTGTGGCTTTTAATGCCTCACAATCAAACACTTTAATGTTAAAATACTGAACAGATGTTTACCTTATCCCAATAAACAAAAAATATCATAATATCACCCTTTTAAAGCTTTCGTAAATGCACAAATCTTTCAACGTGTGCCCAACATGTTTGTTAGTTGCTTTAGTAGAATCAAGGTTAATACTGCCATGCTTTTAATTTGAAGCCTACTTTGCACTGAACAGGAAGTCGCTCTGTGCATGTTCTAACGCTGTGTAACTAGACTGCTGTTATGTTGCTGTGTTTAGCAATAATGATCAAGTTAACAATATTACAACACATGTCGACTTAAACTTACCCATTTCTCATAGACACGACCGCTTTCGCTCTTAAATTGGGGTATGTCGGAAAAATCTGGGCATTTTTCAAAAATAAAAACAACATTGTTTCCTATATATTCGTGTGGTGCTCATGAACACATTGAAGCGCACATGGTCTACCAGAGAATAAGAAGACACAGCAGAAGGAATCTGGAACCTGGTTAACTTTTAGACTCATTACTTAGACTTATTAACCCTTGTGTGGTGTTTGGATCTGTGGGACCCGTTTTCATTTTTTATTAAAAGAAAAATTATACAATTAATTAATTTTTCAAACTGAGACTCACTGACTTTGGCTCATTTTCTGTGAAGAACATATATCAGAATACATATTTAATGACCACACACCATACACCCCCCCTACACATTTGTTTACCTTATCCCAATAAACATATGTTCAGTATTTTAACATAAAAGTGTTTGATTGTGAGGAATTAAAAGCCACAAAATGCAACGGGTCCATCAGACCCACAAACGCTGGCTGAGGAACAATAATATGAACGTTGCACGGAAGAAGGGATTCTTCTTTTGTGTTTCTGCACCTGCGGTTCCCACACAAGGTTGCAACAATGTTTGTCAACACTGTCTGCTCTCATTTTCTCGCACATTTGACCCAGGTCAAAGCCAATGATAAGGATGATTTAAAAAGTCCACATAAGAACTTGTGCAGCTATAGAACTGCTCAAAGGGAGCAACAGTAACAATCCAACAATCAGGGACAGGTGAGGCCACAGGTGATGAAGTGGCCGGTAATGAAAGCACACAGGAAGTGGAAACAAGAAAACAAGAGCGCGGGGACGGAAATGAGACCAAAATATAAAGGGGAATTGCACTTTTTTTGGAAGTTTGCCTATCGTTCACAATCATTACGAAAGACATGACAATGGATTTTATTTTTTTAATGCATTCTAAATATTAAATAAAAGCGATCAAAAGTTTGCTTACAATGGAGCCTATGAAAGCTGTTCAACTTAATATGTATGTATTTTGATCATTTTAAGCATACGTGGCGCATTAATTTAAAAAAAAAACGCATCTCAACGTTTGCTCTTTTTTTTTCTTCATCACTGATTTATGCTCACTGAAGACTTCATGAGAGCCAACAAGCATAAAACATCACTTACTGTACAAAGTCTGCTGTCATTAGAAATGTTGACTGCTGGGATGTTCATATATTCCCATTTCGATGAAAAATTACTCATAATAGTAATATCCTCGCAAAGAAACAGAGTGTCGTCCTCACCAGTTTGGGGTCCAAATTGGCTGTCAAAGTGTCCCAATTTGTTGGATTACCTACTCAGATGTTAGATGTCCAGGTGAGAAGCACTATTTATGATCTAGAACAGGAGTCCCCAAATTTTTAGACTCGGGGGGCCGTATTGGGTTAAAAAAATTTGCCCGGCGGCCGGGCTCTATGTATAATATATAGGGATGTCCGATATTATCGGACTGCCGATATTATCGGCCGATAAATGCTTTAAAATGTAATATCGGAAATTATCGGTATTGGTTTCATAATTATCGGTATCGGTTTCAAAAAGTAAAATGTATGACTTTTTAAAACGCCGCTGTGTACACGGACGTAGGGAGAGGTACAGAGCGCCAATAATCCTTAGAGGCACTGCCTTTGCGTGCCGGCCCAGTCACATAATATCTACGGCTTTTCACAGTCACAAGTGAATGCAGGCATACTTGGTCAACAGCCATACAGGTCACACTGAGGGTGGCCGTATAAACAACTTTAACACTGTTACAAATAAGCGCCACACTGTGAACCCACACCAAACAAAAATGACAAACACATTTCGGGAGAACATCCGCACCGTAACACAACATAAACACAACAGAACAAATACCCAGAATCTCTTGCAGCACTAACGCTACAATACACACCCCCGCTACCCCCTCCCCTCCCCCCAAATCACCCCCGCCAACCTCAACCTCCTCATAGTCTCCCTCAGGGAGAGCCTGTCCCAAATTCCAAGCTGCTGTTTTGAGGCATGTTAAAAAAAAAAAAAGCACTTTGTGACTTCAATAATAAATATGGCAGTGCCATGTTGGCACTTTTTTCCATAACTTGAATTTGTTTATTTTGGAAAACCTTGTTACATTGTTTAATGCATCCAGCGGGGCATCACAACAAAATAAGGCATAATAATGTGTTAATTCCACGACTGTATATATCGGTATCGGTTGATATCGGTATCGGTAATTAAGAGTTGGACAATATCGGAATATCGGATATCGGTAAAAAAAGCCATTATCAGACATCTCTAATAATATATATATATATATATATATATATATATATATATATATATATAGTATATATATCTGAGCGCGATGACAATGCATTTTTAGACAATATGATTTTCCTGAGCGGCTAGAATACACAGAGAGTAACAAGCGGTAGAAAATAGATTAGAAAGGACAGATTAAAAAAAAAAAAGTATTAAAAAAATAATAACAATTATTTTTATTTTTTTAAACTTGGGACTTCCCGTGGGCTGGATTCTGGACGCTGGTGGGCCGGATCCAGGCCGCGAGCCGTAGTTTGGGGACACCTGATCCAGAAAAAACTTACATGGAGCAGAGAAGCGTGGAAACAGCAGACCATTCGATGATGTCAACATAGGGACATAGGAAGTGAACACGTCGCCACTATAAATAGTCCGTCTGCGTTAGCGCTTGTAATAGCAATATCATTAATACTTGGTTAATATTCAAGTCAAAAAATGTAAATGGAGTAATGTTGGCGGTTTTTGAATGGTTATTTATTGGGTTTTATGGGCATAATAGTGGCAATCCCATTGGCTCCGCTGTAAGATGACTTTTATTTACAAGTTAAAATGCAACCTCTAAAGCAGTGGTTCTTAACCTTGTTGGAGGTACTGAACCCCACCAATTTCATATGCGCATTCACCAAACCCTTTAGTGATAAAATAAATAAATAAAAAATTCTAATTCAAGACAAAGTTATATGTTTTTTTTACTGGTGCACAAAATGAACCGTGCATGAACATCCCCTTGTTCAAAGAACAAAACCAACACAGTGCATGAACTCACAACAAATTACACACCTGCAAATCAGATGGAAAATTACAGGTAACATTGTTAGGGGGTATCCAGAGTACGCCGATAGGGAGAAGTTTTTATTTACACGATGAGTTGGGTGTGTCTTGACCTCCGCCGAACCCCTGAGGCCGGCTCGCCGAACCCCTAGGGTTCAATCGAACCCAGGTTAAGAACCACTGCTCTAAAGGCCTTAGTGGTCACATGCGTAAACAGCACCTTTTAGCTCTTATTTCCAAAATTGTGTACACTACTGAATTGGGATCTTATGGCCGCTTATGTGGACACTTATACTGCCATCTGGTGGTGTCAGAAGAGTATAACATACAATGGAATTTGGAAAAAAATAAGTGTAAAAAATAAGAATTAGCATGTCACTAAACATGAAGTACACAGTTGTGTACTTATGGACTAAGTACATCATATAAAAAGATGATTCTTCGTTTTTATTCTAATTAGGGTCCAATAACCCCAAATAGCAAAGAGAAATTATAAAAAAGCATGTAAACAAACAGCTTGGGCCTTAAGAGGTTAAAAAAATTATATCCGTCGTCATGTCTTTCATAATGATTGTGAACGATAGGCAAAATTCCCCCCAAAAAGTGCAGTACCCTGCTGTAAATCTTGTATTATTGTCCATTCTCCTTATGTCTCTAGCCAAAGTCCCAGGTAAAAGTACAAGCAGTGGTTAGTTTCAGTTTCACTTTTGGTTATGAGTTAGCCATGTCTGTGCGGCGTTGACTTTAACCAGAGGTGGGTAGTAACGCGCTACATTTACTCCGTTACATCTACTTGAGTAACTTTTGGGATAGATTGTACAAACCCCGTTTCCATATGAGTTGGGAAATTGTGTTAGATGTAAATATAAACGGAATACAATGATTTGCAAATTATTTTCAACCCATATTCCGTTGAATATGTTACAAAGACAACATATTTGATGTTCAAACTGATAAAAAAAATTTTTTTTTTTGCAAATAATCATTAACTTTAGAATTTGATGCCAGCAACACGTGACAAAGAAGTTGGGAAAGGTGACAATAAATACTGAAAAAGTTGAGGAATGCTCATCAAACACTTATTTGGAACATCCCACAGGTGTGCAGGCTAATTGGGAACAGGTGGGTGCCATGATTGGGCATAAAAACAGCTTCCCAAAAAATGCTCAGTCTTTCACAAGAAAGGATGGGGCGAGGTACACCCCTTTGTCCACAACTGCGTGAGCAAATAGTCAAACAGTTTAAGAACAACGTTTCTCAAAGTGCAATTGCAAGAAATTTAGGGATTTCAACATCTACGGTCCATAATATCATCAAAAGGTTCAGAGAATCTGGAGAAATCACTGCACGTAAGCGGCATGGCCGGAAACCAACATTGAATGACCGTGACCTTCGATCCCTCACATGGCACTGTATCAAAAACCGACATCAATCTCTAAAGGATATCACAACATGGGCTCAGGAACACTTCAGAAAACCACTGTCACTAAATACAGTTGGTCGCTACATCTGTAAGTGCAAGTTAAAGCTCTACTATGCAAAGCGAAAGCCATTTATCAACAACATCCAGAAACGCCGTCGGCTTCTCTGGGCCCGAGATCAAGTGTTCTGTGGTCTGACGAGTCCACATTTCAAATTGTTTTTGGAAATATTCGACATCGTGTCATCCGGACCAAAGGGGAAGCGAACCATCCAGACTGTTATCGACACAAAGTTCAAAAGCCAGCATCTGTGATGGTATGGGGGTGCATTAGAGCCCAAGGCATGGGTAACTTACACATCTGTGAAGGCGCCATTAATGCTGAAAGGTACATACAGGTTTTGGAACAACGTATGCTGCCATCTAAGCGCCGTCTTTTTCATGGACGCCCCTGCTTATTTCAGCAAGACAATGCCAAGCCACATTCAGCACGTGTTACAACAGTGTGGCTTCGTAAAAAAAGAGTGCGGGTACTTTCCTGGCCCGCCTGCAGTCCAGACCTGTCTCCCATCGAAAATGTGTGGCGCATTATGAAGCGTAAAATACGACAGCGGAGACCCCGGACTGTTGAACGACTGAAGCTCTACATAAAACAAGAATGGGAAAGAATTCCACCTGAGATGCTTCAAAAATGTGTCTCCTCAGTTCCCAAACGTTTGCTGAGTGTTGTTAAAAGGAAAGGCCATGTAACACAGTGGTGAACATGCCCTTTCCCAACTACTTTGGCACGTGTTGCAGCCATGAAATTCTAAGCTAATTATTATTTGCAAAAAAAAAAAAAGTTTGAGTTTGAACATGAAATATCTTGTCTTTGTAGTGCATTCAACTGAATATGGGTTGAAAAGGATTTGCAAATCATTGTATTCCGTTTATATTTACATCTAACCCAATTTCCCAACTCATATAGAAACGGGGTTTGTACTTCTAAGAGTAGTTTTAATGTAACATACTTTTACTTGAGTATATTTATAGAGAAGAAACGCTACTTTTACTCCGCTCCATTTATCTACATTCAGCTCGCTACTCGCTACTGATTTTTATCGATCTGTTAATGCACGCTTTGTTTGTTTTGGTTTGTCAGACAGACCTTCAAAGTAGGATTTATCGCATGCCTGCGTTTTACCAATCAAATACAGTCACTGGTGACGTTTGACTCAGTTTCACCAATCAAACAGAGCCAGGCGGTCATGTGACCGCCGCGAAAACATAACGTTTCAGCGGCAAAACAACAACAAGCTTAAGCTTACATGAACTCAATGTCAAATTTGAGGAAGCACATCGCGGTAAGTAACGTTAGTAGATATTTTGGCTGTCACCGTAGGCTGATGTTAGCTTCCCTGCTATGAATCACTGTCAAATGTACATCGTGTGGGGACATTTATTAACGCATAGACAGACAAGACACACACACACACGCACAGTCGCGCGCACACACACGCAGGGGCGCCGAAAAGGGGGGGTAAAGGAGACGGATTCTAGGGGCCCATGATGGAGGGGGGCCCAGAGAGGCCCCTAATGATGATGAAATTATAATACAGAAAAAATAATGACACTGTGTTGGGGGCCCTGTAAAGATTCTTTTCATGGGGCCCAAAATCCCTAGCGGCGCCCCTGCACACACGCATGCATAGCAACACCAATCAGAAGCGCACAGTGTGTTCCCAGGTGCAGCCCACACCTATCAGTTTATGGTTTGCGTAAAGGCTAACTTGTTATTTTCCTTTGTAATCTCTGCCTACTGAGCCTATGGTGCTGTTAAGTTATTGTGGCTCAATTTGCCTTAATTTTTTTTTATGTTAATGTATTATTATTTAATATATATTATTGTTTTAGTTGCTTAAGAGATATTCCTGGCTCTGAATTTGCTCATTGCTATTTTTATGTTTTTGTGCATTATTTAATAATAATAATAATAATGGATTTTATATTTGTTGCCGTCATCCTTAAACCAACAGGTTACTCATCAGTTAGTCAGTACTTGAGTAGTTTTTTCACAACATACCTTTTACTTTTACTCAAGTAAATATTTGGGTGACTACTCCTTACTTTTACTTGAGTAATACATCTCTAAAGTAACAGTACTCTTACTTGAGTACAATTTCTCTACTTTACCCACCTCTGACTTTAACGAGTGCCAACGTATTTGGCATGTGTGTGCGCTGTGTGCAGACGGACAGCATCGAACAGGCGGCAGACGACCCCGGCCAGGAGGAGGTGGTGCAGCAGTGCATGGCCAACCAGAGCTGGCTGGAGAAGCTCTTCGGCTCCTTCCTGGAGCTGCTCAGCCTCAGCACCAAAGCCTGAACACGCACATCAGTCCAACTTAAAAAAAAAGTCTCCCGGGGTTTGTCAAACAAATCAATAAAAGACGGCGTTGTCAGGGCGGAAAAAAGGTTTAATAACTTGCGGTAAGAGTCACTCTCGGACTTTTTACTCCAAAGAAGCTTCAATAATGTGAAGATGGTCCGTGGACACCGTACGTCCACACAGACAAACACGTCTTTAAGTAATGTACTGATAATTATGCTTTGTATCATTTATACAAGGACATTTTTAAAAAATGAACATCCTAAAAAAAAAAAAGAGGGATAAATAGCTGTAAATATTTTTTGAAAAATGTTTTAAAGGGGTATAAATAAAATTGAGTGTTTGCGCCTCTCAGACCTCCACGAGTGAAACTAGTGAAAAGATTTAACGCGACTATGTAATAGTCCTTTTATTGTCCCGACGCTTGAGATTCTCATGTATTTCAATGGAGCTGCGTTATTTATGTCTCTTCTTCAAAGTGCAGTCACAGAGGGGGGTGTCGCTCCCGTGAAACAAAGAGGTAACGGCGTCACAATTGACGTCCTGAGTGACGTGAAAAGATAAATGTGCGTGTTTAACGTGTGTCCTTTTTATCTGTCTGTCGTCGATTGATACTTCCGTTGATTTGACCTTCTTTGCAGAGCTTTTCTGTTGTTTTGATGTGTAAATATTGTACAGCTTCTTCATTCGCCACCTCCAAGTTCCTCTTCTGTACATAAAATTCCTGTATTTGACAAAAGTAAAATAAACCATTCCACTGACAAACGTGAACATGTCTACGCTGACGTCATTTCACAGGTGGAAACTTCACTGTTTTCCTTTACACTCACTATTTACAACCTTCTTCCAATTCACCTATCTGAAATCGGTCGTGCTGATATTAAATCAGTGAATATTAGAAGTATTATGAGCATGATCATATCACACCCATCCTCAAATCACTCCACTGGCTCCCAATTCAAGATTAACCTGCTAACTCATCAATGCATCTACGGCAACGCCCCCTCCTACCTCAAGGACCTAGTTTCCCCTCATACTCCTACTCGCAACCTCCTCAAACACTAACCTCCTCAAACCCATCAGGACAAACTTACAATCAATGGGCCGCCAGGCTTTCTGCTCGACCGCACCCGAACTCTGGAACGCTCTCCCCGACCATTTTAGAGCACCACAGTCGGTCGACCATTTTAAGAATGGACTAAAAACCCACCTTTTTAGCACAGCTTTGATCTAATTTCTATGCCTTCTTGTTTTTAAATACAGGTAAAAGCCAGTAAATTAGAATATTTTGAAAAACTTGATTTATTTCAGTAATTGCATTCAAAAGGTGTAACTTGTACATTATATTTATTCATTGCACACAGACTGATGCATTCAAATGTTTATTTCATTTAATTTTGATGATTTGAAGTGGCAACAAATGAAAATCCAAAATTCCGTGTGTCACAAAATTAGAATATTACTTAAGGCTAATACAAAAAAGGGATTTTTAGAAATGTTGGCCAACTGAAAAGTATGAAAATGAAAAATATGAGCATGTACAATACTCAATACTTGGTTGGAGCTCCTTTTGCCTCAATTACTGCGTTAATGCGGCGTGGCATGGAGTCGATGAGTTTCTGGCACTGCTCAGGTGTTATGAGAGCCCAGGTTGCTCTGATAGTGGCCTTCAACTCTTCTGCGTTTTTGGGTCTGGCATTCTGCATCTTCCTTTTCACAATACCCCACAGATTTTCTATGGGGCTAAGGTCAGGGGAGTTGGTGGGCCAATTTAGAACAGAAATACCATGGTCCGTAAACCAGGCACGGGTAGATTTTGCGCTGTGTGCAGGCGCCAAGTCCTGTTGGAACTTGAAATCTCCATCTCCATAGAGCAGGTCAGCAGCAGGAAGCATGAAGTGCTCTAAAACTTGCTGGTAGACGGCTGCGTTGACCCTGGATCTCAGGAAACAGAGTGGACCGACACCAGCTGGACTGCTGCTGAGTGGTCCAAAGTCATGTTTTCTGACGAAAGCAAATTTTGCATTTCCTTTGGAAATCGAGGTCCCAGAGTCTGGAGGAAGACAGGAGAGGCACAGGATCCACGTTGCCTGAAGTCTAGTGTAAAGTTTCCACCATCAGTGATGGTTTGGGGTGCCATGTCATCTGCTGGTGCCACGCCGCATTAACGCAGTAATTGAGGCAAAAGGAGCTCCAACCAAGTATTGAGTATTGTACATGCTCATATTTTTCATTTTCATACTTTTCAGTTGGCCAACATTTCTAAAAATCCCTTTTTTGTATTAGCCTTAAGTAATATTCTAATTTTGTGACACACGGAATTTTGGATTTTCATTTGTTGCCACTTCAAATCATCAAAATTAAATGAAATAAACATTTGAATGCATCAGTCTGTGTGCAATGAATAAATATAATGTACAAGTTACACCTTTTGAATGCAATTACTGAAATAAATCAAGTTTTTCAAAATGTTCTAATTTACTGGCTTTTACCTGTACATTGCTTGCCTGTTTTATCCAGTGCTTTTCTCATGACTAGGACTTTGGCGTGGTTTATTTTCCCATGGTGCAACTGATTTGGACCGGACATGGCGTGAAGGTAAATACATTTTTATTTTTACACTAAAAAAAGAACAAAAAGCGCGCTCAAGGCGGAAGTACAAACTTGACTAATGAAACAAATACTTGCACGTGGGCAAAAAAACTATGGACATGAACAAAAGTCGCTAACTGTGGCAAAAATAGAATAAAAAACGTACTTGACATGACGTGAACAGGGCAGCATGGACTATGAACATGAAACAGAGTGTCAAGAGTGATGTCGCCAGGCTGACTGCCTGGCAACTACAGGCTTAAATAGTGATGACATGATTAGTGAAAACCGGTGCGTGACTCAAAATGTGAAAACGTAAGACGTGACATGACGATGTGAACCAGGTGAAACTAAGGGTTACTATGGTGAGAAAGGGAGTGAAGACAAGAACTAAAAAGTGTCTAAAACCCAAGCAAAACATAACTAAACAAAACATGATCACAGACATGACAGCTTTCATGCTTTTATTTCTATTTTTATCGATGTTTCTGTTTTATATAATGTTTATCTAGTGTGTGTCATGATTTCATTTCTATTTTCATTTTTTATTATATATTCTAACTTTCTATTTTTCTTTTGTTGTATTTATTTTATTTATTTATTTATTTTTTGTAGTTATTTATTTTTTAATACTTTGTAGCACTTTGAGATTTTAACAAATGTAAAGTGCGTTACAAATGTAATTCATTATTATTATTAAGTATTACACAACTTACACTATATTGCCAAAAGTATTTGGCCACCTGCCTTGACTCACTTATAAACATGAAGTGCCATCCCATTCCTCACCCATAGGATTCAATATGATGTCGGTCCACCTTTTGCAGGCTATCACAGCTTCAACTCTTCTGGGAAGGCTGTCCACAAGGTTGCGGAGTGTGTTTATAGGAATTTTCCACCATTCTTCCCAAAGCGCATTGGTGAGGTCACACACTGATGTTGGTGGAGAAGGCCTGGCTCTCAGTCTCCATTCTAATTCATCCCAAATGTGTTCTATCGGGTTCAGGTCAGGACTCTGTGCAGGCCAGTCAAGTTCATCCACACCAGACTCTGTCATCCATGTCTTTATGGACCTTGCTTTGTGCACTGGTGCACAGTCATGTTGGAAGAGGAAAGAGGCCCGCTCCAAACTGTTCCCACAAGGTTGGGAGCATGGAATTGTCCAAAATGTTTTGGTATCCTGGAGCATTCAAAGTTCCTTTCACTGGAACTAAGGGGCCAAGCCCAACTCCTGAAAAACAACCCCAAACCATAATTCCTCCACCAAATTTCCCACTCGGCACAATGCAGTCCGAAATGTATTGTTCTCCTGGCAACCTCCAAACCCAGACTGGTCCATCAGATTGTCAGATGGAAAAGAGTGATTCATCACTCCAGAGAAGGCATCTCCACTGCTCTAGAGTCCAGTGGTGACGTGCTTTACACCACTGCATCCCACGCTTTGCTTTGGACTTGGTGATGTATGGCTTAGATGCAGGAAACCAATTCCATGAAGCTCTCTGCGTACTGTACGTGGGCTAATTGGAAGGTCACGTGAAGTTTGGAGCTCTGTAGCAACTGACTGTGCAGAAAGTCTTTGCACTATGCGCTTCAGCATCCGCTGACCCCTCTCTGTCAGTTTACGTGGCCTACCACTTAATGACTGAGTTGCTGTTGTTCCCAAACTCTTCCATTTTCTTACGATAAAGCCGACAGTTGAATTTGGAATATTCAGGAGCGAGGAAATTTCCCGACTGGATTTGTTGCACAGGTGGCATCCTGTGACAGTTCCACGCTGGAAATCACTGAGAGCGGCCCATTCTTTCACAAATGTTTGTAGAAACACTCTCCATGCCTAAGTGCTTGATTTTATACACCTGTGGCCGGGCCAAGTGATTAGGACACCTGATTCTGATCATTTGAATGGGTGGCCAAATACTTTTGGCAATATAGTGTATGTTTCAGGGTGACACGCTGAAGGAGAAACTAGTTCCTGTACTCAATCTGCTGACTGAGAGCTCGCGGGTTCACAGGAAGACTCGCCACTATTTACGACAAAAAGGTACATTTATGTTATTTTATTAGAATACAAATGAACTTCCACGACATACAATTTAAAATGACTACATTGTTTCATGACAGTGGTACATTATTAATGACAACCCATAAAGCCCTCCGGCTTATTAGTGATTCCTTAAAAAAAGTCTGCGGGCTATTGTCAGGTTCAAACACTGATAAACAAGACAAGAGGCAAAGAATTAAACAGAGACATAATTCAATTAGGACTCAATATTGAGGAGAGTCGTCTGTACACTGTACCCTTGTACAGTATCTCAGCACGCTCTGCCAAAAGATTGCACGCCTCCTTTTATTTTGGACCCTCCCCGACCACATGGCCACCGCTGTTTCCAAAGGACAACGGTCGCAAAAAGTTCACAGAAAAGGTCAGGTCAAAAACAGTTCGTAAAATAGTTCCAAAAGAGGTCCATAAAATACTTCAAAAAGACTTTCGTAAACCAGTTCGAAAAGGAGGTTCAAAAAGAGGTCGTCTGGAAATTGGGCAGATCCTGTCTTCTCTCCGCTTTGAAGTCCTTGGGTTAGAACAATATCTTTCTGTTGATTACCATACATGAGAGAAAACAGAAACACCTTCATCTTGCTTCCCCCCCTACACAGTGGAGTTTTACGAGCCTTACTCTTGGTAGGTTTCAAAGACAGCTACAGTCTTCTCACCAGACCCTCAATGTAACACAAAGTTTTTGTGATAATTTAGAAACAATTATTCTAACAGCTATAGAGCGTTTTCTATTGGGGCTCCAGTACTATGGAATGCCCTCCCGGTAACAGTTAGAGATGCTACCTCAGTAGAAGCATTTAAGTCCCATCTTAAAACTCATTTGTATACTCTAGCCTTTAAATAGACCCCCCTTTTTAGACCAGTTGATCTGCCGTTTCTTTTCTTTTCTCTTCTGCCCCCCTCTCCCTTGTGGAAGGGGGGGGCACAGGTCCGATGACCATGGATGAGTTGGGACCCGGGGTTGGACCGCTCGCCTGTGCATCGGTTGGGGACATCTCTGCGCTGCTGACCCATGCCCGCTCGGGATGGTCTACTGATGGCCCCACTATGGACTGGACTCTCACTATTATGTTAGATCCACTGTGGACTGGACTCTCACTATTATGTTAGATCCACAATGGACTGGACTTTCACAATATTATGTTAGATCCACTATGGACTGGACTCTCACTATTATGTTAAATCCACTATGGACTGGACTCTCATTATTATGTTAGATCCACTATGGACTGGACTTTCACACTATTATGTTAGATCCACTATGGACTGGACTCTCACTATTATGTTAGATCCACTATGGACTGGACTTTCACACTATTATGTTAGATCCACTATGGACTGGACTCTCACTATTATGTTAGATCCACTGTGGACTGGACTCTCACTATTATGTTAGATCCACTATGGACTGGACTCTCATTATTATGTTAGATCCACTATGGACTGGACTCTCACACTATTATGTTAGATCCACTATGGACTGGACTCTCACTATTATGTTAGATCCACTATGGACTGGACTCTCACTATTATGTTAGATCCACCATGGACTGGACTCTCATTATTATGTTAGATCCACTATGGACTGGACTTTCACACTATTATGTTAGATCCACTATGGACTGGACTCTCACTATTATGTTAGATCCACTGTGGACTGGACTCTCACTATTATGTTAGATCCACTATGGACTGGACTCTCATTATTATGTTAGATCCACTATGGACTGGACTCTCACACTATTATGTTAGATCCACTATGGACTGGACTCTCACTATTATGTTAGATCCACTATGGACTGGACTCTCACTATTATGTTAGATCCACTATGGACTGGACAGTCACTATTATGTTAGATCCACAATGGACTGGACTTTCACAATATTATGTTAGATTCACTATGGACTGGACTCTCACTAATATGTTAGATCCACTATGGACTGGACTCTCACTATTATGTTAGATCCACTATGGACTGGACTCTCACTATTATGTTAGATCCACTGTGGACTGGACTCTCACTAATATGTTAGATCCACTATGGACTGGACTTTCACAATATTATGTTAGATCCACTATGGACTGGACTCTCACTATTATGTTAGATCCACTATGGACTGGACTCTCACTATTATGTTAGATCCACTATGGACTGGACTCTCACTATTATGTTAGATTCACTATGGACTGGACTCTCACTATTATGTTAGATCCACAATGGACTGGACTTTCACAATATTATGTTAGATCCACTATGGACTGGACTCTCATTATTATGTTAGATCCACTATGGACTGGACTCTCATTATTATGTTAGATCCACTATGGACTGGACTTTCACACTATTATGTTAGATCCACTATATGGACTGGACTCTCACTATTATGTTAGATCCACTGTGGACTGGACTCTCACTATTATGTTAGATCCACTATGGACTGGACTCTCACTATTATGTTAGATCCACTATGGACTGGACTCTCACTATTATGTTAGATCCACAATGAACTGGACTTTCACAATATTATGTTAGATCCACTATGGACTGGACTCTCACTATTATGTTAGATCCACTATGGACTGGACTTTCACAATATTATGTTAGATCCACTATGGACTGGACTCTCACTATTATGTTAGATCCACTATGGACTGGACTCTCACTATTATGTTAGATCCACTATGGACTGGACTCTCACTATTATGTTAGATCCACTATGGACTGGACTTTCACAATATTATGTTAGATCCACTATGGACTGGACTCTCACACTATTATGTTGGATCCACTATGGACTGGACTCTCACACTATTATGTTAGATCCACTATGGACTGGACTCTCACTATTATGTTTGATCCACTATGGACTGGACTTTCACAATTTTATGCTAGACCTACTAGATGTCCATTTCATCCGGTCTCCCCTAAAGGGGGGAGGGGTCACCCACATATGTGGTCCTCTCCAAGGTTTCTCATATTCATTCACATTTATATCCCACTGGGTTGTGAGTATTTCCTTGCCCTTATGAGGGCTCTGAACCGAGGATGTCGTTGTGGCTTGTGCAGCCCTTTGAGACACTTGTGATTTAGGGCTATATAAATATATAAATAAAAGGCTCTTTAACTTTGATTATGTTTTGACGCATCTATGAACAAAATATCCAAAGATCTGTTTTTCATTTCAATTACAGACATTATCCGAACATCTGTCGTTCCATTCGCACACAGGCATAGTGGAAACATCACTCTTACAGGAAAAAAAGGGTAAGTGGCGTTTAAGTTGGGCCTCGTTTGACCCCGTGGACAATGCTGACCTTGTGTCTTTCAACCCATCCGAGATCTTACCTCCCGTGAGGGACGCTGCCGTCCGTCCAGAGCAGGACCCCACAGTGAGAGGCCAGCTGGTCAGCCTGATGACCCACCAAGACACAGATGTGAAGCACTGTGCTGCTGAGCTGCTCTTCGTGCTTTGCAAACAGAACGGTACTGTTTCAGTTCGGCGCATAAAAAGAAACTCCAACTCTTTTCTTTTCTAAAAATTATTTATTCATTTGATAGGGAAATCCTAATACAAGTACTGAGAAACAGACACTTTTTCCCTCGCCACCCCCCCCAAAAAAAGAAATTATATAAAAAATTAATAATAAAAAAATATATATATGTTTTCTTTGTAAACACTTTAAATTTGAAGAGTTTCTTGAAGTGGATCATTTTAGTACACTGTTTGATTTATTTGCTTAATCCATTCCATAATTTAATTCCACATACTGATATACTGAAGGTCTTAATGTTACGGTTTGCAGTGACGTGCAGTCACTAGAGGCAGGTGAGGCCCCGCCTCACCTGCCTCTAGTGGGGAAAAAAAATGGAAAAAGAAAAAAAAAAAAATTAAATTGTTAAATGTATCCAGTGATTATACTATAAAGTTATTTTCCATTTAACTTCACCAGTTTTAGATTATTTTTATTTAAAATCGCTGAATTTTCACATTTGCCGTTCAAATACTGAGAAGAGACGGTGCGGTGAACGGCAGCCAGTTGAGGCACGTCACTGCGTTGTGCCTCAACATGGATTGCGGACTCGGCTAACTGCTGGCCTGCTGTGCAGTGAGACCGTATTGCTATATGAATTATATTATACATTTCCATAGTTTAGTTAGCTGAGGTATATAATGTACAGTGTATTTTGTCAACAACTGTATGTGTGTAACGTATTTCTTGTGCTGAGCGATCATAAAACGGCTGCAAAAGACGCACTGGCTGAGGCTCGCCTCCTGCACCCCCGCTGTAGATTGCAACCCCTGATGGGAGTGTTATATCAACTAAAGCCCACACTTAAACTTTCCACGTGCAAGATTGAATCTATCTAAAAAAGTTATTTCATAAGAAGCCAAAAAGTGCAAAAACAATAATGTTCGTGTTGGAGGAGTTGTGAATGACTGCAGGGCCACAACATTAGGTACACCTGCAGACTGCAGGTGTACCTAATTCACAACTCCTCCAACACGAACATTATTGTTTTTGCATTTTTTGGCTTCTTATTAAATAACTTTTGTAACCTATTTTTATGGGCTTTCCTCTTTGTGATGTTAAGTTCCTGTTATGCGCTGTTATACAGTATATGCCTTGAGCTCTTATTTTGAAGGCGCCAAGAGCGGAAGTGATGACATGTTGTAGTGGAGCGGAGGTTTTTGAAAGAAGGTAAATAAAGTGGTCCTCGTGTAAACTGGAGCCTCCGTGTTTGTTATTTTGTAGTTTCATACACTATAGGCGACATTTATAAACCCTCGGTTACACTTTTTTAAATAGATTCAATCTTGCACGTGGAAAGTTTAAGTGAGGGCTTTAGTTGACATAACACTCCTGTCAGGAGGTGCATTAATCCAGCACAACAGCGGCGAATGGACTTCATTTATAACTTAGTAAAGGTAAGACCATAATAATGTTTTTTTTATTAAATGTGCTTTTTTGTGTGATACAGTTTGTATGTGTAAAGTTAAAGTAGCAATGATTGTCACACACACACTAGGTGTAATGAAATGTGTCCTCTGCATTTGACCTATCCCTTGATCACCCCCTGGGAGGTGAGGGGAGCAGTTGGCAGCAGCGGCGCCGCGCCCGGGAATAATTTTTGGTGATTTAACCCCCAATTCCAAGCCTTGATGCTGAGTGCCAAGCAGGGAAGAATGCTGGTATGAGCTTTTAAACATAACCCGTTAACTGCTGCCAATCAAATGGTGAATAAGATACTCTTTAGGGTTCATATGTTTGTAAATCTGACTGTGATGAAGTCAGTGCCTCACCAGCCATCAACCTCACCGCACGTCACTGACGGTTTGGTTCTCCCGGGACGACTCCGGACAGGACTAGCAGGTAGGAACATGATTTAATCTTGAAACAAGACTCAAAGATGTACAAAACAGAAAACAACCGATGGAATTTCCTGCGTGTGAACTCAACTAGAATTTCAAAGGATGTGTTATGTTTGCGGGCAGTACGGTGGAAGAGGGGTTAGTGCGTCTGCCTCACAATACGAAGGTCCTGAGTAGTCCTGAGTTCAATCCCGGGCTCGGGATCTTTCTGTGTGGAGTTTGCATGTTCTCCCCGTGACTGCGTGGGTTCCCTCCGGGTACTCCGGCTTCCTCCCACCTCCAAAAACATGCACCTGAGGATAGGTTGATCGGCAACACTAAATTGGCCCTAGTGTGTGAATGTGAGTCTGAATGTTGTCTGTCTATCTGATGAAGTGGCGACTTGTCCAGGGTGTACCCTGCCTTCCGCCCGATTGTAGCTGAGATAGGCTCCAGTGCTCCCCGCGACCCCGAAGGGAATAAGCGGTAAAAAATGGATGGATGGTGTTATGTATGTTGGAAGGAGTTGACGGCACAGACACAAGGGGGCGATATTTTTCTGTTTTATTATATATATGCACAATATGTATAATAATACTAATGCAGTACTCCATATCAACAAATTACAACTATTTTTACTTGTTAAAGGCATCCTTATTGGTGCAAAATACTGTAAATAAAGTGTACTGTGTGGAAATGTGCACATGCAGGTAAGATTTCTCAGATACTAAAGGTCTTTGTTATGGAACAAGGGAATATTTGGCAAAAGTGGGACGTGCAGAATTTGGAGGCGGTGGTCTAAAAGGGGAAAGGGGGATGTCTGTGGAAATAATGGGTGGGGAGGAGCGCAGAGAAGGATGGAAAAAACAGTCGGACATCTGGAAAAGGTTGAAAAGAGAAGCTGGTAAGTCTTCCCAGATGGAAAAATACATGAAGTCAAAAGGCTCCAAATCAGGAAAGTAGACAAACTAATTGGGCAAAAAAGGAGGTGAACAGACAAAAGGCTGGGAGAAGATCAGCAAAGGAGGATTCTGGAGAGGAGAAAGACAAAGCGAGGGATAAACAAGTCTGGCAAGTCAAAGTGGAGCGGAACAACAGAACTACTGGAAGGAACTGAAACGTTGCTTCAGGTAAAGTTGCTGGGAAGTGCACAGAATCTACTGTGAATATGCTGCAGTTATTTCTCACTACTGCATGACATGTGATTCCTTTTCACATGCATAACAAAATGTGACATTTAGAAAAGACATACTGCAGTGGGTTCTATTTTGGCTTCAACATTACATTCATTTGGAATCCAACTAACCAATGTATGCGTTTAAGCAGCAAATAATGTTAAATGTCCAACCATCCAACCAAATGTATACTTATATTATGATATCTAATGTACACTTATACATCATTTGATATAAATATGTTATTATGATTGTCTTCAATGCATACTGTATATCATTTACTGTATTCACAAAAAAACATACTTATTCCATGAGTTCATAAACGAGATGTAATTATGTAACAATTTGAACAACTCAACAAAAATGTGTGGAGAAAAAAACAAAAAATATCTATTATATCATGCCAGTATCAATTCTACACGACTTCTACCCTTTATATACTGTGTGTGTGTGTGTGTGTGTATATATATATACAGTATATATATATATATATATATATATATATATATATATATATATATATATATATATATATATATATATATATACACATTATGTATATATCTATATGTATATATATACTGTAGTATATGTATGTATATATTTATATATATATATGTGTATATATGTACATGTTTCTATATGTATATATGTACACATATATGTGTATATATATATATACATATATGTATACATTATGTATATATCTATATGCATATATATATACTGTATATATGTATGTATGTGTATGTATATTTGTGTGTATATGTATATATGTATGTATATATTATATTTGTATCTATAGGTATATATATACTGTATATATGCATGTATGTGTATGTATATGTGTATATAAATGTCTGTTTGTTTATATATGTATATGTATGTATATTTGTACACATATATGTGTATATATATATAAATATGAATATATCTATATACATATTTATATATACATTATGTATATATATCTATATGTATATATACTGTATGTGTATGTATATTTGTGTATATATGTGTATATATATATTGTATATATCTATGTATGTGCATGTACATTTGTGTATATATGTGTATATGTATGTATATATTATATTTGTATCTATATGTATATATATATATATATATATATATATATATATATATACTGTATATATGCATGTATGTGTATGTATATATGTATGTGTGTGTATATGTTTATATATGTATATGTATATATGTATGTAAATATGTACATATATATGTGTGTATATATATAAATATGTATATATATACATATATATGGATACATTATGTATATATCTATATGTATATATACTGTATATATGTATGTATGTGTATGTATATTTGTGTATATATGTGTATATGTACATTAAATGATAAATGATAAATGGGTTGTACTTATATAGCGCTTTTCTACCTTCAAGGTACTCAAAGCGCTTTGACACTACTTCCACATTCACCCATTCACACACACATTCACACACTGATGGAGGGAGCTGCCATGCAAGGCGCTACCAGCACCCATCAGGAGCAAGGGTGAAGTGTCTTGCTCAGGACACAACGGACATGACGAGGTTGGTACTAGGTGGGGATTGAACCAGGGACCCTCGGGTCGCGCACGGCCACTCTTCCACTGCGCCACGCCGTCATTATGCATATATATGTATGTATATATTATATTTGTATCTATATGTATATATATATATACTGTATATATGCATGTATGTGTATGTATATATGTATATGTTTATATATGTATGTATATATTATATTTGTATCTTTATATATATATATATATATATATATATATATATATATATATATATATATATATATATACAGGTAAAAGCCAGTAAATTAGAATATTTTGAAAAACTTGATTTATTTCAGTAATTGCATTCAAAAGGTGTAACTTGTACATTATATTTATTCATTGCACACAGACTGATGCATTCAAATGTTTATTTCATTTAATTTTGATGATTTGAAGTGGCAACAAATGAAAATCCAAAATTCTGTGTGTCACAAAATTAGAATATTACTTAAGGCTAATACAAAAAAGGGATTTTTAGAAATGTTGGCCAACTGAAAAGTATGAAAATGAAAAATATGAGCATGTACAATACTCAATACTTGGTTGGAGCTCCTTTTGCCTCAATTACTGCGTTAATGCGGCGTGGCATGGAGTCGATGAGTTTCTGGCACTGCTCAGGTGATATGAGAGCCCAGGTTGCTCTGATAGTGGCCTTCAACTCTTCTGCGTTTTTGGGTCTGGCATTCTGCATCTTCCTTTTCACAATACCCCACAGATTTTCTATGGGGCTAAGGTCAGGGGAGTTGGCGGGCCAATTTAGAACAGAAATACCATGGTCCGTAAACCAGGCCCGGGTAGATTTTGCGCTGTGTGCAGGCGCCAAGTCCTGTTGGAACTTGAAATCTCCATCTCCATAGAGCAGGTCAGCAGCAGGAAGCATGAAGTGCTCTAAAACTTGCTGGTAGACGGCTGCGTTGACCCTGGATCTCAGGAAACAGAGTGGACCGACACCAGCAGATGACATGGCACCCCAAACCATCACCCAATCATGCAAATTTTGCATTTCCTTTGGAAATCGAGGTCCCAGAGTCTGGAAGAAGACAGGAGAGGCACAGGATCCACGTTGCCTGAAGTCTAGTGTAAAGTTTCCACCATCGGTGATGGTTTGGGGTGCCATGTCATCTGCTGGTGTCGGTCCACTCTGTTTCCTGAGATCCAGGGTCAACGCAGCCGTCTACCAGCAAGTTTTAGAGCACTTCATGCTTCCTGCTGCTGACCTGCTCTATGGAGATGGAGATTTCAAGTTCCAACAGGACTTGGCGCCTGCACACAGCGCAAAATCTACCCGTGCCTGGTTTAAGGACCATGGTATTTCTGTTCTAAATTGGCCCGCCAACTCCCCTGACCTTAGCCCCATAGAAAATCTGTGGGGTATTGTGAAAAGGAAGATGCAGAATGCCAGACCCAAAAACGCAGAAGAGTTGAAGGCCACTATCAGAGCAACCTGGGCTCTCATAACACCTGAGCAGTGCCAGAAACTCATCGACTCCATGCCACGCCGCATTAACGCAGTAATTGAGGCAAAAGGAGCTCCAACCAAGTATTGAGTATTGTACATGCTCATATTTTTCATTTTCATACTTTTCAGTTGGCCAACATTTCTAAAAATCCCTTTTTTGTATTAGCCTTAAGTAATATTCTAATTTTGTGACACACGGAATTTTGGATTTTCATTTGTTGCCACTTCAAATCATCAAAATTAAATGAAATAAACATTTGAATGCATCAGTCTGTGTGCAATGAATAAATATAATGTACAAGTTACACCTTTTGAATGCAATTACTGAAATAAATCAAGTTTTTAAAAATATTCTAATTTACTGGCTTTTACCTGTACATATATGTATATATATATGTATATATATATATATATATATATATATATACTGTAGTATGTGTATGTATGTATGTATATATATATATATATATATATATAAATGTGTATATATGTATATGTTTCTATATGTATATCTATATATGTATGTATATATGTACACATATATGTGTATATATATATATATAAATATGTACAGTATATATCTATATACATATTTGTATACATTATGTATATATATATATGCATATATACTGTATTTATGTGTATATGTATATATGTATGTATATATTATATTTGTATCTATATGTATATATATACTGTATATATGCATGTATGTGTATGTATATATGTATATAAATGTCTGTTTATGTTTGTATATGTATGTATATTTGTACACATATGTGTGTATATATATATAATTATGTCTATATCTATATACATATATATGTATACATTATGTATATATATCTATATGTATATATTCTGTACATATGTATGTATGTGTATGTATATCTGTGTATATATGTGTACAGGGGAATGTACCGCCCCTCGATGATGCGGCCAAGGCTGGGGCGTTGTCTTCCTTGTTCCACTCTGCCTCCATTCCCTGGCTCCTCCCCTGTGAGGTGCCTACCTGTCAGGCGATGCTTGAGTGAGACTCCACAATATGTATACATTATGTATATATCTATATGTACATATACTGTATATATGTATGTACGTGTATGTATATTTGTGTATATATGTATATATGTATGTATATATTATATTTGTATCTATATGTATATATATATATATATATATATATATATATATATACTGTATGTATGTGTATGTATATATGTATATGTTTATATATGTATGTATATATTATATTTGTATCTATCTATCTATCTATCTATCTATCTATCTATCTATCTATCTATATATATATATATATATATATATATGCATGTATGTGTATGTATATATGTACACATATGTGTGTATATATATAAATATGTATATATCTATATACATATATATGTATACATTATGTATATATCTATATGTATATATATATATACTGTATATATGTATGTATGTGTATATGTATATTACGTATATATGTATGTATATATTTGTATGTGTGTGTGTGTTTGTGTGTGTGTGTATGCGTGTGTGTATGTGTATATATATATATACCCGCGAACCCGAGAGGGAAAAGCGGTAAAAATTATATATATATATATATATATATATATATATATATATATATATATATATATATATATAATCTTGATCCATCTACCCCTTGTAGATGCAGTTCTAGAGCGCAAGTATGTAGCAGAATATGCTTTTGGGTTACATTCTCTTTGGTTAGGGTTTTTTTTCTTTTCATAATATTAAACAGAAAAGTAGATCAACAGAGAGTTAAAAGAACAACAACAAAAAAAGCAATCGTTGTGAGTCAACTCCCACTTTTCAGAGATCAACATCTCCACAATCTGAGTCCTGAGGCACAATCAACTGAATCATTAGAGTCCCTGCGGTGATGAACATTCATCAACTCATCCAAACATTCCAAGGGCTCATTACCTTTTTTTTTCTTCTCCAAAACATTGTGGAGCAAGCTTGGATGAAAGGAACTGGTTCCTTACATGATGGCTGAAGCATCCATCCTGTAGAAGAAAGTTAGATTACATATTTTTGTATTGCTTTGTGAATATTGTGATATTTGGAGATACGGGCTGTCTCTCGGCTAGTTATAGTTTAAGTTACGAACCTTTTTTCCATCCATGGGAAGGAAGAAAGTGAATGTGAAGGACAGTGCTGAGAAGAAGCGGATGATATTTATTTGAATTAAAGAACAAAATCATTAAAAACGTGGCTGCGCGGAAGCCGTATTAGCATAGCACTGCTAGTCTGCACCATATTGTTGCAGAACGAGTCCAACGTCGGCCAAAGGCGTTGAAACAATACCTAAACGGCAAACCTTTATCCATGAAAAATGGAGAAGCTGCTGATGGTGTGTTTGACAGAGAATCAGCCTAAATAAAATAACGCATAAGTCTGTTCTCTAAGGTAAATTAAAGTTAAAGTTAAAGTACCACTGATTGTCACACACACACACTAGGTGTGGTGAAATTACCCTCTGCATTTGACCCATCCCCTTGTTCCACCCCCTGGGAGGTGAGGGGAGCAGTGAGCAGCAGCGGTGGCCGCGCCCGGGAGTCATTTTTGGTGATTCAACCCCCAATTCCAATCCTTGATGCTGAGTGCCAAGCAGGGAGGTAATGGCTCCCATTTTTATAGTCTTTGGTATGACTCGGCCGGGGTTTGAACTCACAACCTACCGAATGCTGTACATTATTACATTACTTAAAAACGACATTCTTTTGTATTGTAATATTACTTATCTAAAAACGAGTTTTCTTTTTGAAAAGCATTTTACCTATTAAAATTGCGCTACTTTTGGGACGGGTGAGGGCAAGCACCAATTAGATTAATTAATTTAATTAAATAGTAGATTGATTTCAATTAATTTAAAATCAATTTCAATTAATTTCAATAAAATTCAATTAATTTCAATTAATTTCAATACATTTCAATTAATTTCAACGTGCTACGCTCATTTGAGACACAAGCGTTTTGAGTTATGTGTCCTGATTCCTGGTGACAGCTATGGACTTAGAGCAACGTTCTCATTTTGTTGCAGTTTATTTTCTCTTTGCGCTCTTATTTTCCTACTTCCACTTCCTTTCTTGGCTTGTCAGGCAGTGCCTTCGCCCACGATGTGAGCGCTGCACTGCAAAAAGTCAGTGTTCAAAAACAAGAAGAAAAAAAATAATACAAAAATGAGGGGTATTTTATTTGAACTAAGCAAAATTATCTGCCAATAGAACAAGAACATTTGGCTTGTCAAGACTTTCCAAAACAAGTAAAATTAAAGCTGCAAGCAGTGATGGATGGGACCAACTTTGACGGCACATAAAATCCAAACCGGAGCAGTAATTAAAACTCTTTCGTCAACTTTTAATCACAAGGATTCAATCTCTCTCCTGTGCTAGTTTGAAGCTGACACGACAAACGCGCTCAGAGGAGATAATGTTTGAAAAAAGGTGACCGGTTTTTACAAAACTTTTGTTTTGACGGGGGAATTGCAAACGTGCTGTTGATTTTTGCTGGGGGTTGTCAATATATGAAATGTAGGTCTAAGTAAGACCTACATAGAGCTTTTTGTTTCATGTCTCTAAGACATTCTTACTGGAAGTTACAGGCATTTGTGTCTGAGTTTTCTTCCTAGGAGCAGTTGTGTCTGTGTTTTCTTCCTAGGGGGCGCTCGAGTGCAATTTTTAGTTTTGGGGTTGGGGTTTTTATTAGATCGCAATTTTTGCCAGTCCTGATGTGTGTCCAGTTTGGTGAGTTTTGAAGCATGTTAAGGGGGTCAAATTACAGCTCAAAGAGGCAAAAGTGACTGTTTTTGCAAAACTTTTGTTTTGAAGGGGGAATTGCCAAATTTCTGTTGATTTTTGCTGAATAATGTTAGTGTATGAAATCTAGGTCTAAGTCAGACCTACATAGAGGTTTTTGTTTAATGTCTCTACGACATTCCTACCGGAAGTTACAAGCAGTTTTGTCTGTGTTTTTCCTAGGAGGCGCAATTTTGAGTTTTGGGGTTTGGTTTTTTGACTAGATCGCAATTTTTGCCAGTCCTGATGTGTGTGTCAAATGTGAGTTTTGAAGCATGTTAAGGGGGTCAAATTACAGCTCAAAGAGGCGGCGGAATAATAATAATAAAACCTTACAATTACAATAGGGTCCTGTGTCCCAAAGGGACATTGCGGTCCCTAATTAGCTACCCTCAATGAACCCAAAAATACCTTAAAATAAGTATATTCTCACTAATAACAAGTGCACTTTTCTTGGTAGAAAAAAAAAGAGACCTTTTTGCTCATTATGTTGAAAAATATTCTTAAAATAAGTAAATGCTAGTGCCATTATCTTGACATAAAGTGCACTTGTTATTAGTGAGAATGTACTTATTTTAAGGTATTTTTGGGTTCATTGAGGTTAGCTAATTTTACTTGTTTTGGAAAGTCTTGACAAGCCAAATTTTCTTGTTCTATTGGCAGATAATTTTGCTTAGTTCAAATAAAATACCCCTCATTTTTGGAATTTTTTTTCTTGTTTTTGAACACTGACTTTTTGCAGTGTATGAGCTTGTTTGCCCGATTGGTCTTCACTCTTACGGAGTGACCTCACACAGGAAGTCAGACTGCTGACAGGAAGGAAGCTCCCTTCCCTCCTCAACAGACCTAATTATACTAGCGAAGGCATTTCCCATGGCCGCGGCCAACCTGTGACCCGCAAAGGGGCAGCCATTAGTGAAGTGATGAATTCAGTGAAGAAACACAGTAAGTGTGAAGTCGTAAAGTTAAAACGTTGAAAACAATTGCGTTGTCAAGCACGTTTTTTTGATGTTTTGGTACAAACCACTTTTCTTCAACACATTGTTTAACACATTTAACTAGATATTATCGGCCGATAAATGCTTCAGAATGTAATATCGGAAATGATCGGTATCGGTTTTTTATTATCAATATCATTTTTTTTAATTGTTTTTTTTATTTTTATTAAATCAACATAAAAAAACACAAGATACATTTACAATTAGTGCACCAACCCAAAAAACCTCCCTCCCCCATTCACACTCATTCACACAAAAAGGTTGTTTCTTTCTGTTATTAATATTGTGGTTCCTACATTATATATCAATATATATCAATACAGTCTGCAAGGGATACAGTCCGTAAGCACACATGATTGGTCCACTAATAGTACTAACCTTTAACACTTAATTTTACTCATTTTCATTCATTACTAGTTTCTATGTAACTGTTTTTATATTGTTTTACTTTCTTTTTTATTCAAGAAAATGTTTTTAATTTATTTATCTTATTTTATAATTTTTTTTTAAAAAGGACCTTATCTTCACCATACCTGGTTGTCCAAATAGGCATAATAATGTGTTAATTCCACGACTGTATATATCGATATCGGTTGATATCGGTAATTAAAGAGTTGGACAATATCGGGATATCGCCAAAAAGCCATTATTCTACATCCCTAATTTTTTTCCATAACTTGAGTTGATTTATTTTGGAAAACCTTGTTACATTGTTTAATGCATCCAGCGGGGCATCACAACAAAATTAGGCTTAATAATGTGTTAATTCCACAACTGTATATATCGGTATCGGTTGATATCGGTATCGGTAATTAAGACTTGGACAATATCGGAATATTGGATATCGGCAAAACAACCATTATCGGACATCTCTTGTAAGTATGTATGATTCCTGCTGATATATCGGTTCAAAATCCATATCGTCCAATAATCTAGGCACCAATATAGGTATCGTACCAGAAGTGAAAAAGTTTTATCGGGACACCACGAATATATGTGTCAAGTTATGTTTTGTTTGTTTGTGCTCTCCCCCAACTTGAAAATAGAGATGTCCGAAATGCGTTAAAATGTAATATCGGAAATTATCGGTATCGGTATTTTATTATCGGTATCGTTTTTTTATTTTATTTTTTTATTAAATCAACATAAAAAACACAAGATACACTTACAATTAGTGCACCAACCCAAAAAAACTCCCTCCCCCATTTACACTCATTCACACAAAAGGGTTGTTTCTTTCTGTTATTAATATTGTGGTTCCTACATTATATATCAATATATATCAATACAGTCTGCAAGGGATACAGTCCGTAAGCACACATGATTGTGCGTGCTGCTGCTCCACTAATAGTACTAACCTTTAACACTTAATTTTACTCATTTTCATTAATTACTAGTTTCTGTGTAACTGTTTTTATATTGTTTTACTTTCTTTTTTATTCAAGAAAATGTTTTAATTTATTTATCTTATTTTATTAATTTTTTAAAAAAGGACCTTATCTTCACCACACCTGGTTGTCCAAATAGGCATAATAATGTGTTAATTCCACGACTGTATATATCGATATCGGTTGATATCGGTATCGGTTGATATCAGTAATTAAAGAGTTGGACAATATCGGATATCGGCAAAAAGCCATTATTCGACATCCCTATTTTTTTTTCCATAACTTGAGTTGATTTATTTTGGAAAACCTTGTTACATTGTTTAATGCATCCAGCGGGGCATCACAACAAAATTAGGCATAATAATGTGTTAATTCCACAACTGTATATATCGGTATCGGTTGATATCGGTATCGGTAATTAAGACTTGGACAATATCGGAATATTGGATATCGGCAAAACAACCATTATCGGACATCTCTTGTACGTATGTATGATTCCTGCTGATATATATCGGTTCAAAATCCATATCGTCCAATAATCTAGGCACCAATATAGGTATCGTACCAGAAGTGAAAAAGTTTTATCAGGACACCACGAATATATGTGTCAAGTTATGTTTTGTTTGTTTGTGCTCTCCCCTAACTTGAAAATAGAGATGTCCGATAATATCGGCCTGCCGATATTATCGGCCGATAAATGCTTTAAAATGTAATATCGGAAAATATCGGTATCGTTTTTTTTTATTATTATCAGTATCGTTTTTATTTTTATTTTTTATTAAATCAACATAAAAAACACAAGATAGACTTACAATTAGTGCACCAACCCAAAAAAACTCCCTCCCCCATTTTCACACTCATTCACACAAAAGGGCTGTTTCTTTCTGTTATTAATATTGTGGTTCCTACATTATATATCAATATATATCAATACAGTCTGCAAGGGATACAGTCCGTAAGCACACATGATTGTGCGTGCTGCTGGTCCACTAATAGTACTAACCTTTAACAGTTAATTTGACTCATTTTCATTCATTACTAGTTTCTATGTAACTGTTTTCATATTGTTTTACTTTCTTTTTTATTCAAGAAAATGTTTTTCATTTATTTATCTTATTTTATTTTATTATTTTTTTTAAAGGACCTTATCTTCACCATACCTGGTTGTCCAAATTAGGCATTGGTATCGGTTGATATCGGTATCGGTTGATATTAGGGATGTCCGATAATGGCTTTTTGCCGATATCCGATATTCCGATATTGACCAAACCCTTAATTACCGATACCGATATCAACCGATACCGATATCAACCAATACCAATATATACAGTCGTGGAATTAACACATTATTATGCCTAATTTGGATAACCAGGTATGGTGAAGATAAGGTCCTTTTTTTTTTAAATAAATACAAATAAAATAAAATAAATAAATTAAAAACATTTTCTTGAATAAAAAAGAAAGTAAAACAATATAAAAACAGTTACATAGAAACTAGTAATGAATGAAAATGAGTGTGTGAATGTGAGTGTGAATGTTGTCTGTCTGTGTTGGCCCTGTGACGAGGTGGCGACTTGTCCAGGGTGTACCCCGCCTTCCGCCCGATTGTAGCTGAGATAGGCTCCAGCGCCCCCCGCGACCCCGAAGGGAATAAGCGGTAGAAAATGGATGGATGGATGGATGAGTAAAATTAACTGTTAAAGGTTAGTACTATTAGTGGACCAGCAGCACGCACAATCATGTGTGCTTACGGACTGTATCCCTTGCAGACTGTATTGATATATATTGATATATAATGTAGGAACCACAATATTAATAACAGAAAGAAACAACCCTTTTGTGTGAATGAGTGTGAATGGGGGAGGGAGGTTTTTTGGGTTGGTGCACTAATTGTAAGTGTATCTTGTGTTTTTTATGTTGATTTAATAAAAAATAAAAAAATAAAAAATAAAAAAACGATACCGATTAAAAAAAAAACGATACCGATAATTTCCGATATTACATTCTAAAGCATTTATCGGCAGGCCGATATTATGGGACATCTCTAGTTGATATCGGTATCGGTAATTAAGGGTTTGGTCAATATCGGAATATCGGATATCGGCAAAAAGCCATTATCGGACATCCCTACATTTAACTAATCTACAAACATTAGCCTTTCAAGAAAATGAGAGTAAACCATAAAAAGAAGTGTAGTATAGTACACTGTGACTATAGGAACCACTCTGGAGTGGTTGTCATGTGACAGTCATGTGACCAAACCAGGAAGTGGCTTCCCTAAAATGTGCCAGCTAACTTGAGCTAAGCTCAAGTTATACTCATTTCTGAAAGCCTTTTTTTTTTCATTTTGGACCCGTTTTAACAATTCTGACATTTTAATAGGGTACCGAATATTTCGATTCAAATGTTCTCGTTCACTGAATTCATTCAAAAACAAGGTAGGAAAATATCGCTGTCAGACTTTAGGCTTAAAATTGCTATGGAGGTTACATATTTGTCACAATAGCTAAAATGGTAATAAGCCACTTAGTTAGACTGACCATACGTCCTCTTTTCCCTGGACATGACCATCTTTTGCGGGGCTGTCCGGGCGGAGTTTCTTAAATGCCTCGAATGTCCGGCATTTTGAGTTAGGGTTGCGTGTATTTTCAATGTATGTTCAGGGTTAAGAAGGGGTTAAAAACAAAACAAATTGTGTGCGCAGCAGCATTGGTGAGGGAGGGGCAGAGACAGAGAGAGAGAGAGAGTTATGATAAACGTGCATGCGTCGCCAGGCTCTGCTTTTTATCCATAGATTTATCAGATTTAATTTTTTATTATCTATAGCAGGGGTGTCAAAAGTGTGCCCCGGAGGCCATTTGCGGCCCACAGCTAATGTTTTAAAGGCTCACGGCACATTCTAAAAATACTATTAAAATAAACAAAAGTGAAATAAAAAAGCTTAAAGGTTAAATGTAATTTAGAAAAAGTTGCAATGTTGACTAATTAAAACAAAGCTGTTTTTTTTTTTTTTTCAAACTGTCATTGCTCAAAACATAATATTGAATCAAAATCAATGTTATTATGAATTATTGACCTATCCAAGGTTCCCATTACTTCACATCAAATATTCCACTAAGAAAAATATTTTTGGTGGAAGATTTTGCATATTTTGTGTGTTTGCCATTAAAAACATAGTTTAGGGCGGAAAACAAAAAAAAAAAAAAAAAACATAAAAAAAAAATTAAAACATTTTGAAATGAGGGATGGATGTGAAGTTGATGTAGACTCCAGAGATTTAAGCGTTAAATATAAAATGTATGTATGCCCTGGCACACCATTATCATCATTTCATGACCCAAGCAAAACACTTTTTACACTTTTATACTGAAATAAATACTTATTCAATAAAAACATAGAAAAAACTACCAGCAGCGGTAAAGTTTAGATCCATGAAGGAAAGAAGAAAGTGAATGAATGTTTATAACTGAATACATTTACATATGTATACACATTTGTTTTGGAAATGACCATGTTTCAATGGTCAAATCAACGTCAGAACCTGACATTGATTAAACGTCGCCAAAAAGCATGTTGTTTCAACGTTATATGTTTGTTGTACAATATTGATCATATTTCAATGGTCAAATTGATTGATTGATTGAAACTTTTATTAATAGATTGCACAGTACAGTACATATTCCGTACAATTGACCACTAAATGGTAACACCCGAATAAGTTTTTCAACTTGTTTAAGTCCACGTTAATCAATTCATGGTAAACGTCAGAAACGTCAGAACCTGACATTGATTAAACGTCGCCAAAAAGCAGGTTGTTTCAACGTTGTATTTGTGTTGTAGAATATTGGTTTGGAATTGACCATGTTTCAATGGTCAAATCAGCGTCAGAACCTGACATTGATGAAACGTTGTCAAAAAGCATGTTGTTTCAACGTTGGATTTGTGTTGTAGAATATTGGTTGGGAAATGACCAAAATTCAATGGTCAGATCAACTTTGGAACCTGACATTGATTAAACGTCGTCAAAAAGCAAGTTGTTGAAACATTGTATTTGTGTTGTAGAATATTGACCATATTTCAATGGTCAAATTGATTGATTGATTGATTGATTGATTGAAACTTTTATTAGTAGATTGCACAGTACAGTACATATTCCGTACAATTGACCACTAAATGGTAACACCCCAATACATTTTTTAACTTGTTTAAGTCAGGGTCCACGTTAATCAATTCATGGTAAACGTCAGAAACGTCAGAACCTGACATTGATTAAACGTCGTCAAAAAGCAGGTTGTTTCAACGTTGGATTTGTGTTGTAGAATATTGGTTTGGAATTGACCATGTTTCAATGGTCAAATCAACGTCAGAACCTGACATTGATGAAACGTCATAAACCATGTTCTTTCAACGTTGTATTTGTGTTGTAGTTAGGGGTGTAACGGTACGTGTATTTGTATTGAACAGTTTCGGTACGGGGATTTCGGTTCGGTTAGGAGGTGTACCGAACGAGTTTCCACACGGACATATTAAGTAGTCGCCTAAGCTAAAGTCTAAACAAGCTGCTCTGCTTCGTTCTGCCTCGGTTTCTGTCAGTCCTCTACACAGCACCCAGCATTGTCCCACCCACACAACCATCTGATTGGTTACACACAGAGCGGTAACAGCCAATCAGCAGTGCGTATTCAGAGCGCATGTAGTCAGTGCTTAGGGTTTAGCAGGTAAGCATCAGGCAGCGGACTCTCCCCAAATGATAATAAACACCTCCCAGTCAACTACTAGTAACATCACTATGAGCCTGTTGACCTTCTAGAAGCAAACGGCAGCTCGGCTCGCTCGCAGTCCTGGCTTGAGGTGAAGGCTAATTAGCTTTTAGCGTAACGTTAGCTCATTTTGCGGTGTGTGTGTGTGTGTTACGGACAGCAAAGCCCTGTCTGTCTGTTATTTCACTTGACCTTTTTCTGTGTTGATTGAGCTGTGTTGAAGCAGCAATAAAAGGACATTATGTTTAAGGGGAACATTATCACCAGACCTATGTAAGCGTCAATATATACCTTGATGTTGCAGAAAAAAGACCATATATTTTTTTAACCGATTTCCGAACTCTAAATGGGTGAATTTTGGCGAATTAAACGCCTTTCTAGTATTCGCTCTCGGAGCGATGACGTCACATCGGGAAGCAATCCGCCATTTTCTCAAACACAGAGTCAAATCAGCTCTGTTATTTTCCTTTTTTTCGACTGTTTTCCGTACCTCGGAGACATCATGCCTCGTCGGTGTGTTGTCGGAGGGTGTAACAACACGAACAGGGACGGATTCAAGTTGCACCAGTGGCCCAAAGATGCGAAAGTGGCAAGAAATTGGACGTTTGTTCCGCACACTTTACCGACGAAAGCTATGCTACGACAGAGATGGCAAGAATGTGTGGATATCCTGCGACACTCAAAGCAGATGCATTTCCAACGATAAAGTCAAAGAAATCTGCCGCCAGACCCCCATTGAATCTGCCGGAGTGTGTGAGCAATTCAGGGACAAAGGATCTCGGTAGCACGGCAAGCAATGGCGGAAGTTTGTTCCCGCAGACGAGCGAGCTAAACCCCCTGGATGTCTTGGCTCACACCGTCCCTTATGCCACTGAAGATGATCCAGAGAAGAATATCGACCCTAGCTTCCCTGGCCTGCTGACATGAGGGTATGTCTACAGAATATATTAATTGACGAAAATTGGGCTGTCTGCACTCTCAAAGTGCATGTTGTTGCCAAATGTATTTCATATGCTGTAAACCTAGTTCATAGTTGTTAGTTTCCTTTAATGCCAAACAAACACATACCAATCGTTGGTTAGAAGGCGATCGCCAAATTCGTCCTCGCTTTCTCCCGTGTCGCTGGCTGTCGTGTCGGTTTCGCTTGCATACGGTTCAAACCGATATGGCTCAATAGCTTCAGTTTCTTCTTCAATTTCGTTTTCGCTACCTGCCTCCACACTACAACCATCCGTTTCAATACATGCGTAATCTGTTGAATCGCTTAAGCCCCTGAAATCCGAGTCTGAATCCGAGCTAATGTCGCTATAGCTTGCTGTTCTATCCGCCATGTTTGTTTGAGTTGGCTTCACTATGTGACGTCACAGGAAAATGGACGGGTGTTTATAATAATGGTTAAAATCAGGCACTTTGAAGCTTTTTTTTAGGGATATTGCGGGATGGGTAAAATTTTGAAAAAAAACTTCGAAAAATAAAATAAGCCACTGGGAACTGATTTTTAATGGTTTTAACCCTTCTGAAATTGTGATAATGTTCCCCTTTAAATGAAGAGTTTCTGTCTCTGATAGTTGATATAGTAATGTAAGTGCATCATTAAAGCCTACATGAACTCCATGGTGTTCAGGGATGAATAGTCTCTCCTATTGCTATCGTACTATTTTTTCAGCTATAGTTACATTAATCATTAGTAATGCAGCAGCCTAGTTTTGAATGGCAGGGTCCCTGCTGTCACATGTTGATAAAAATATAACATAATAATAAAAATCAACTACAGGCTTCCCAAATGCTGTAATAAATTAAGCGTGATGAGTTGACTTGAAACTGTTTAATGTTGCATATGTAGAAGAAAGGTTTTGTCATTTTATTTAATCTGAGCAACAACTTGAGGCAGTTTAATGTTGATTAACGTGGGCAGAATTATTATAGTGTTCCCAATGTTAAAAGGATAAAGCCATTGTTTACAAATTTGGTAAATAAATAACCAAAAAATTTATATTTTGTTTTCTTACTATACCGAACCGTGACCTCTAAACCGAGGTACGTACCGAGCCGAAATTTTTGTGTACCGTTACACCCTTAGTTGTAGAATATTGGTTGGGAAATGACCATATTTCAATGGTCAAATCAACGCCACAAGCTGACATTGATGAAACAAAAAGTATGTTGTTCCAACGTTATGTTTGAGTAGCTCAACGTCAGGACCTAATTCAACAAGTTCTCAACGTTGTTTCAATGTCTTGTGCCTGCTGGGAGTGCAAATGAAAATGACCCCGCCTTATGTCATATCTCTCCCTATTTTGTCTCTGCAGGATGTCGGTATCCTGCAAATGTTTGTGCTGCGTCAAATACGTGATGTTTGTGTTTAACCTCATCTTCTGGGTGAGTATTTGTGATTTTACCAAGTGACATTTCAATAAAACATACATTCTAACGATGCCTTTGAATGTCACATCTGCTGAATAGTTGGGCGGATGCGGGTTGTTTGGCGTTGGAGTTTGGCTGTCCTTCACCCAGGCAGAGTTTTCCTCTCTTCCGCTCTCCTTCCCATCCCTCTCGGCAGCCAATCTGCTGCTGGTCGCTGGCGGGATCACCATGGTAACTGGCTTCCTGGGCTGTCTGGGAGCCCTGAAGGAGCAGCGCTGCCTGTTGTTTATGGTAGGACGGCCTTACATGATCAAATTCTTAGTCAAAGAAAGTCTGTCATTTACTTACAACTGGGCTCTCAAACTTCTTTTCACTGAGGGCCACGTGGCAGTTGTGCAGAGGTATGCTTGTAACAGCGAATATATATGAATTCTAACGTGAAATCGCATCACGATATTAATACACAATTGCCAAGTGTTAATTTCTCTCCCTGACCACCTGAGGGCACCACAGACTGTGAATGCTTTTAAAAAAGGCTTAAAAACCCTTTTTTTTTTAAAAAGCCTTTTTTTTTAGGTACCGTATTTTTCGGAGTATAAGTCGCACTGGAGTACAAGCATACTTGCCAACCCTCCCGAATTTTCCGGGAGACTCCTGAAATTCAGCGCCTCTCCCGAAAACCTCCCGGGACAATTATTCTCCCGAAAATCTCCCGATTTTCAGCCGGAGCTGGAGGTCACGCCCCCTCCAGCTCCATGCGGACCTGAGTGAGGACAGCCTTTTCTTTATGACAACAGGGTGACAAGAACTAAATCATCCAGAATAGAGATACATTGTATTATTATGTTTATCTTACCTAAAAATAAATATATTTATTCATTTAAAAAAAATAAAATAAAAAAAATAAAAACTACTATATTTTGCTAAAAACATCAAAATTAATTGTATTTTTATTTATTTTTTCTGACTCCTTATTACATCCAGCCATAGAATTATACATTAAAATAAACATATTTGAAATCATTAATTTTAAATGATCATAATAATTCATTTAAAATGACCATATTTAATTATTAAAATAATTACTTGTTTATCAACAACTTTAGCATTTTATTCATTACATTTATATTCCTTAAGATTTATTTATACAAGTTTGAAGTATCAATTATCTAAAAACAGTTTTGTTTGCATACTTTCAGGATGTGTATGTATATATATATATATATATATATATATATGTATATGTGTGTGTGTGTGTATATACATATACATATATATATATGTATATATATGTATGTATATGTATGCTGTCAATATACTCCTCCCCTCTTAACCACGCCCCCGCCCTCAACCACGCCCCCGTCCCACCCACGACCACGCCCCCCACCTCCCGAAATTGGAGGTCTCAAGGTTGGCAAGTATGAGTATAAGTCGCATTTTTTGGGGGAAATTTATTTGATAAAAGCCAACACCAAGAATAGACATTTGAAAGGCAATTTAAAATAAATCAAGAATAGTGAACAACAGGCTGAATAAGTGTACGTTATATGAGGCATAAATAACCAACTGGTATGTTAACGTAGCATATTATGGTAAGAGTCATTCAAATAACTATAACATATAGAACATGCTATACGTTTACCAAACAATCTGTCACTCCTAATCGCTAAATCCCATGAAATCTTATACGTCTAGTCTCTTACGTGAATGAGATAAATAATATTATTTGATATTTTACGCTAATGTGTTAATAATTTCACACATAAGTCGCTCCTGAGTATAAGTCGCACCCCCCGGCCAAACCATGAAAAAAAACTGCGACTTATAGTCCGAAAAATACGGTATATGCATACTAGTTTTAACTATTTGGCTGTTCTAGTTTTTTATTTTTTTATTTTTTTATTTTTTTATTTATTTATTATACACTGTAGCACTTTGAGGTTGTTTACTCAATGTAAAGTGCTTTTTACAAATAAACTCTATTATTATTAATATTATTATTATTATTATTATTATTATTATTAATTTATTTTACGTACAAATTGATGGATAACCTGCTGTGAAATCATAAGTCAGGGTGACAAGCAGATATTTAACTATTTATTTTTACAAAAAAATGTTTGAATGATGTTAGTATAATGAATTCTGCATGATCTGATTTTATTTAAAAGGGAAACTGCACTTTTTTGGGATTTCTGCCGATCGTTCACAATCTTTATGAGAGACAAGAAGACAAAATTATATATATATTTTTTTTTTTTGCATTCTAACATGTAAAAATCAATCAACCAATTCTACCTCTAAATCATTTAAAACATGCATGAAAAACAGTCAGCAATACTTAATTTACGTTCGGTAACCTGTATAATAACCAAGCTGTAGCAACATTGTTATTGTAAGAGCAAACACTGAGGAACTCGTTTTCTATGGAAGTAACGCATCGGCGTGCTTCGGTATTAGCCGTAAAAGCTAACTACGGCAAGAGATAAGATCGCTTGTACAACAACACGAAACGTGTTTGAGTTTGTAATGCACAACACAATGCGATATGACACCAATCTGTACTGACTGAAAAGCATGAACAATCATATTACAGTTTCTGTAAAATATTAGCACACGCTTCATTTTTTGTTTGTACACAGCTAGCCAGACAGTGTATGTACTGTAGTTGTACTAACACTCATGACATGCTGCGTGTATCATGATCAATATTAAAGTTTGACCCACTCGATGGACAGTTGGCCATTTGGTCCAGCTGGCCGGGGACATTTTTTCCGGTTTATTTGGGTAATCACTCCATTTATGTCGAATAGCTTGGCTTCAAGTTCCACATTTTGCAGCTTCGAGTCATGCCAACCTCCCTCTCTCGGTGTCCCGACGAGGGGGTCACAGCTTACTGCGAGGTTTGTTTCCCCGGGATGCAAACGAACTACTCTGGACAAGGCGTGCGGGTAAAAACATGATTTAATTCCAACTAACACTCAACGAGGTACAAAACGGAAAACAACCCGAAGGTAAGCGTGCCTATCGCACGCGGAAGCTAAGGCAAAAACTTAGGACATGAAACTATAGACATGGACCTCATGAAACTGTGGCATGAAATAACTAAGACTTACTTTGCAAGGCATGAAGTAAACAAACAGCATGAACTATGGTATTGCATGAAACAAGCAATGACGCCAGGACTACTGACTGGCAAAGACAGGCTTAAATAATGGTCTCTTGATTAGAGCAGGTGCGTGTCCCGAACACCAGAGGCAGGTGAAACTAATAAGTTGCCATGGTAACTAAAACAAACAAGGGTGCACAAAAACAGGAACTATGGAGTCCAAAACTAACAGAACATAACAAAAACATGATCCGTACCACGGATCATGACACTCGGCTCCCGTCTGCTCCAACGTCTTACTCTTCCTTTGTACTCGCTTCTAGAAGCAACAGTTCATCCTCTGTATATTCAGCTTCAAAAAGATAAGTCATCTCATAGATAAATAGTCGTGTTTGTTGTTTGTTACCGAATCTGTCATGATTAGAAGGCAAACACGCCTTTTTTTCCGGAAGTAGAAACACACTTGTTGCCAGAAGTCGGACGTGCGATGCTATGGACGGAAACAAATGCGCCGAGTAATCAGTTCCGGCAAGAATTTAAATGACCAAAATACGGTAAATATTGTACATATTACATATTGTTATGAAGGTGTATGTTACTACATTATATATATACTTGCAGTGTGTATATTGTACATATTACATATTGTTATGAAGGTGTCTGTTACTACATTATATATATACTTGCAGTGTGTATATTGTACATATTACATATTGTTATGAAGGTGTATGTTACTACATTATATATATACTTGCAGTGTGTATATTGTACATATTACATATTGTTATGAAGGTGTATGTTACTACATTATATATATACTTGCAGTGTGTATATTGTACATATTACATATTGTTATGAAGGTGTCTGTTACTACATTATATATATACTTGCAGTGTGTATATTGTACATATTACATATTGTTATGAAGGTGTATGTTACTACATTATATATATACTTGCAGTGTGTATATTGTACATATTACATATTGTTATGAAGGTGTCTGTTACTACATTATATATATATATACTTGCAGTGTGTATATTGTACATATTACATATTGTTATGAAGGTGTCTGTTACTACATTATATATAGACTTGCAGTGTGTATATTGTACATATTACATATTGTTATGAAGGTGTATGTTACTACATTATATATATACTTGCAGTGTGTATATTGTACATATTACATATTGTTATGAAGGTGTCTGTTACTACATTATATATAGACTTGCAGTGTGTATATTGTACATATTACATATTGTTATAAAGGTGTTTGTTACTACATTATATATATACTTGCAGTGTGTATATTGTACATATTACATATTGTTATGAAGGTGTCTGTTACTACATTATATATATACTTGCAGTGTGTATATTGTACATATTACATATTGTTATAAAGGTGTTTGTTACTACATTATATATATACTTGCAGTGTGTATATTGTACATATTACATATTGTTATGAAGGTGTCTGTTACTACATTATATATATACTTGCAGTGTGTATATTGTACATATTACATATTGTTATGAAGGTGTATGTTACTACATTATATATATACTTGCAGTGTGTATATTGTACATATTACATATTGTTATGAAGGTGTCTGTTACTACATTATATATATACTTGCAGTGTGTATATTGTACATATTACATATTGTTATGAAGGTGTCTGTTACTACATTATATATAGACTTGCAGTGTGTATATTGTACATATTACATATTGTTATGAAGGTGTCTGTTACTACATTATATATATACTTGCAGTGTGTATATTGTACATATTACATATTGTTATGAAGGTGTATGTTACTACATTATATATATACTTGCAGTGTGTATATTGTACATATTACACATTGTTATGAAGGTGTCTGTTACTACATTATATATAGACTTGCAGTGTGTATATTGTACATATTACATATTGTTATGAAGGTGTCTGTTACTACATTATATATAGACTTGCAGTGTGTATATTGTACATATTACATATTGTTATGAAGGTGTCTGTTACTACATTATACATATACTTGCAGTGTGTATATTGTACATATTACATATTGTTATGAAGGTGTCTGTTACTACATTATACATAGACTTGCAGTGTGTATATTGTACATATTACACATTGTTATGAAGGTGTCTGTTACTACATTATATATAGACTTGCAGTGTGTATATTGTACATATTACACATTGTTTTGAAGGTGTCTGTTACTACATTATATATATAGACTTGCAGTGTGTGTATATAAAACGTTGATGAAGGGTTTTGAAGTTGTTCTAGAGGGCTTTGCTCTCATCAGCCGCATTTTCCAAGCGGTTTTTATCATCTATAAAATCCGGAAAAAAACGTGTGTTCTTGTCTCTCATATTTATTGTGAACGATAGGCAAACTTTTTTTTTTTAAAGTGCTGTTTCCCTTTAAGTTTAAATTTAAATTGTTTAAATTGTAGGAGCTCATTAAATTTTTCTGTCACAATCTTAACAAATTAGTGTGTTTACTAAGAAAGATTAATAAATGATTGATGCCTATTATTTATTGGCCACATAGAATAAAGTGGCAGACCATGTCTGGCCCCTGGGCTTTTGAGTTTGACACCTGTGTCTTAGAAAAATTACATTAAATTTTTTTTAAATAAGCTTACAACTATCTTCCTCCCTCTTCGCAGTTCTTTGTGATCCTGTTGCTCCTCGTCTTGACAGAAGCTGCTCTCGTTCTGGTCATACACATCTTTCGTGATCAGGTAAGCTCACTGTCAGGTTCAAACACTGATGACATCTATTAAACAAGACACAAGATTGCACTCCTTCTTTATTTGACTTTCTCCCCCCACCTGACCACAGCTGCTTCCAGAGGGAAGTGGGTCGTAAACAGCGTTGCCTTTGGTTACTGAACAGTTCAAAAGAAGAGGTCGTAAAATAGTTCAAGAAGAGTTCCATAAAATAGTTCAAAGAGAGTTCAATAAAACAGTTCAAAGAGAGTTCCATAAAATAGTTCAAAGAGAGTTCGTAAAATACTTCAAAAAGAGTTAGTCTGGAAGTTGGGAAGATCCTGCCATCTGTCCGCTTTGGAGTCCCAGTGGAGTTTTACGAGCCTTCCTCCTGGTAGACCCCAAAGACAGCTCCCGTCTCCCTGCCAGGAACTCAATGTAATACAAAGCTTTTGTGATAATTTAGAAACAATTATTCTAAAACTCACTATCTACACACGCCAGTGGTATAGGAATTTAACCCATAAAAAGGCCCCAAAAAACGTTTTAATTTTTCATACTGTAAACCAGGGGTGTCCAAACTATGGCTTGCGTGCTAAGTGTGGTGCACCGGCATCCGCAGTTTGGCCGGCGAAACGTCATGAGTTTAATAATGAATCTGTGGGGTGTTGTCAAATAAATGTTAAATATATGATGATCTTGTTGCTGCAACTTTGCCACTATCTTATGGACAATGTGAGTAATTCAGGTCAATGATCATGAGTCGTGCATTTAAATGAAATCAGCACGGCATTTATCTGTATGACCCAATCAAACAACCTTCCCTACACTGCAAAAAGTCAGTGTTCAAAAACAAGAAAAAAAATACAAAAATGAGGGGTATTTTATTTGAACTAAGCAAAATTATCTGCCAATAGAACCAGAAAATTTGGCTAAAACAAGTAAAATTAAAGCTGCAAGCAGCGATGGACGGGACCGAATTTGACGGCACATAAAATCCAAACCGGAGCAGTAATTAAAACTCTTTGGTCAACGTTTAATCAGAAGGGTTCAATCTCTTTCCTGTGCTAGTTTGAAGCCGACACGACAAACGCGCTCAGAGGAGATAAAGTTTGAAAAAAGGTGACCGGTTTTTACAAAACTTTTGTTTTGAAGGGGGAATTGCAAACTTCCTGTTGATTTTTTTTTCTGGGGGTTGTTAATATATGAAATGTAGGTTTAAGTGAGACCTACATAGAGGTTTTTCTTTCATGTCTCTAAGACATTCCTACTGGAAGTTAGAGGCAGTTTTGTCTGAGTTTTCTTTCTAGGAGCAGTTGTGTCTGTGTGTTCTTCCTAGGGGGCGCTAGAGCGCAATTTTGAGTTTTGGGGTTGGGTTTTTTTATTAGATCGCAATTTTTGCCAGTCCTGATGTGTGTGTCCAGTTTGGTGAGTTTTGAAGCATGTTAAAGGGGTCAAATTACAGCTGAAAGAGGCAAAAGTGACTGTTTTTACTAAGTTTTTGTTTTGAAGGGGGAATTGCCAACTTCCTGTTGATTTTTGCTGAAGAATGAAATCTAGGTGTAAGTCAGACCTACATAGAGGTTTTTGTTTCATGTCACTACGACATTCCTACCGGAAGTTGCAAGTCGTTTTGTCTGTGTTTTTTCCTAGGGTGCGCTAGAGCGCAATTTTGAGTTTTGTGGTTTGGTTTTTTTATCAGATGGCAATTTTTGCCAGTCCTGATGTGTGTGTCCAATATGGTGACTTTTGAAGCATGTTAAGGGGGTCAAATTACAGCTCTAAGAGGCGGCGGAATAATAATAGTAAAGAATAAAACGCACAAAATACAATAGGGTCCTCTGTCCCAAAGGGACATTCGGTCCCTAATTAGCTAACTTCAATGAACCCAAAAATACCTTAAGATAAGAATATTCTCACTAATAAGTGCACTTTTCTTGGTAGAAAAAAAAAGAGACCTTTTTGCTCAATATGTTGAAAAATATTCTTAAATGAAGTAAATGCTAGTGCCATTATCTTGACATAATGCATTACATTTCTTGAAACCAGCAAACTTATACCAAAAACTAATTTATTGTTCTTAATGGAAAGGCAACAAGGCAACCGCTTGTTACTCTCGGGGTCTCCTCGCCGCTCAGGCAAATCATATTGTCTAAAAATGCATTTTTCCATCGATAACATGACATCATCGCGCCAAGTGCGTGCTCTTTCAGTCAATTAGTGCGCATATATACAGCCAAAATGTTTTTAATTGTCATTTTGAGGAATTTATCTGAATGCATGAACTATTTCTGTTCAAAATTGTTTGAAATGTTAAATGTTTAAATATTAACTGTCAGTTTACTGTACTGTGCCAACTGTACTACTATATGAGTACCTATTTCCTATTGTTTCATTGAAAATAACACAGCAAAGTCCATTTGCCTGTTATCTGTTTTAATTATGAGACACAATTGTGTCAATCATGATTTTTTTTTCATGCTTGAAATAAGAAATTATTACTTTAAAAAGGTAGTTTTATATTTGTGAGTGTTGATGACACAGCTTTGCAACAGTTGATATTGTAGTTTCAAGCATGTTTTACTCAATATAGGTCATCAAATCTCAGCAACAAGCTGTAATATCTTATTGAGATCATTTAGGACCAAAACACTTAAAACAAGTAAAACACTCTAACATGAAATCTGCTTAGCGAGAAGAATCACCTTATCAGACAGAAAATAAGCAAATATCACCCTTATTTGAGATATTTCATCTTACTTAGATTTCAGTTTTTGCAGTGTAGTCATGGCGCACAAAAAGTCAACACACATGGTCACACATAACCAGTGTTGGGTTAGTTACTGAAAAGCAGTAACTAGTTACAGTTACTAGTTACTTCATTTCAAAAGTAACTCAGTTACTAACTCAGTTACTTACACCAAAAAGTAATGCGTTACTGTGAAAAGTAACTATTTAGTTACTTCTATTTTCTTCTTTTTTTAAAGCTCCAATTAATGGCCTTTTAGCCTTCATTTCAGTACTGTTATTGCACTGGAGAATAATACAATCTGTTGATCAACTTGACATGCATTTGCATCACTCAACTCTGCTAAGCCATGTGGTCTACATACAACACACAAAGACAAAGATATGTTACAAAGGCCAATTTGTTTCTGGCCAGAACAAATTGACAAAACTATTTTAAATAGCTGCAACATAACATACATAAGTAACAAACAGCATAATAACAGCATAGATGTAAAGCAAGAAAGGCACACACTACATACACAAAGTCTAACCAGGCATTTTCTTCCTCAAGTAATTCTTATACAAAATCATGTCTGAAACCCAGAACACTCTACACATTTCCCCAGTTTTAGTTTAGAGATAAGGAAAGATTGGCCTGGCCCACTAGGATCCCTCTTTATGTTTGTGAACTTTATAGTCTATACATTTAGAGTGATGTGATAATCAAACACTCTAGAAGTCTAGAATGAAAGAGTATATAAGAGAATTGACAGCAACGTTCCCTCTCAGGAGCGCGCATGTGCAATTGCGCACTGCTCAAGCGTCCTCTGCGCACGGCAAATCTATGCCATGCACAAAATCAAATAAAAAAATAAGCGCATAACAATTTTCGACACACAAACACGACAGAGAAAACCGTTTTCGTCATCATTGTTCAAATATTGTAACGTCTGTCGAGACGCTTTGAGGACATGAATTCCATCCATCACTTTACTGAGCAAAACTCTTTACTGTCGGCCATAAACACATCACCAAAACATTAGTAAAAAAAATGATATCTAGCAAAAGTGGTCATTTTCTGCAGTACAAACCAGACCAAAAGCAACTTTGTTATATCAACAGCAGCCGCTCGCTCTCTCACGTGCGCCAACACTTGCACATATGGCACTTAGCCAGTGATGCGTTTACAGCCACACAAAAAGTCGGACAACTCCAACACCACACATAAAGTGTCATTCCAGGTCGTTACACTATGATTTACCAATCAAATGTGTGCTTATTCTAGTGTCATTTATTAGGAATCTTAATTTATAAATATTAATCATTAAATGCTGTTAGTATATTAAATAAATACTAATAAAAATATATTTTTTACAAACAGGAAGTTGCAGGAATGTACACATGATCCCCTGCTTTCATCTCATTGTGCAACATGTGAATGTTTTAATGGGAACTAAATGCAATGTCTGAAAGGGGTACAAATGATTTCCAAAGCAGGACCTCCACCCAGACAAACAATACAAGTACACAGTTCATGAAAAACAATATTTTTTGTTATTGTCATTATAAGTGGGCCTAAACACTTATATTAGAAATGGAAATGACTGCTGTCATTTGATTATAATAATAAGAGAATGTTGTCTGTCTATCTGTGTTGGCCCTGTGATGAGGTGGGGACTTGTCCAGGGTGTACCCTGCCTTCCGCCCGAATGCAGCTGAGATAGGCTCCAGCGACCCCGAAAGGGACAAGCGGTAGAAAATGGATGGATGGATGGAGATGTAAGTTGTTATTTAGTGAGGTTTGGGACAGGTGTGCTGCTGGTGTAGCCACAGTGTGCACGTCTAAAGTTGCTCACATGGACTCCACTCAATGCTCAGGGACTTTTTGCCTTTGCTCACACATGAACAATTAGAGGGAACATTGATTGACAGAGTGTGTACCTTCAGCGGTGAATGGTGGTGGTGGTGGAGGTGAAGTGGCATCAGAGTCTCTGTCTCTCTTTACTAGCTTCGTCGAAGCATGTTGCTATGTACGGTAGCTTGTTTCAGCAGATTTGAATTGCTGTTTTGGGCAGTAGATGGCATCTTTGATCCAAAGCACAATTTACATTTAACTAAAATGTTATTTTCTTTGTGCTCGACAAAAGAAAAGTAGTGAAAATATCTCCATGTTAGCAAACTCGACTTCTGGCTCCGCCATGATCAGACACGCCCCCCCCCCCCTCGCTCCCCACACTCACACTCAGACACACCCACACAGAGCGCATATGTCTCTCTCTCTTCTCCGGCTTGTGACACAAGAAGAATCAGAACGATGACACAAGCAGCGCTCCGATAAAACACACTTTATACTACATAAAAAGTAACGTAAAATAACGCAGTAACGCATCATGTAGTAACGGTAACTGAGTTACTGAATATAAAAAAATAACGCGTTAGATTACTAGTTACCGCCGAAACTAACGGCGTTACAGTAACGCGTTACAAAGTAACGCGTTAGTCCCAACACTGCACATAACACAACTTTCTTACTGAACTTTGTGGATATTATAAATGAAAAAAAAAAAGGTCCAAGCACCATGAAACATTCCATAGTACACCAATTTAAATTCATTACAATGCATGATGGGTGCTGCAAAGAGAAAAGGAGAAATAGGCATGGGCGAAACTGGCCAAAGATAGGTGTGCCAAGCTGGTGGCATCATATTCAAAAATACCTGAGGCTGTAATTGCTGTTAAAGGTGCATCAACAAAGTAATAAGCAAAGGCTGTGAATACTTATGTACATGTCATTTTTTTTGTTTTAGTAAATTTGCAAAAAAAAAAAAATAAACTAAACCTTTTCACATTGTCATTATGTAAAATTTTGAGGACAAAAATTAATGTATCCCATTTTGGAATAAGGCAGTAACATAACACAAATGTGGGAAAATGTGAAGCGCTGTGAATATATTCCGGATGCACTGTATATAAGTGCTCACTTGCACAGTACAGATTTATTTTTGCTTATGACTTCCTGGAAATCTTTATTATGGGATTTTTTAGAGAGGAAATAGTGACGTATTTATGTGAATACACGTGAAAGCCCACAGAGGAAGTGTACCTTCCTCTCCGGCAGGGCTAGTGTGGCAGAACCAAATATAATATTTAACAGGACTAGGGATGATGTTTGATAAGAAATTATTGAGTTCGAGCCTATTATCGAATCCTCTTATCGAACCGATTCCTTATCGATTCTCTTATCGAGTCCAGATAGGTTGCAACACACAATATTTGGTTTAACAAAAGCTCACTTTTATTATATAAGAAAAAAAAAAAAAATCTAATAAATAAATAAATATTGACTGTTACCCCCCTAAGAAAATTAAATAAAATAAATAAATATTGACTGTTGTTACCCAAAGTATATTAAGTGAAATTTTTCAGAAAAACAAATATATACAGTAACACAAAAACAACCTGTCTCTGTGATCACTATAGGGGTATAAATAATAATATAGTGTTAAATAAAATCAGTCCCTTGGGCACAAAACCTAAAAATAATACAGCTCTCCAAAAAGTGCACTTCTGCTGCTATTTGACATACCTGTTTGTTATGATGCTTTGACATTTTTGCACTTTATTTCTTTATTGAAAGAAAATTCTATAAAGAGAAAAGTTGTTTGCAAATGTGGTTACAATGCTAAAAAATGAAAAGTTAACGCTAAAAAAAGAAATACACTTTATTGATTATTTCTTCATAGGGGGAAAGATGTGATATGAGCTAGACCAGGGGTCGGCAACCCGCGGCTCTAGAGCCGCATGCGGCTCTTTAGCGCCGCCCTAGTGGCTCTCTGGAGCTTTTTCCAGAAATGTATGAAAAATGGAAAAAGATGAGGGGAAAACAATCTATTTTTTGTTTTAATATGGTTTCTGTAGGAGGACAAACATGACACAAACCTCCCTAATTGTTATAAAGCACACTGTTTATATTAAACATGCTTCACTGATTCGAGTATTTGGCGAGCGCCGTTTTGTCCTACTAATTTTGGCGGTCCTTGAACTTGTTTACATGTATAACTTTCTAGGACGTGTTTTATGCCACTTCTTTTTCTGTCTCATTTTGTCCACCAAACTTTTAACGTTGTGCATGAAAGGTGAGTTTTGTTGATGTTATTGACTTGTTGGAGTGCTAATCAGACATATTTGGTCACTGCATGACTGCAAGCTAATCGATGCTAACATGCTATTTAGGCTAGCTATATGTACATATTGCATCATAATGCCTCATTTGTAGCTATATTTGAGCTCATTTAGTTTCCTTTAAGTCCTCTTAATTCAATTTATATCCCATGACACACTATCTGTATGTAATATGGCTTTTATTTTTTTGCGGCTCCAGACAGATTTTTTTTTTGTATTTTTGGTCCAATATGGCTCTTTCAACATTTTGGGTTGCCGACCCCTGAGCTAGGGAAAATAACAACTACACTACCCAGCATGCAACAGGAGTGACGAGCATGCGCGGTAGCCCCGAAAAGTGTTGCTGCATGTTGCCACCCGGCAGCTAAGAATGAACTCAGCCAACACGCCTCGTCTGCATTATTTATAATTATAATATTTATAATTATTATAATTTGTTTACAAGGAAAGAAAAACAAAAGTTAAAAAAGGGAGATATGTTGTATATATATGTATGTGCTGCGGTTGCTTTAAGAACGTTGCGACATCTGCCGTGAAGGAGGTGCGTTGCTAGCCTGGTTGCTATGTTTCCGGTTGGTGGTAAAAGTGTTCGTCATGTGTTTGTACCCTGCTCTCAGTAAAGTTATTCATTGGATTATACCTTTTGTTTTGAACTTTATTACACATTGGAGCGCTTTTTCCGGTCCATTGTTTTCCTGCGTTCTAGTGATGGGTTGATGAGGCGTCATGAAGCGTTTCGACACATTGCAAAACTGTATTGATACTGTGTCGATACTGTGTCACTAAATACTGACATCTGCTGGACATTAAAAATCCCTACAGGCAACCTATGGACCGACTCAACTGACACTGATTTTATGACCTAGTACAGGGGTCACCAACCTTTTTGAAACCAAAAACTACTTCTTGGGTACTGATTAATGCGAAGGGCTACCAGTTTGATACACACTTAAATAAATAAATATATTGTCATTTGTAAGTCACACGTAAGTGTGATTTAAACAAGAATAGCTAAATAAATAAATGTATATATATAAAAAAAAATTGGTATTTCTGTCTGTCATTCCGTCGTACATTTTTTTTTTCCTTTTACGGAAGGTTTTTTGTAGAGAATAAATGATGAAAAAAACACTTAATTGAACGGTTTAGGAGAAAACATGAAAAAAATTAAAATAAAATTTTGAAACATAGTTTATCTTCAATTTCGACTTTTCGAAGAGAAAAACTAGCTAATTTGAATCTTTTTGAAAAAATTAAAAAAATAATTTATGGAACATCATTAGTCATTTTTCCTGATTAAGATACATTTTAAAATTTTGATGACATGTTTTAAATTGGTTAAAATCCAATCTGCACTTTGTTAGAATATTTAACAAATTGGACCAAGCTATATTTCTAACAAAGACAAATCAGTATTTCTTCTAGATTTTCCAGAACAAAAATGTTAAAAGAAAAATAATTTGAAATAAGATTTAAATTTGATTCTACAGATTTTCTAGATTTGCCAGAATTATTTTTTTGAATTTTAATCATAGTAAGTTTGAAGAAATATTTCACCAATATTCTTCGTCGAAAAACCAGAAGCTAAAATATTTATTATTCTTTACAATAAAAAAATAAAAAAATTACTTGAACATTGATTTAAATTGTCAGGAAAGAAGAGGAAGAAATTTAAAAGGTAAAAAGGTATATTTGTTTAAAAATCCTAAAATCATTTTTAAGGTTGTATTTTTTCTCTAAAATTGTATTTCTAAAAGTAATAAGAAGCAAAGTAAAATTTAAATGAATTTATTTAAACAAGTGAAGACCCATCCATCCATCCATTTCCTACCGCTTATTCCAAGTGAAGACCAAGTCTTTAAAATATTTTCTTGGATTTTCAAATTCTATTTGAGTTTTGTCTCTTTTAGAATTAAAAATGTCGAGCACAGCGAGACCAGCTTGCCAGTAAATAAATAAAATTTAAAAAATAGAGGCAGCTCACTGGTAAGTGCTGCTCTTTGAGCTATTTTTAGAACAGGCCAGTGGGCGACTGATCTGGTCCTTACGGGCTACCTGGTGACCGCGGGCACCGCGTTGGTGACCCCTGCCCTAGTATATACAATAATATAAACCAAGTCATTGTATTTCATTTAGGATTATTTCATATCTTCATTTAAATAAAAATATAGTTTTATCTTTTTTAGATACAGTCAATAAATAATGTGAACATGTATCATAACATGGAAATCAAAGAGAACGTGTTGTGGATGATTGTGGACTGGGAATTGTTTTAATTTTATTTTTTTATACATTTTTATTAAAAAAAAAAAAAAAAAGTTTTTCTGGCGTATTACATTTTAGACGATTTCTCTTAGTTATTATTTCTCCGGCTGTAGAAAAGACACGCTCACAGGGCACAGAGGAGGCGTCAGTGCGACACAGTTCGCGTATCGGTCACGTGACCAAAACAGCTCATGATCGGTCACGTGACTTTCTAAAAGCGGTACGCGCACCGACACAGGGTTTTGCTCTATGAGCTCGACGCATGCGCCGATGCATCGGTGTTGCCGGACCCATCACTACTGCGTTCCCTATCTGCGCCTAATGACTGAGCTACGTGACGTCATTTCTTGTGATGTCCCACGGAGCATTTCTGGTCGGGACGGGATTCGAAAAAATAACCAACTCTTTTTCTTTACTATAGTGGTCTCGATAACGGGTACCGGTTCTCAAAAAGGGATTCGAGTCCGAGGACTCGGTTTTTTTCTTATCGAACAACCGGGAAAATTGGTTTCGAGTATCATCCCTAAACAGGACCCTTTCAAAGATGGATTGCATCATGAGGGTAATTCAGTAGACGATGATCAAATTTCCAAAAACGCACTAATTGGGAAAGTTCACCAAAAGTTTTCTGCACCCTCCTTATGTGGTTCCTCTATTTGTTTCTATTTTCCAGCTGGATTCCAAAGCACAAGGTGACTTAAAGGAGGGGATGAAGAGTTATGAATCAGACCCCGGGCTGAAAAAATCCTGGGATAATGTCCAAAAAATGGTAAGAATTAAAAAAAAACACCAACACTAAACCTGCCTTGTTACACACACAACACAGCACAATATCAAACTACTAATTTGAGAAAAAAGTTGGTATACATTTATGATACATCCTCTTTTCACCGGACATGTCCTCTTTTGCGGGGCTGTCCAGGCGGGGTTCTTAAATGCCTTAAATGTCCGGCATTTTGAGTTAAGGTTGCGTGTATTTTCAATGTACGTCAAGGGTTAAGAAGGGGTTAAAAACAAAACAAATTGTGAAGGTGTGCGCATGAAGCAACATTTGTGAGGGAGGGGCAGAGACAGAGAGAGCGAGACAGTGGAGAGACAGACAGGACACAAGAGAGAAACCGAAACGTAAATGCAACTTCACGGATGATTTGCGGGAAAAGTATGTGTGTTTTGGTCTTGGCCGTGACACATGCATACCTGCCAACTACTCCGGTTTTCCCGTAATTAGTACGGTTTTCATCAACCTATTCCGGGTTACGGTTGCAGTGATAAAAAATACGGTTTTTCATTAATTAAAAAAAAAAAAGGGTGAAAACTACGCGAATTGCACCTTGTGCAGACAAGATTTTTCGATCGGACACGGAGGAATTAGCGATGTAAAAGACCACGTTGGGACAAAAAAACACAAGTCTAATGCCGTTGCTAGCGATACAAGTGGAAAACTTTCAATGTTTTTCGTCGCCCAAACAGATTCTTTGGATGTGATAAATGCCGAAGTTTTATAATTGAGCATGGACTTCCAATCGCACTGGCTGATCACATGGGACAGTTAAATGTTTGTAATGCAACCTTTAAAAATCATTACGCGGTGATCGCGGTCCCAAAAATAAACTTTTCTTGCATGATAATGTCCAGAAAAACTCACTTTATATTACCATAGAGTCCTTTTAACGAATGAGTTTGATGGTTTATCACAAACCTTAAATGAAAGAAGTCCTTTGTCTCCTGCACCATGCATGCGCTTTGGCCTTGCTTTGTGTTTGGTACGCAATCCTGTCGTCTGTATTTCACAGCACGTCTTTGACAACTTGAAGTGGCATAAAACATTTAAAACAAAGGGGTTATAGGAACAATCACTTTCAGTGTTTTATGCCACTTCAAGTTGTCAAAGACGGTATGCTGGTGCCCGACTGCCACAAGTGGAACAAACATTTGAAACAAAAGGGTTATAGGAACAATCACTTTCAGTGTTTTATGCCACTTCAAGTAAACTTATCATAAAGTTACCATATCATTTTTGCAGTATGATCAATCTGATAGAATAAATTTGGATTTTAGCCACAAAAAGGTAATGACACCAATGTTATCTTTTGGAATTGTTTAGTACTGTTAAACTGTTAAAAGTGTTTATACTATTTATGCTTTCAAGTCCAAGTTGAAGAAATCTTGTTAAATGTTGACAGCATAACTACCAAAATACAGAAGTATGTCCTTAATATTTTTGCAGTGCTATTTCTGTTGAAAAGTTAAAATGATTACATTAGAGATGTGATGTGCCACTTTTCAAGTGTCTGATGGCTTACATTAATTTTCGTTAATTTTTCATATTTTGAATTCTTTTGAAAGGCTTACAAAAAAACTACATTTGAATTGCAATTCCATGCTATTGACAGGACTATTAATTTTAATGAAGTTAGCTTACCATGTTTACAGTATGATAATTGTGATAGAAATGTGAATTTTAGGCACAGAATATTTTTTACAATTGAACAAGGCAGTAGATTATACAAGCTTGGACAGAAAGTTAATAATGACACCAATTTTTTTTTTAATGGAATTGTTTAGTACTGTTTTACCATTTGTTTACTGTAAAAAGTGTTTATACTGTTTATACTTTCAATTAACAAATTGAAGTCTTGTGAAAGGTTGACAGGATAACTGGCATTAACTGTCAAAATAATTTCAAACTATTGAAGTTAGCTTACAGAATAAACATGTCAATCAACCCATATGATTTTTGCTGAAATATTTTTGTTTTGAAAAGTCACTGTGACTGATAGAAAAGTGATGGTTTTAGCAACATTTTAACCTGTCTGAATGCTAATAATCATTTTGCGTCGGGGGGCGAAGCCCTGAACCCTCCACCAGGACTCTGTCCTGGACCTACTGGGGCCTGCGGCCCTTGGACCCTGGCTACTAGGTTTTTCTGATTTCAAAAGTTGGCAGGTATGCACATGGGAAGCAGAATGCACTGTGTGCAAAGCAGGAAGGTATATATCTGTGGCAAATAAAGATCAATGATTGTAAACAATGTGCGGATGTGAGGAGCTCCACAACCGGTGACGTCACGCTACTCGTCTGCTACTTCCGGTACAGGCAAGGCGTTTTTATCAGCGACCAAAAGTTGCGAACTTTATCGTCGATGTTCTCTACTAAATCCTTTCAGCAAAAAATATGGCAATATCGCGAAATGATCAAGTACGACACATAGAATGGACCTGCTATCCCCGTTTAAATAAGAAAATCGCATTTCAGTAGGCCTTTAACTGGCAATTGTAGTACACGACCTGTTATTAATGCATTTCTATATGTTTCCTTTCCCAGTTCAAATGTTGCGGCGTTACGAACAAAACCGACTGGTATGAAGTGCTCAATGGAACGCTGCCATCGTCCTGCTGCTCTGTTGGGATCGACCAATGCACTGATGGATGGAGTGAGGTCAGTGTAATGCTTACTCAGCAACAAGGGGGCTAAAAAAAAACCCTGATCTTTTTATATGAGATCTAAATGTTCTCCAGATGTGCGACTGTGAACATGATCAACAGCGATTTAAATGGAATATTTCATGTAATTGGAGCAAAATGAGTTGGCCACTGGCCAGACTGGTATACTGTTGCCTGGACTGTTCTCTGCATACCTAAAACATGCATGATACGAGTCTGTGAACGTGTCAGTGTTTTCTCAGGTGTATTTAAGTCCAATTCTCCAAATGCTTGAACAGTATGATCCTGTAAAAGAAGAAGGGGGGGAAAAAACATGTGTTTTCCTCATTAAGTTTGCGTTATTACACCCGAGTGTACGATCCTCTGTCCACCAATCGACAGACTTATTTCAATTTTGACAGTTCCATGTAAGATATGTTTTATTTGCTGATGCGGATTTATTCCAAAATTCAAAAAATAGCCTGTTTTGTACACTGTTGAGGGGATTCCATGGCCAGTAATGCGCAAATGTGTTTTCGTATAGTATTTCTCCAGCCGTGGTTATGTGGTGACATCAATTATGGTATTTTGAAAAGTATTTATTGAAGTCATACTAAGTAGAACATCACTGAAGGCTTAGGTGGGAAACATACGGCCCACCACCAAGTTAGCAGTAACTAAGAATTGTAATTGTATTGTGAAATCCCAAAAAGAGGACACATATATGCGTGCCAAGGCCGGGACTAGGTGAACATTTGCCAATGATACTCCAACTTGCTTTATAAATAATATATTTATTTAAATAAAGCATTTTTTTCTCCTCTGTTGGCGCTAGGAATTTTCAAAATGGGGTCGCAGGGACCCCATCAAGTCATAAAAATGGGGTCCCACGGTACATTTTTGGGGTCCCACTTTTTTGTAAGCGTTTTGAAAAAAAATTATAAACGTATTAGGGATGTCCCGATCCAGGTTTTTGCACTTCCGATCCGATACCGATATTGTTTTTGCATTTCCGATCCGATACCGATACTGACCGATACTGGCCTATCCGAGCATGTATTAAAGTTTAAAGTTATTTAGCCTACTTAGTTGTCAGAATCATGTTGAAAAGGGTTTTAGTACTCTTGATAACAACTAGCCAGCTGAATTAGGTGAGTTTGAATAATACACAATGGTTGGTAACAAGAAACTGACCTGTTTATTCAAGGATAAACACAAAATAGACAAAATTATACATGACAAACAGAAATGGCATCATTGAAACTAGGGCTGGGCGATATGGCCTTTTTTTAATATTGCGATATTTTAAGGCCATATTGCGATACACAATATATATCTCGATATTTTGCCTTAGCCTTGAATGAACACTTGATGCATATAATCACAGCAGTATGATGATTCTATGTGTTTTGATTGATTGATTGAGACTTTTATTAGTAGGTTGCACAGTGAAGTACATATTCCGTACAATTGACCACTAAATGGTAACACCCCAATAAGTTTTTCAACTTGTTTAAGTCGGGGTCCACTTAAATTGATTCATAATACAGATATATACTATCAGATATATACTATCATCATAATACAGTCATCACACAAGATAATCACATTGAATTATTTACATTATTTATAATCCAGTGTGTGGAGGGGGGCGCCGGATGTAAGTGTCAAAAAGACAGCCAAAAGAGTTTGATATGAGAATAAATATAAAGTTAAAATATAGGGTACAAATGCACCCATTTGCAGGAAATGTAGTCTTGATTTTCAAAATGTTTTTTCAAGGCTTGCATGTCTACATTAAAACATTCTTCTTCATACTGCATTAATATATGCTACTTTTAAACTTTCATGCAGAGAAGGAAATCACAACTAAAAAAATCACTAATTTTTTCATACGGTGTTGATGTGGAAATTTTTGCCTCTGCATTTTGATGGTGTGGACGTGTGGCACCGAATGGAGATAAGCGTCTCGACAGACGTCACAATATTTGAACAATGATGACGAAAACTGTTTTCTCTGTCGTGTCCGTGTGTCGAAAATTGTTATGCGCTTATTTTTTTATTTGATTTTGTGCGTGGCATAGATTTGCTATGCGCAGAGGACGCTTAAACAGTGCGCAATTGCACAGGCGAGCACCTTAGAGGGAGCGTTGCTCGCACGGCTGCGCTAGCATCACAGCTAACGTTAGCCATGCTGCTACCTCTCTGCTCGGGGAGGACGTATACGTATGTGACGTATGTCGTGACGTGTGTAAGAAGGTGCACTTGCTGTCTGTGAGAGGGAGACACAGGAAAGAGTGAGAAGAGCCTGTCGTGTAATGCCAGCAGCTAAAAGCAACTGCGTGAGAATCCACAGACGTGTGGATGTGTTGAAGGTGTGCTGGAAAATGCGGAACGGAAATTACGGAGCAGCAGAAAAGTGGAATGTATTATTTAAATCGGTGCGTTGGAAAACACGGACCGGAGTTTTTTTTAAAACTGGATCTGGATCGGCATTTTCCCATGCCTTGCCGATACGCAATTTTTGGCAAATATCGGCAGCCGATCCGATCCAAATATCGGATCGGGACATCTCCAAAACGTATGCATTATCCTGTTATATCTCACATTCTTTATTGTGTTTTGGAAAAAGGTTGTCATAAACGTTACTTAATTCATTAAAAAAAATCATAAAAAAAGAAAACAAATGTGTATACATATGTAAATGTATTCAGTTATAAACGTTCATTCACTTTCTTCTTTCCTTCATGGATCTAAACTTTACCACTGCTGGTAGTGTTAGGCTTGTCCCTGACAGTTTGGCCATGTTTTAGTTTTTCCTCTGCATTTGTCTTTTGTTTCCTGTCAGCGCTCTTATTTTGGTTATTTTCTGATTATCTCCTTGAGTGCGTTGTCCCCTCAGCTGTGGCTGATTGGCACCTGGCCACACCTTGTGTCAATCAGCCAGCTGCTATTTGAACCTGCCTTCCCCTCCAGTCAGTGCTGGATTATTGTAGTGTCTACCTGTCAATGTCGCTAATGATTGTCGAGGTCAGTGTCATTTATACTTGTCGTTGTAGCTCTGTCTACTTCTGTTCACTCTGCTCATGTCATAGTTCATCCTGCTCATTTCTTGCCACGTGGGTTTTGTTTTTTCATGTCACAGTAAGTGTTTTTGTTTCTTGTCCATAGTTTAGCCTTTGTGCTAGTTTCTGTTCATAGCCAAGTTTGTTCTCCGCCTTGTGCGCGCCTTTTGTTTGTACCCTTTTGTTTGTTGTTTTAGTGTTAAATTAAATCATGTTTTCCTGGACAAAGCCTGCCTTCTCTGCATCTTGGGGTTCGTCACCTACACTATGTGACAGGTAGTTTTTTCTGCATCTTGGGGTTCGTCACCTACACTATGTGACAGGTAGTTTTTTCTATGTTTTTATTCATACTTGCCAACCCTCCCGGATTTTCCAGGAGACTCCCGAAATTCAGCGCCTCTCCCGGAAACCTCCCGGGACAAATCTCCCGAAATTCAGGCGGAGCTGGAGGCCACGCCCCCTCCAGCTCCATGCGGACCTGAGTCCGCTTTCCCATGATATAAACAGTGTGCCTGCCCAATCACATTATAACTGTAGAATGATGGAGAGCGAGTTCTTGGTTCCTTATGCGGGTTTATTGTTAGGCAGTTTCATTAACGTCCTCCCAGCGCGGTAACAACACACAACAGCAGTCACGTTTTTGTCTACCGTAAAGCAGTTCGTCTGCCGTAAACAGCAATGTTGTGACACTCTTAAACAGGACAATACTGCCATCTATAACACCAATAACATATACAGCTTTTAGAGAGTGCAGTGCACAACTGCGCACACAACAAGGAGACGAAGCAGAAGAACGAGGAAGATACAGCCATGGCGACGCCGACGACGAGTAAGATGAAGAAATACGCTTTGTTGCACCTTTCCTGCCTGAGTCCAGGGATTAGTTGCAAATCTTGCTTTATTGATTGCTTGCACACAGCCAATCCAACACAAAACAAACTAGTCCCCGCCCGCACTCACTCTACCGCTCCCTCTCTTCTCTCGCCCACACACTCACTGACGTCACTCACCTCACATGCTCACCTATTAAAGGGCCACACACACACATACGCTACTCTCATAACAGCTTGTAAGTTCCAAGCCGCAGCTGCGATTGGACCTGGATAGCCTCCGGGAAGAAGTAGTGGACTACCAAGTGCTTGGCACTGAAGATCTTCCTCAGGAAGCAAAGATTGACCGGTTTTGGGCCATGCTAGGGAGAAATGGAAGATTCCAGACTTTAATGCATTTGATGAAAGCACTTTTGTGCGTGCCACACATCAATGCATCATCAGAGAGGGTGTTCAGCATGGTTAGAAAAATAGTGACAGAAAATAGAACAAGGATGGACAATTAAACCCTTAACTCAACAATGAGTAGATGAGTGTTATGTGTGTGAATATGTGTAAATAAATGAACACTGAAATTAAAGTATTTCTTGTATTTATATATACATATATATATATATATATATATATATATATATATATATATATATATATATATATATATATATATATATATAATAAAACAAATATATATATATATATATATATATATATATATATATATATATATATATATATATGTATATATATATATATATATATATATATAGCTAGAATTTACTGAAAGTCAAGTATTTCTTATATATATATATATGTATGAAATACTTGACTTGGTGAATTCTAGCTGTAAATATACTCCTCCCCTCTTAACCACGCCCCCGCCCCACCTCCCGAAATCGGAGGTCTCAAGGTTGGCAAGTATGTTTTTATTGAATAAGTTGTAGGTGTATTTATTTCAGTATAAAAGTGTAAAAAGTGTTTTGCTTGGGTCATGAAATGATGATAATGGTGTGCCAGGGCATACATACATTTTATATTTAACGCTTAAATCTCTGGAGTCTACATCAACTTCACATCCATCCCTCATTTCTAAATGTTTTAATTTTTTTTATGTTGTTTTTTTGTTTGTTTTACGCCCTTTTTTGTCAAACAAAACTGTTTTTTATGGCAAACACACAAAATATGCAAAATCTTCCACCAAAAATATTTTTCTTGGTGGAATATTTGATGTGAAGTAATGGGAACCTTGGATAGGTCAATAATTCATAATAACATTGATTTTGATTCGATATTATGTTTTGAGCAATGACAATTTAAAAGAAAAAAAACCAGCTTTGTTTTAATTAGTCAACATTGCAACTTTTTCTAAATTACATTTCACCTTTTAGATTTTTTATTTTACTTTTGTTATGTTTTTGTTTATTTTAATAGTATTTTTAGAATGTGCCGTGGGCCTTTAAAACATTAGCTGTGGGCCGCAAATGGCCTCCGGGGCACGCTTTTGACACCACTGCTATAGATAATAAAAAATTAAATCTGATAAATCTATGGATAAAAAGCAGAGCCTGGCGACGCATGCGTGTTTATCATAATTCTCTCTCTCTCTCTGTCTCTGCCCCTCCCTCACCAATGCTGCTGCGCGCACAATTTGTTTTGTTTTTAACCCCTTCTTAACCCTGAACGTACATTGAAAATACACGCAACCCTAACTCAAAATGCCGGACATTTGCGGTATTTAAGAAACTCCGCCCGGACAGCCCCGCAAAAGAGGACATGTCCGGTGAAAAGAGGACGTATGGTCAGTCTATGTAAGGGCGACATTACTACTCTTGTTTTGCAGATAAATGTCAGACAGAGAGGTGTGCAGTAAGTGACGGGGCATACGTGAGTTGCCCTTTTCGCTGCTGTCTTTCTGCAAAGAGGAAAAGCACAACTATCAGAGAATAAGGAAGACGGTTGGTGGAAAGTGTCTTGTTAATAATACACTGCATAAAGAAGGAGTGAAAGGCAATCAAAGTTGAGCAAATTATTACCCGTAATACATTAATAGATGAAACAAGTCAATCATCCGCTGTACTTTCAATATCTTGTGTTGATGTGATCATTGTTTTAATTATAATGGCACACCTTTGACTTCATACAACAAAAAGCAAAGCACTGACAAAGAAACTGGAACGACAACTGATGCAGTCTGTTTTATTATTATTTTTGTGTTTTTTTAACATACTGTATATATAAAATGTGTTATTTTATGTTCTTTTAGAGCTTATGTGTCAAAGTCAAGGCCCGCTAAAATGAGTTTGACGGCCCCCGTTTTAGAGTACTAACCTTCATCAGTTCATTTGCTGTAACACATATCTCTGGTATTATACGGTTTCATTAAACCAGGGGTGGAGAAAAAAGATCAAATATTCTAATAAATGTTATACCTCGCAGTAAACCTATAGTAGTCAATGATCATAGACACTTATGTTGTCTCTTAATTCCATGTTTGTGTGTCTTTTTGCAGCCATGTTACCAGAAAGCGCGGCAGTGGCTGCTGGACAACATTCCATCAGTGTTGGTGTTCGGCGTGTGCATTGGCGTCGTGCAGGTATTGTTGCGTCGACCAGCTCTTCTTCCCAGGGAATCTAAGTTACTGGTCAATGCCAAGTTCTTTCGATGACATATATGCTGAGTAAGAAGGACCATCAAGACAGAATAGGAATATTATCACGTTTTACTGAAATTTCAGGAGACCAGCCAATAAATTCATATCGGCTACTCGAGTTGATCTCCCATTCAAACGGAAAAAACTACTCTTTAAAGAAGAAAGCAGACTCTTGAACGCATCATAATTAAATTATCCCCCTCAACTCAACCCAAAATGGATTAATTCGCTGGAATAAAAAAGACAATATAACATACATCCATAAACGTGGTTGCATGTGAAAAAGTGCAATATATTTATCTGTACAGTAATCTATCTATTTATTTATATATATTTATTTATTTTATACATAAATGTATATATTATTTATATATATTTATTTATTTATACATGCACCTTATTGCTTTTTTTATCCTGCACTACCATGAGCTTATGTAACGAAATTTCATTCTTATCTGTGCTGTAAAGTTCAAATTTGAATGACAATAAAAAAGGAAGTCTAAGTCATTTTATACGTAAGTAGTAAAACCTTAAAGTCACATCTTAAGTGCACAGGAAGCCAGTGCAGGTGAGCCAGTATAGGCCTAATATGATCAAACTTTCTTCTTCTTGTCAAAAGTCTAGCAGCCGCATTTTGTACCAACTGTAATCTTTTAATGCTAGACATAGGGAGACCCCAAAATAATACGTTACAGTAATCGAGACAAGACGTAACGAACTCATGAATAATGATCTCAGCGTCGCTAGTGGACAAAATGGAACGAATTTTAGCGATATTACGGAGATAAAAGAAAGCCGTTTTAGTAACACTTTTAATGTGTGACTCAAACGAGAGAGTTGGGTCAAAGATAATACCCAGATTCTGTATGTATATATGTATAGTTACATTTACCCCTTTAACAGGGGAATGAAGACTTTCCAACTTATTGTTTCATCAGTGCACCACTATAAGTACAAACCCCGTTTCCATATGAGTTGGGAAATTGTGTTAGATGTAAATATAAACGGAATACAATGATTTGCAAATCATTTTCAACCCATATTCAGTTGAATATGCTACAAAGACAACATATTTGATGTTCAAACTGATAAACTTTTTTTTGTTGTTGCAAATAATCATTAACTTTAGAATTTGATGCCAGCAACACGTGACAAAGAAGTTGGGAAAGGTGGCAATAAATACTGATAAAGTTGAGGAATGCTCATCAAACACTTATTTGGAACATCCCACAGGTGAACAGGCTAATTGGGAACAGGTGGGTGCCATGATTGGTATAAAAGTAGATTCCATGAAATGCTCAGTCATTCACAAACAAGGATGGGGCGAGGGTCACCACATTGTCAACAAATGCGTGAGCAAATTGTTGAACAGTTTAAGAAAAACCTTTCTCAAGCAGCTATTGCAAGGAATTTAGGGATTTCACCATCTACGGTCCGTAATATCATCAAAGGGTTCAGAGAATCTGGAGAAATCACTGCACGTAAGCAGCTTAGCCCGTGACCTTCAATCCCTCAGGCTGTACTGCATCAACAAGCGACATCAGTGTGTAAGGGATATCACCGCATGGTCTCAGGAACACTTCAGAAACCCACTGTCAGTAACTACAGTTGGTCGCTACATCTGTAAGTGCAAGTTAAAACTCTCCTATGCAAGACGAAAACCGTTTATCAACAACACCCAGAAACGCCGTCGGCTTCGCTGGGCCTGAGCTCATCTAAGATGGACTGATACAAAGTGGAAAAGTGTTCTGTGGTCTGACGAGTCCACATTTCAAATTGTTTTTGGAAACTGTGGACGTCGTGTCCTCCGGACCAAAGAGGAAAAGAACCATCCGGATTGTTATAGGCGCAAAGATGAAAAGCCAGCATCTGTGATGGTATGGGGGTGTATTAGTGCCCAAGACATGGGTAACTTACACATCTGTGAAGGCGCCATTAATGCTGAAAGGTACATACAGGTTTTGGAGCAACATATGTTGCCATCCAAGCAACGTTACCATGGACGCCCCTGCTTATTTCAGCAAGACAATGCCAAGCCACGTGTTACATCAACGTGGCTTCATAGTAAAAGAGTGCGGGTACTAGACTGGCCTGCCTGTAGTCCAGACCTGTCTCCCATTGAAAATGTGTGGCGCATTATGAAGCCTAAAATAGCACAACGGAGACCCCCGGACTGTTGAACAACTTAAGCTGTACATCAAGCAAGAATGGGAAAGAATTCCACCTGAGAAGCTTCAAAAATGTGTCTCCTCAGTTCCCAAACGTTTACTGAGTGTTGTTAAAAGGAAAGGCCATGTAACACAGTGGTGAACATGCCCTGTCCCAACTACTTTGGCACGTGTTGCAGCCATGAAATTCTAAATTAATTATTATTTGCAAAAAAAAAAAAAATGTTTATGAGTTTGAACATCAAATATGTTGTCTTTGTAGTGCATTCAACTGAATATGGGTTGAAAATGATTTGCAAATCATTGTATTCTGTTTATATTTACATCTAACACAATTTCCCAACTCATATGGAAACGGGGTTTGTACAATGTGCACTTAGTTCCAACACTTGCCGTAAATGTCGAATGCCGTATTTGTTTCAGTGATGAATTAGCCCCTCCCCTTCCGCTACTTCGCTCAGGACGGCGCGATTTAGGGTGGCGAGCACTGCGCCATTTCATCTCGGTGCTGCATTTTGCCGTTCTTCTCAGTGTGTACACACTTCTGCACTCAGGAGACTAAGAGTAAACAGAGAAGTGTGTGAAGTGAGACACAGGCGTGGAAACAAATCCTCTCTTTTAATAATTCCCTTTCCTCTCTTGTCAGATCTTGGCCCTGGTCTTCTCCATGCTGATGTACTGCCAAATCACGTGTGCTGAGAAGTACTTGGATTGACTGCAGGCCAAAATTTCAACATAAAAGGACCGATTCAACCATTTGGCCTTTTTTCAACCAAAAGTTCCTGGAACCTTTAGTTCCTGGAAGTGTGTGGTTTGTGTTTCCAGCACATTCAGGGTAGTTTAGAAGGCTGCTGACGTGTGGGTGAGTGGTACAGTTTATTTCTACACTGATACCATGTAAATAGTCAAGACAATTTTAGGCCATATTTTGTTTACTAAAGTAAATGAAATACAAAGCAATAATATACAAAACAATATGATTTCAAAACAAAGCGTACCGACAAATAACTACACAAATGGCGTGTCGTTGACCACTTTTACAGCATGTAACATATTAAATAGTGAACATTTTGATCCACTTGTCCTTCATTTCACATTTCTCTTCAAAATAAAAGCTTGTTGAGGCCCAGTGAAGAGCTCGCCTCGCTGCTTTGAAATACTTTATTTTCCTCTGTAAATACCAGCGATGGGCAGTAACAAGCTACATGTCGCTAAGCTACATACACTGTAAAAAGTCAGTGTTGAAAAACAAGAAGAAAAAAATACAAAAATGAGGGGTATTTTATTTGAACTAAGCAAAATTATCTGCCAATAGAGCAAGAAAATGTGGCTTCCAAAACGAGTAACATTAAAGCTGCAAGCAGCGATGGACAGGACCGACTTAGACGGCACATAAAATCCAAACCGGAGCAGTAATTAAAACTATTTTGTCAACTTTAATTTAGAAGGGTTCAATCTCTCTCCTGTGCTAGTTTGAAGCCGACACGACAAACGCGCTCAGAGGAGATAATGTTTGAAAATAGGTGACCGGTTTTTACAAAACTTTTGTTTTGAGGGGGGAATTGCAAACTTCCTGTTGATTTCTGCTGGAGGTTGTCAATATATGAAATGTAGGTCTAGGTGAGACCTACATATAGGTTTTTGTTTCATGTCTCTAGGACATTCTTACTGGACGTTACAGGCAGTTTTGTCTGTTTTCTTCCTAGGAGCAGTTGTGTCTGTGTTTTCTTCCTACGGGGCGCTAGAGCGCAATTTTGAGTTTTGGGGTTGGGTTTTTTTTTTATTAGATCGCAATTTTTGCCAGTCTTGATGTGTGTGTCCAGTTTGGTGAGTTTTGAAGCATTTTAAGGGGGTCAAATTACAGCTCAAAGAGGCAAAAGTGACTGATTTTAGTAAACTTTTGTACTGAAGGGGGAATTGCCAACTTCCTGTTGATTTTTGCTGAAGGGTGTCAATGTATGAAATCTAGGTCTAAGTCAGACCTACATAGAGGTTTTTGTTTCTTTCATGTCTCTACGACATTTCCACCGGAAGTTACAAGCAGTTTTGTCTGTGTTTTTTCCTAGGTGGCGCTAGAGCGCTATTTTGAGTTTTGGGGTTTGTTTTTTTTTATTAGATGGCAATTTGCGCCAGTCCTGATGTGTGTGTCAAATATGGTGAGTTTTGAAGCATGTTAAGGGGGAATAATAATAATAAAACGCACAAAATACAATAGGGTCCTCTGTCCCAAAGGGACATTGCGGTCCCTAATTAGCTAACTTCAATGAACCCAAAAATACCTTAAAATAAGTATATTCTCACTAATAACAAGTGCACTTTTCTTGGTAGAAAAAAAAAAAGAGACCTTTTTGCTCAATATGTTGAAAAATATTCTTAAATGAAGTAAATGCTAGTGCCATTATCTTGACATAATGATATATATCATGATTTTTTTTTCATGTTTGAAGTAAGAAATTATTACTTTAAAAAAGTAGTTTTGTACTTGTGAGTAGAGATGTCCGATAATATCAGACTGCCAATAATGTCGGCCGATAAATGCTTTAAAATGTAATATCGGAAATTATTGATATCGGTTTCAAAAAGTAAAATGTATGACTTTTTAAAACGCCGCCGCCGACAGTTGCGTCTCCAAGTTATACTTGCCAACCCTCCCGATTTTCCCGGGAGACTCCTGAAATTCGGGAGTGCCCCTCCCGAAAATCTCCCGGGGCAACCATTCTCCCGAATTTCTCCCGATTTCCACCCTAAAGGCACTGCATTTGCGTGCCGGCCCAGTCACACAATATCTACGGCTTTTCACACTCACAAGTGAATGCCAGGCATACTTGGTCAACAGCCATACAGGTCACACTGAGGGTGGCCGTATAAACAACTTTAACACTGTTACAAATATGCGCCACTCTGTGAACCCACACCAAACAAGAATGACAAACACATTTCAAAAACATAAACACACCAGAACAAATACCCAGAACCCCTTGCAGCACTAACTCTTCTAGGATGCTACAATATACACCCCCCGCTACCCCCTACCCCCCACCCACCTCAACCTCCTCATGCTCTCTCAGGAAGAGCATGTCCCAAATTCCAAGCTGCTGTTTTGAGGCATGTTAAAAAAAATAATGCACTTTGTGTCTTCAATAATAAATATGGCAGTGCCATGTTGGCACTTTTTTTCCATAACTTGAGTTGATTTATTTTGGAAAACCTTGTTACATTGTTTAATGCATCCAGCGGGGCATCACAACAAAATTAGGCATAATAATGTGTTAATTCCACGACTGTATATATCGGTATCGGTTGATATCGGTATCGGTAATTAAGAGTTGGACATTATCGGACATCTCTACTTGTGAGTGTTGATGACACAGCTTTGCAACGGTTGATATTCTAGTTTCAAGCATGTTTTACTCAATATAGGTCATCAAATCTCAGCAACAAGCTGTAATATCTTACTGAGATCATTTAGGACCAAAACACTTAAAACAAGTAAAACACTCTAACATAAAATCTGCTTAGTGAGAAGAATGATCTTATCAGACAGAAAATAAGCAAATATCACCCTTACTTAGATTTCAGTTTTTGCAGTGTAGCCTAAAGGCCTACTGAAATGCGATTTTCTTATTTAAACGGGGATAGCAGGTCCATTCTATGTGTCATACTTGATCATTTCGCGATATTGCCATATTTTTGCTGAAAGGATTTAGTAGAGAACAACAACAATAAAGTTCGCAATTTTGGTCGCGGATAAAAAAACCTTGCCTGTACCGGAAGTAGCAGACGAGTAGCGTGACGTCACAGGTTGTGGAGCTCCTCACATCTGCACATTGTTTACAATCATGGCCACCAGCAGCGAGAGCGATTCGGACCGAGAAAGCGACGATTTCCCCATTAATTTGAGCGAGGATGAAAGATTCGTGGATGAGGAAAGTGAGAGTGAAGGACTAGAGGGCAGTGGGAGCGATTCAGATAGGGAAGATGCTGTGAGAGGCGGGTGGGACCTGATATTCAGCTGGGAATGACTAAAACAGTAAATAAACACAAGACATATATATACTCTATTAGCCACAACACAACCAGGCTTATATTTAATATGCCACAAATTAATCCCGCATAACAAACACCTCCCCCCTCCCGTCCATATAACCCGCCAATACAACTCAAACACCTGCACAACACACTCAATCCCACAGCCCAAAGTACCGTTCACCTCCCCAAAGTTCATACAGCACATATATTTCCCCAAAGTCCCCAAAGTTACGTACGTGACATGCACATAGCGGCACGCACGTACGGGCAAGCGATCAAATGTTTGGAAGCCGCAGCTGCATGCGTACTCACGGTACTGCGTCTGCGTATCCAACTCAAAGTCCTCCTGGTAAGAGTCTCTGTTGTCCCAGTTCTCCACAGGCAGAGGTGGGTAGAGTAGCCAGAAATTGTACTCAAGTAAGAGTACTGTTACTTTAGAGATTTATTACTCAAGTAAAAGTAATGAGTAGTCACCCAAATATTTACTTGAGTAAAAGTAAAAAGTATGTTGTGAAAAAACTACTCAAGTACTGAGTAACTGATGAGTAACATACACACACATATCATATATATATATATATATATATATATATATATATATATATATATATATATATATATATATATATATATACACATACATTGATATATACAGTATATCATTTATATGTATTTATTTTGCCGTTTTTGTTTACATGTTAAAGGTGTTTTAATGAATATACATGCATGTTTAACAAATTTCTTTCATGTTGACAAGAATATAAGTTGGTGTATTACCTGATTCTGATGACTTGCATTGATTGTAATCAGACAGTAGTGCTGATAACGTCCACGTTTTCAAATGCAGGAGAAAAAAAGTTCCTCCTTTCTGTCTAATACCACATGAAAGTGGTTGGTTTTTGGTATCTTATATGTCCAGCTTCCATTTTCGTTTTCACACACTTTACAAGAAATACATTGGCGGCAAATTCCGTAGCTTGCTAGCTTGTTTGCGCTGGCTTTCTTATTTTGAAAGCGCAGGCGCGATGGAGCGGCACTTTTATTGTGAAGACAGGA
>NC_084569.2:35094958-35184958 GCF_033978685.3 Nerophis lumbriciformis | reverse complement strand
AAATTTGATTCTACGGATTTTCTAGATTTGCCAGAATAATGTTTTTGAATTTTAATCATAGTAAGTTTGAAGAAATATTTCACAAATATTCTTCGTCGAAAAAACAGAAGCTAAAATATTTATTATTCTTTACAATAAAAATAAAAAAATTACAAATTAAAGCTGCAAGCAGCGATGGACAGGACCGACTTTGACGGCACATAAAATCCAAACCGGAGCAGTAATTAAAACTTTTTTGTCAATTTTATTTAGAAGGGTTCAATCTCTCTCCTGTGCTAGTTTGAAGCCGACACGACAAACGCGCTCAGAGGAGATAATGTTTGAAAATAGGTGACCGTTTTTTACAAAACTTTTGTTTTGAAGGGGTAATTGCCAACTTCCTGTTGATTTTTGCTGAAGGATGTCAAAGTATGAAATCTAGGTCTAAGTCAGACCTACATAGAGGTTTTTGTTTCTTTCATGTCTCTATGACATTTCCACCGGAAGTTACAAGCAGTTTTGTCTGTGTTTTTTCCTAGGTGGCGCTAGAGCGCAATTTTGAGTTTTGGGGTTTGGTTTTTTTATTAGATGGCAATTTGCGCCAGTCCTGATGTGTGTGTCAAATATGGTGAGTTTTGAAGCAAAAAATTCAACCGACAAAAAGAAGAGAAAAACTAGCTAATTTGAATCTTTTTGAAAAAATTAAAAAAAAAGAATTTATGGAACATCATTAGTAATTTTTCCTGATTAAGATACATTTTAGAATTTTGATGACTTGTTTTAAATTGGTTAAAATCCAATCTGCACTTTGTTAGAATATTTAACAAATTGGACCAAGCTATATTTCTAACAAAGACAAATCATTATTTCTTCTAGATTTTCCAGAACAAAAATTTTGAAAGAAATTCAAAATACTTTGAAATAAGATTTAAATTTGATTCTACAGATTTTCTAGATTTGCCAGAATATTTTTTTTGAATTTTAATCATAGTAAGTTTGAAGAAATATTTCACAAATATTCTTCGTCGAAAAAACAGAAGCTAAAATATTTATTATTCTTTACAATAAAAAAAAAAATTACAAATTAAAGCTGCAAGCAGCGATGGACAGGACCGACTTTGACGGCACATAAAATCCAAACCGGAGCAGTAATTAAAACTTTTTTGTCAACTTTTATTTAGAAGGGTTCAATCTCTCTCCTGTGCTAGTTTGAAGCCGACACGACAAACGCGCTCAGAGGAGATAATGTTTGAAAATAGGTGACCGTTTTTTACAAAACTTTTGTTTTGAAGGGGTAATTGCCAACTTCCTGTTGATTTTTGCTGAATGATGTCAATGTATGAAATCTAGGTCTAAGTCAGACCTACATACAGGTTTTTGTTTCTTTCATGTCTCTATGACATTTCCACCGGAAGTTACAAGCAGTTTTGTCTGTGTTTTTTCCTAGGTGGCGCTAGAGCGCAATTTTGAGTTTTGGGGTTTGTTTTTTTTATTAGATGGCAATTTGCGCCAGTCCTGATGTGTGTCAAATATGGTGAGTTTTGAAGCAAAAAATTCAACCGACAAAAAGAAGAGAAAAACTAGCTAATTTGAATCTTTTTGAAAAAATTAAAAAAAAAAATTATGGAACATCATTAGTAATTTTTCCTGATTAAGAGACATTTTAGAATTTTGATAACATTTTTTAAATTGGTTAAAATCCAATCTGCATTTTGTTAGAATATTTAACAAATTGGACCAAGCTATATTTCTAACAGACAAATCATTATTTCTTCTAGATTTTCCAGAACAAAAATTTTAAAATAAATTCAAAATACTTTGAAATAAGATTTAAATTTGATTCTACAGATTTTCTAGATTTGCCAGAATAATGTTTTTGAATTTTAATCATAGTAAGTTTGAAGAAATATTTCACAAATATTCTTCGTCGAAAAAACAGAAGCTAAAATATTTATTATTCTTTACAATAAAAAAAAAAAAATTACAAATTAAAGCTGCAAGCAGCGATGAACGGGACCGACTTTGACGGCACATAAAATCCAAACCGGAGCAGTAATTAAAACTTTTTTGTCAATTTTATTTAGAAGGGTTCAATCTCTCTCCTGTGCTAGTTTGAAGCCGACACGACAAACGCGCTCAGAGGAGATAATGTTTGAAAATAGGTGACCGTTTTTTACAAAACTTTTGTTTTGAAGGGGTAATTGCCAACTTCCTGTTGATTTTTGCTGAAGGATGTCAAAGTATGAAATCTAGGTCTAAGTCAGACCTACATACAGGTTTTTGTTTCTTTCATGTCTCTATGACATTTCCACCGGAAGTTACAAGCAGTTTTGTCTGTTTTTTCCTAGGTGGCGCTAGAGCGCAATTTTGAGTTTTGGGGTTTGGTTTTTTTATTAGATGGCAATTTGCGCCAGTCCTGATGTGTGTGTCAAATATGGTGAGTTTTGAAGCAAAAAATTCAACCGACAAAAAGAAGAGAAAAACTAGCTAATTTGAATCTTTTTGAAAAAATAAAAAATAAAAATTTATGGAACATCATTAGTAATTTTTCCTGATTAAGATACATTTTAGAATTTTGATGACATGTTTTAAATTGGTTAAAATCCAATCTGCACTTTGTTAGAATATTTAACAAATTGGACCAAGCTATATTTCTAACAAAGACAAATCATTATTTCTTCTAGATTTTCCAGAACAAAAATTTTAAAATAAATTCAAAATACTTTGAAATAAGATTTAAATTTGATTCTACAGATTTTCTAGATTTGCCAGAATAATGTTTTTGAATTTTTATCATAGTAAGTTTGAAGAAATATTTCACAAATATTCTTCGTCGAAAAAACAGAAGCTAAAATATTTATTCTTTACAATAAAAAAAAATAAATTACAAATTAAAGCTGCAAGCAGCGATGGACAGGACCGACTTTGACGGCACATAAAATCCAAACCGGAGCAGTAATTAAAACTTTTTTGTCAATTTTATTTAGAAGGGTTCAATCTCTCTCCTGTGCTAGTTTGAAGCCGACACGACAAACGCGCTCAGAGGAGATAATGTTTGAAAATAGGTGACCGTTTTTTACAAAACTTTTGTTTTGAAGGGGTAATTGCCAACTTCCTGTTGATTTTTGCTGAAGGATGTCAAAGTATGAAATCTAGGTCTAAGTCAGACCTACATACAGGTTTTTGTTTCTTTCATGTCTCTATGACATTTCCACCGGAAAGTTACAAGCAGTTTTGTCTGTGTTTTTTCCTAGGTGGCGCTAGAGCGCAATTTTGAGTTTTGGGGTTTGGTTTTTTTATTAGATGGCAATTTGCGCCAGTGTGTCAAATATGGTGAGTTTTGAAGCAAAAAATTCAACCGACAAAAAGAAGAGAAAAACTAGCTAATTTGAATCTTTTTGAAAAAATAAAAAAAAATTTTTATGGAACATCATTAGTAATTTTTCCTGATTAAGATACATTTTAGAATTTTGATGACATGTTTTAAATTGGTTAAAATCCAATCTGCACTTTGTTAGAATATTTAACAAATTGGACCAAGCTATATTTCTAACAAAGACAAATCATTATTTCTTCTAGATTTTCCAGAACAAAAATTTTGAAATAAATTCAAAATACTTTGAAATAAGATTTAAATTTGATTCTACAGATTTTCTAGATTTGCCAGAATAATTTTTTTGAATTTTAATCATAGTAAGTTTGAAGAAATATTTCACAAATATTCTTCGTCGAAAAAAGAGAAGCTAAAATATTTATTATTCTTTACAATAATAAAAAAAATAAAAATTACTTGAACATTGATTTAAATTGTCATTAAAGAAAAGGAAGACATTTAAAAGGTAAAAAGGTATATTTGTTTAAAAATCCTAAAATCATTTTTAAGGTTGTATTTTTTCTCTAAAATTGTATTTCTAAAAGTAATAAGAAGCAAAGTAAAAAAAATAAATGAATTTATTTAAACAAGTGAAGACCCATCCATCCATCCATTTTCTACCGCTTATTCCAAGTGAAGACCAAGTCTTTAAAATATTTTCTTGGATTTTCAAATACTATTTGAGTTTGTCTCTTTTAGAATTAAAAATGTCGAGCAAAGCGAGACCAGCTTGCTAGTGAATAAATACAATTTAAAAAAAATAGAGGCAGCTCACTGGTAAGTGCTGCTCTTTGAACTATTTTTTACTTAACGTATTTTGATCAATTCAATCATTTTCGGGCATTGATTTCTGTTTCCATAGCAGCACACGTCTGACTTCTGGCAACATGTGTTCCTACTTCCGGAAACAAACGCTATTGTTTTCTAATCATGGCAGACTTGGACAAATGAGGATTTACAACCTTATCTTTTTAAGCTGAATGTACAGAGGATGAACTGCTGCTTATAGAAGGAATAGTGAGGCGTTGGAGCAGACGGAAGCCGGGGATAAAAAGCGATATTGACTCTATAAATATGGAACTTGGAGCCAAGCTATTTCGACATAAATGGAGTGCTTACCCAAATAAAACGGAAAAAATGTCCCCGGCCAGCTGGACCAGACAACTGTCTATCGAGTGAGTCACTTTAATATCGATCAAGATACACGCAACACGTCATGTGTGTTACAACTACAATCCATACGTTGTCTGGCTAGCTGTGTACAAAACGAATACTTTACAGATACCGTAACATGATTGTTCATGTTTTTCAGCCAGTACAAATTGGTGTCCTATCACAGTGTTGTGCAGTATAAACCCAAACGCGTTTCATGTTGTCGTAGAAGAAAAAAAAAGTGCAGTTCACCTTTAAGTTGAGCTTTTTGCTACCTTCGTTATGAATGTTTATACAAACCCCGTTTCCATATGAGTTGGGAAATTGTGTTAGATGTAAATATAAACGGAATACAATGATTTGCAAATCCTTTTCAACCCATATTCAATTGAATGCACTACAAAGACAACATATTTGATGTTCAAACTCATAAACTTTATTTTTTTTTCTGTAAATAATAATTAACTTAGAATTTCATGGTTGCAACACGTGCCAAAGTAGTTGGGAAAGGGCATGTTCACCACTGTGTTACATGGCCTTTCCTTTTAACAACACTCAGTAAACGTTTGGGAACTGAGGAGACACATTTTTTAAGCTTTCCCATTCTTGCTTGATGTACAGCTTAAGTTGTTCAACAGTCCGGGGGTCTCTGTTGTGCTATTTTAGGCTTCATAATGCGCCACACATTTTCAATGGGAGACAGGTCTGGACTACAGGCAGACCAGTCTAGTACCCGCACTCTTTTACTATGAAGCCACGTTGATGTAACACGTGGCTTGGCATTGTCTTGCTGAAATAAGCAGGGGCGTCCATGGTAACGTTGCTTGGATGGCAACATATGTTGCTCCAAAACCTTTGTATGTACCTTTCAGCATTAATGGCGCCTTCACAGATGTGTAAGTTACCCATGTCTTGGGCACTAATACACCCCCATACCATCACAGATGCTGGCTTTTCAACTTTGCGCCTATAACAATCCGGATGGTTCTTTTCCTCTTTGGTCCGGAGGACACGACGTCCACAGTTTCCAAAAACAATTTGAAATGTGGACTCGTCAGACCACAGAACACTTTTCCACTTTGTATCAGTCCATCTTAGATGAGCTCAGGCCCAGCGAAGCCGACGGCGTTTCTGGGTGTTGTTGATAAACGGTTTTCGCCTTGCATAGGAGAGTTTTAACTTGCACTTACAGATGTAGCGACCAACTGTAGTTACTGACAGTGGGTTTCTGAAGTGTTCCTGAGCCCATGTGGTGATATCCTTTACACACTGATGTCGCTTGTTGATGCAGTACAGCCTGAGGGATCGAAGGTCACGGGCTTAGCTGCTTACATGCAGTGATGTCTCCAGATTCTCTGAACCCTTTGATGATATTACGGACCGTAGATGGTGAAATCCCTAAATTCCTTGCAATAGCTGGTTGAGAAAGGTTTTTCTTAAACTGTTCAACAATTTCCTCACGCATTTGTTGACAAAGTGGTGACCCTCGCCCCATCCTTGTTTGTGAATGACTGAGCATTTCATGGAATCTACTTTTATACCCAATCATGGCACCCACCTGTTCCCAATTTGCCTGTTCACCTGTGGGATGTTCCAAATAAGTGTTTGATGAGCAATCCTCAACTTTATCAGTATTTATTGCCACCTTTCCCAACTTCTTTGTCACGTGTTGCTGGCATCAAATTCTAAAGTTAATGATTATTTGCAAAAAAAAAAAAAATGTTTATCAGTTTGAACATCAAATATGTTGTCTTTGTAGCATATTCAACTGAATATGGGTTGAAAAGGATTTGCTAATCATTGTATTCCATTTATATTTACATCTAACACAAGAAACGGGGTTTGTACATTATGGATGCCTGTGAGTTTTTGCTGTTCTCCAGCATTCCGTTTTGTTTATACCCTGACCTTATTCTTTCGGATATTCATATCAATATATATTAGTTCAGTGTATGCATAAACATTTTGTCATAGCGTCTACTGGGGGCCGTGTGTGAGCCCTTAGAATTGTCATCACCTTATACGGCGACCCTGACAGGGTGAACCGTGACTTGATGAGTTGTCAACTTAAACAAGTTCCACTGCAATTATATTCTCTTAATTGAGTTTAAGTGGAAAAAAGAGGCATTTTAAGCACATTGTTTGGACACGTTTTTATAAAATCACATCATAGAAAAAACATTTTCTGTGTCATTTGTCCACTCTACAAGTCAAGAGACGCCAACTATTTTGTGCGCCTAATGTGTAAACAGTCCATGACACAAATAACTTACACAGTAGATTGATTGTCCCACGAAACAAAGCAGACTTCATGTCGTCATTATTTAGGCTGCCATGATTGTTTCTGTAAATAAATATACTGTATATATAACATTGTGGCGTTTTCTCTCGTCAGTTGTCACCCTCTTTGCAATTATATAAATATATTCATAGAAAATAATTCATATGTAATGGTGTGTTTTAAAAAGCAACGCCTTCAAATACCAAAAGTCCCTTATTCTATAAGAATCATAGAGCAGCACTCAAAATAATTCAACCACTTTTTGTAAATCTGATTTAAAGTTGCAGTAGTAAGAATACAAAACTAACAGGCCAAAAGTTTGGACACACCTTCCCCTCATTCAATGCGTTTTCTAACTGAAAACATGTTTTATATTCTAGTTTCTTCAAAATAGCCACCCTTTTGCTCTGATTACTGCTTTGCACACTCTTGGCATTCTCTCAATGAGCTTCAACTGAAATGGTTTTCACTTCATAGGTGTGCTTGAAGCTCATCGAGAGAATGCCAAGAGTGTGCAAAGCAGTAATCAGAGCAAAGGGTGGCTATTTTGAAGAAACTAGAATAAAAAAACATGTTTTAGACTTAGACAAACTTTAATGATCCACAAGGGAAATTGTTCAACACAGTAGCTCAGTTACAATGATGGAAAGTGTAAGGATGGAAAGGACAATGCAGGTTTAAATAGACTAATATAGCGACAAAAAAATCTAACATATATATGAATATATACATGTGTACAGAATAATATATATATATACAGATATATTATGTCTATAACATATATACAATATATACAACACATGTACAATATTACAGTATATGTGACAGCAGCAGCATAAAATAGAGAGTAGATCCAGCAGGAAATAGGAAATAGACATTATAAACAAAGAGAAGGTAATAGGCAGATGTCACCTATTGCTGTTTTCAGTTATTTCACCTTTTTTTGTTAAAGGGGAACATTATCACAATTTCAGAAGGGTTAAAACCATTAAAAATCAGTTCCCAGTGGCTTATTTTATTTTTCAAAGTTTTTTTCAAAATTTTACCCATCACGCAATATCCCTAAAAAAAAAAAAGCTTCAAAGTGCCTGATTTTAACCATCGTTATAAACACCCGTCCATTTTCCTGTGACGTCACATAGTGAAGCCAACACAAACAAACATGGCGGATAGACCAGCAAGCTATAGCGACATTAGCTCGGATTCAGACTCGGATTCAGACTCGGATTTCAGCGGCTTAAGCGATTCAACAGATTACGCATGTATTGAAACGGATGGTTGTAGTGTGGAGGCAGGTAGCGAAAACGAAATTGAAGACAAAACTGAAGCTATTGAGCCATATCGGTTTGAACCGTATGCAAGCGAAACCGACGAAAACGACACGACAGCCAGCGACACGGGAGAAAGCGAGGACGAATTCGGCGATCGCCTTCTAACCAACGATTGGTATGTGTTTGTTTGGCATTAAAGGAAACTAACAACTATGAACTAGGTTTACAGCATATGAAATACATTTGGCAACAACATGCACTTTGAGAGTGCAGACAGCCCAATTTTCATCAATTAATATATTCTGTAGACATACCCTCATCCGCGCTCTTTTCCTGAAAGCTGATCTGTCCAGTTTTGGAGTTGATGTCAGCAGGCCAGGGAAGCTAGGGTCGATATTCTTCTCTTGATCATCTTCGGTGGCATAAGGGACGGTATGAGCCAAGACATCCAGGGGGTTTAGCTCGCTCGTCTGCGGGAACAAACTGCCGCCATTGCTTGCCGTGCTACCGAGGTCCTTTGTCCCTGAATTGCTCACACACTCCGGCATATTCAATGGGGGTCTGGCGGCAGATTTCTTTGACTTTATCGTTGGAAATGCATCTGCTTTGAGTGTCGCAGGATATCCACACATTCTTGCCATCTCTGTCGTAGCATAGCTTTCGTCGGTAAAGTGTGCGGAACAAACGTCCAATTTCTTGCCACTTTCGCATCTTTGGGCCACTGGTGCAACTTGAATCCGTCCCTGTTCGTGTTGTTACACCCTCCGACAACACACCGACGAGGCATGATGTCTCCAAGGTACGGAAAACAGTCGAAAAAAACGGAAAATAACAGAGCTGATTTGACTCGGTGTTTGAGAAAATGGCTGATTGCTTCCCGATGTGACATCACGAGAGCGAATACTAGAAAGGCGTTTAATTCGCCAAAATTCATCCATTTAGAGTTCGGAAATCGGTTAAAAAAATATATGGTCTTTTTTTCTGCAACATCAAGGTATATATTGACGCTTACATAGGTCTGGTGATAATGTTCCCCTTTAAGTACATAACTCCACATTCATAGTTTTGATGTGACAATCTACAATGTAAATAGTCATGTAAATAAAAGAAACTCATTGAATGAGGAGAAGGTGTGTCCAAACTTTTGGCCTGTACTGTATACACTTTTAAAAGCACGGCTGGTTGATTGTTTTGAGTGCAACTGTGCACATGGAATAATTTAATACACGTTATCTATCACACAATATAAAAACATAATGCAGTTGTAAAATGACTTCACAGGGGCACTGTTCTGCTAAAACTACTATACTGTACTGTTATTAATACTGTGATTATTAAACACCTGCTTGCATAGAAACTGGAGTTGCTCAAGCCACACATTCTGAGCATTTTACGCTTGGCCAGGATGCTTTCGTTCGTTCGTAAGAAGAGTGCACTCTCACCTCATAATCCATCCTTCATTTATGCATTTTGTGAATTGATTTGACTATGAATTCACAGTAATAGAAAATCGATACCACCAAAGCCTCCTTGTGTTGTCAAACTCCTGGAGAACTCAGTCATATTCAATGGGATCCTTCATTTCTGCCACGTTCTCCTGAGGATGGAATAAAACATCAACTTTAGTGGGATTTATAAGATAAACTAGAGTACCGTATTTTTCGGACTATAAGCCGCAGTTTTTTTCATAGTTTGGCCGGCGGTGCGACTTATGTGTGAAATTATTAACACATTAGCGTAAAATTAAAATTGATCGTATGTACGAAAGAAAAAAATCAAGGTACTGTACAGAAACAAACTGGACCCTGTTCTGAAGGGTCATCACCTTGAATGAGTAAAATTGGTGAAATGGATGAGGTTTTAATTTTTTTGATTGAAACTTTTATTAGTAGATTGTACAGTTAGGGGTGTAACGGTACACAAAAATTTCAGTTCGGTACGTACCTCGGTTTAGAGGTCACGGTTCGGTTCATTTTCGGTACAGTAAGAAAACAACAAAATATACATTTTTTGGTTATTTATTTACCAAATTTGTAAACAATGGCTTTATCCTTTTAACATTGGGAACACTATAATAATTCTGCCCACGTTAATCAACATTAAACTGCCTCAAGTTGTTGCTCAGATTAAATAAAATGACAAAACTTTTCTTCTACATATAAAAAGTGCAACATTAAGCAGTTTCAAGTCAACTCATCATGCTTAATTTATTACAGCATTTGGGAAGCCTGTAGTTGATTTTTATTATGTAAATGTTATATTTTTATCAACATGTGATAGCAGGGACCCTGCCATTCAAAACTAGGCTGCTGCATTACTAATGATTAATGTAACTATAGCTGAAAAAATAGTACAATAGCAATAGGAGAGACTATTTATCCCTGAACACCATGGAGGTCATGTAGGCTTAATGATGCAGTTACATTATTAAATCAATTATCAGAGACAGAAACTCTTCATTTAACATAATGTCCTTTTTTGCTGATTCAACACAGCTCAATCAACACAGAAAAAGTTAAAGTGAAATAACAGACAGACTGGGCTTTGCTGTCCGTAACACACACACGCTAAAAGCGAATTAGCCTTCATCTCAAGCCAGGACTGCGAGCGAGCTGAGCTGCCGTTTTATATTTCTAGAAGGTCAACGGGCTCATAGTGATGTTACTAGTAATTGACTGGGAGGTGTTTATTATCATTTGGGGAGAGTCCGCTGCCTGATGCTTACCTGCTAAACGCTAAGAACGGACTACATGCGCTCTGAATACGCACTGCTGATTGGCTGTTACCACTCTGTGTGTAACCAATCAGATGGTTGTGTGGGTGGGACAATGCTGGGTGCTGTGTAGAGGACTGACAGAGACAGGCAGAAGAAAGCGGAGCAGCTTGTTAAGACTTTAGCTTAGCTTAATATGTTCGTGTGGAAACTCGTTCGGTACACCACCGAACCGAACCCCCCGTACCGAAACGGTTCAATACAAATACACGTACCGTTACACCCCTAAGTACAGTACATATTCCGTACAATTGACCACTAAATGGTAACACCCAAATAAGTTTTTCCAACTTGTTTAAGTCAGGGTCCACGTAAATCAATTCAAGCACGTTTTGTACTCCCTCGTCCCAGGAAGAATGCTTTGCGGAAATCTTTTATTTATAGATCTGTATCGCTCTGGAATAACCTGCCTCGAATTCTCACCGGCATTGAAAGTAAACAGGTTTTTAAAAGGAAAGTAATATTTTATCTGAGTCTTTAAATTAGTTTGCATATTGATGATTTGGTTTGGTTTTGTATTGTATAGTTTATATGGTAATTATTATTCTGTGACTGGAAATTGTTTGCTTGTTTTCTTATTGATGCTTTTATTTTTTTTTCTGTATTGTGTAGTTACAATTATATACTCTTACTTGTAATTTTATTGAGTTTGTGGACCCCAGGAAGACTAGTGGGTTGTTGTGGCAACCAGCTAATGGGGATCCTTAATAAAAAATCAAATCAAATAGACAAGATTTGAGCGAGCTGCCGAACGTGTCCTGTATCTTACTGGTCAACGCGGTCAAATTTGATAGAGGCCAAACATTCCGGAATGCAAACGCTTAAACGATTCTTTAGGGTGGGAATGACGTCATTACGCAATATGCGTAGTGACGTCAGATAGCAAAAAGGCGGCGCCCGGGCGAAACAAACACTCTAAAGTTGGGCTACATTTTTATAAGAAAAAATCCCAACAGCGCTACTTGTAATATTTGCAAGGCTGCTATTTCATCAAGAGGAGGACATACGAGCAATATCCTGAAACATTTGAACACACACAATGCAATAATAATTAAAGCTGCAAGCACCGATGGACGGGACCGACTTTGACGGCACATAAAATCCAAACCGGAGCAGTAATTAAAACTCTATCGTCAAATTTTAATCAGAAGGGTACAATCTCTCTCCTGTGCTAGTTTGAAGCCGACACGACAAACGAGGAGATAATGTTTAAAAAAAGGTGACTGTTTTTAACCCAACTTTTATTTTGAAGGGGGAATTGCAAACTTCCTGTTGATTTTTGCTGGGGGTTCTCAATGGATGAAATGTAGGTCTAAGGGAGACCTACGTAGAGGTTTTTGTTTCATGTCTCTACGACATTCCTACTGGACGTTACAGGCAGTTTTGTCTGTTTTCTTCCAAGAGCAGCTTAGTCTGTTTTATTCCTAGGGGACGCTAGAGTGCAATTTTGAGTTTTGGGGTTTGCTTTTTTTTTTTATTAGATCGCAATTACCGCCAGTCCTGATGTGTGTGTCCAGTTTGGTGAGTTTTGAAGCATGTTAAGGGGGTCAAATTACAGCTCAAAAAGGCAAAAGTGACTGTTTTTAGGAACTTTTTCTTTTGAAAGGGAAATTGCCAACTTCCTGTTGATTTTTGCTGAAAGATGTCATTGTATGAAATCTAGGTCTAAGTGAGACCTACATAGAGGTTTTTGTTTGATGTCTCTACGTCATTCCTACTGGAAGTTACAGGCAGTTTTGTCTGTGTTTTTTCCTAGGGAGCGCGAGAGCGCAATTTTGAGTTTTGGAGTTTGGTTTTTTGATTAGATTGCAATTTTCGCCAGTCCTGATGTGTGTGTCAAATTTGGTGAGTTTTGAAGCATGTTAAGGGGGTCAAATTACAGCTCAAAGAGGCGGCCGGTATAATAATAATAATAACAATGGGCCATGCGGGCCCTAATAAAACCTTACAATTACAATACAACATTGCGGTCCCTAATAAATGAATGTTGCGTTTTTGAACGCTAGCAAGTCATCTGACTACAACAGGGGCTAACAAGTCCTATTATGTTAGTGCTATTATTTGTTACAATGAAATGAATGCCTTCAAGTGCTGCAAATGTAATTACTAATAAATAATCTGCAAGCAAAAGCTGGATTTGTGCTCTGTCGCCTGCTCTTTTTTGTTCTGTTTTTCTATACATTTTCTCAGCAGCCAATTGTGGCACCGCCAATTTCTGGACAAAGTTGAAAAGCTGTTGCTTGTTTGGACACAGAGCTCTCAGCCTCGGCGACACATTTAGATGTTGTCAGCCGTGGCTATTTTGAGAGATTCAAAAATGGAGCCGCCGTCCACAGTGTAGTAAGACACGGCAAGGTTGCTAGGTCTCACAAGGTCGATGCAGAGGAGCTGGTGAAGCAGGAATTTATCGACGAAGAGGGCTGACAAAGGAAAGTTAATCCTTTTTTTAGTTAGCTTATCCAAATACCAGACATGTGGAATAAGGAACAAGTGATTAGATTTGAGGGATGATCGGGCTCACTGTCCTGATTCAGAATTATTTTAAAGGATTGTTTACTTTTGGAAGTCTGCTTTCCTACTTAATGTTTTGTTTCATGATTGAACAGGCTATCTACAATTTATTGACTTTACAGTTGAACCTTGATTTACGAAGTTAGGGCCTGATTTTGTCAGGCTTGTCCCTGACAGTTTGGTTAAAGGGGAACATTATCACAATTTCAGAAGGGTTAAAACCATTAAAAATCAGTTCCCAATACAAACAAACATGGCGGATAGATAGCTCGGATTCAGACTCGGATTTCAGCGGTTTAAGCGATTCAACAGATTACGCATGTATTGAAACGGATGGTTGTAGTGTGGAGGCAGGTAGCGAAAACGAAATTGAAGAAGAAACTGAAGCTATTGAGCCATATCGGTTTGAACCGTATGCAAGCGAAACCGACGAAAACGACACGACAGCCAGCGACACGGGAGAAAGCGAGGACGAATTCGGCGATCGCCTTCTAACCAACGATTGGTATGTCTTTGTTTGGCATTAAAGGATACGAACAACTATGAACTAGGTTTACAGCATATGAAATACATTTGGCAACAACATGCACTTTGAGAGTGCAGACAGCCCATTTCAGGCGCGCTAAGAACATATATTTTTCCACGATTTCAGCACTCAGGTTAACCATACCTAAATAGACACAAAATACTGCATTACACAAGACTACTCGAATGATTGAAAAAAATAAATGTTTTTAAGCTAAATTATTGGTAAACACAGTTTATGTATACGGTAATCATTTACATAAAACTGCGAGTAATGAATAAAGTTTTCATCAATTAATATATTCTGTAGACATACCCTCATCCGCTCTCTTTTCCTGAAAGCTGATCTGTCCAGTTTTGGAGTTGATGTCAGCAGGCCAGGGAAGCTAGGGTCTTTATCGTTGGAAATGCATCTGCTTTGAGTGTCGCAGGATATCCACACATTCTTGCGATCTCTGTCGTAGCATAGCTTTCGTCGGTAAAGTGTGCGGAACAAACGACTGACCATTTCGTCGGCTTTCCTCACACCCTCGTATTTTGAACAAATTTCGTCCAATTTCTTGCCACTTTCGCATCTTTGGGCCACTGGTGCAACTTGAATCCGTCCCTGTTCGTGTTGTTACACCCTCCGACAACACACCCACGAAAGTGAGAAAATGGCGGATTGCTTCCCGATGTGACGTCACAACAAGTCCATTTCAGGGCTGTCTGCACTCTCAAAGTGCATGTTGTTGCCAAATGTATTTCATATGCTGTAAACCTAGTTCATAGTTGTTAGTTTCCTTTAATGCCAAACAAACACATACCAATCGTTGGTTAGAAGGCGATCGCCGAATTCGTCCTCGCTTTCTCCCGTGTCGCTGGCTGTCGTGTCGTTTTCGTCGGTTTCGCTTGCATACGGTTCAAACCGATATGGCTCGATAGCTTCAGTTTCTTCTTCAATTTCGTTTTCGCTACCTGCCTCCACACTACAACCATCCGTTTCAATACATGCGTAATCTGTTGAATCGCTTAAGCCGCTGAAATCCGAGTCTGAATCCGAGCTAATGTCGCTATATCTTGCTGTTCTATCCGCCATGTTTGTTTGTATTGGCATCACTGTGTGACGTCACAGGAAAATGGACGGGTGTTTATAACGATGGTTAAAATCAGGCACTTTGAAGCTTTTTTTAGGGATATTCCGTGATGGGTAAAATTTTGAAAAAAACTTCGAAAAATAAAATAAGCCACTGGGAACTGATTTTTAATGGTTTTAACCCTTCTGAAATTGTGATAATGTTCCCCTTTAAACTCGCAAACACTCCTTAACTTTAACAGCCAGGTCGCTACGATGATTAGGAATAAAAAAAATAAAATCCACTTTCTCTTGCCGGTTAGTCTTCTTGGCGTGCAGCGAAAGTGAGGGAGGGAGGAGGTAGTGTCGACAACGCTGTACATACTTCCTGAATGTTTCAAACCACACATAGCTTGTCCATTGATTTTTTTGGGACTCATATTTAGCTAGCAAAACTAGAAAAAGGTTGTATAAAGGCCAAAAAACACTTAAAAGCCTCACAAAGTAGATCAGCACGCCCACAATGGGTGGATGAAACGTCTGTAACAATGAATTTCCCCAAGGGGACCAATAAATCTAAATCTAAATCTAATTATTCTCCAGTGCAATAACAGTACTGAAAGGAAGGCTAAAAGGGCATTAATGGGAGCCTAAGAAAAAAAAAAAAAGTAACTAAATAGTTACTTTTCACAGTAACGTATTACTTTTTGGTGTAAGTAACTGAGTTAGTAACTGAGTTACGTTTGAAATAAAGTATCTAGTAACTGTAACTAGTTACTGGTTTTCAGTAACTAACCCAACACTGTTTAACAGTACTGTATCGCAAAAAAACATAAGGTGGTGATAACGCAACTTTTCATTTAATAATAAAGCCAAAACTAGTTGAACTGTCCTCCTAATTTGCACCTGCCCTGCCAACACGCGCACACACACACTGTCACTAAACCTGTCGTGCACTCAGTTTAAACTCTCAAACACTCCTTAACTTTAACAGCCAGGTCGCTACGATGATTAGGAATAAAAAAAATAAAATCCACTTTCTCTTGCCGGTTAGTCTTCTTGGCGTGCAGCGAAAGTGAGGGAGGGAGGAGACAGTGTCGACAACGCTGTACATACTTCCTGAATGTTTCAAACCACACATAGCTTGTCCATTGATTTTTTTGGGACTCATATTTAGCTAGCAAAACTAGAAAAAGGTTGTATAAAGGCCAAAAAACACTTAAAAGCCTCACAAAGTAGATCAGCACGCCCACAATGGGTGGATGAAACGTCTGTAAGACAAGGTTCATGCGCCAAGCCATATTTTGATTCCGTCTGTGGTTTGTAAATAGTGGCTCGTAAATCAAGGTTCCACTCTACTACTAAATGCTAAGTTAATGAATTTTACTACACCTTTTCGCTCCTTTTCTTTTACTATAAAAAACAAAATAGTAACCTTGTCCATGTTTAAGCGCAGGAAACCTGAAGATGTACGTTGTATTGTACAGGATTGTGTATGTATGTTTTTGTATTTTTATTCCACCCTAGAAGAAGAATCGTTCGAATAAATGATTGAGGTCATACGGTAAAAAGGGTTGAGCACTCACCCATCCTCCCTGATGCTTGACCCAGGGGGCAAAGCTTTCCATGTAGTTCTGTGCGAAATCTTGCATGCGTTGGGCACCAGTAGCTGTCACGATTCGCCTTGACACCTCCATCGTGACAGCAATGCGCCGCAAAGTTGGACTCGCCGTTGGAAGGAGGACTGGAGCTTCTACTACCTGAGTGCGGCTGACCGTGTCCAGAAGGATGGCGAAGGAGTTGTACGATAGGCGAGCCAAACTGGAGCGGAGAAAGGGGTCCATTTGGATCTGGATGAAAGTTGGATTGATTAGCAGAGATCCCAATGGAGATTGTATCAAAAGGTGTTAAACGTGGGAACTAATAGTCAAGTTGAGCAATTAGAGAACAACAATAACGATGGTGGAGAACACGACGATCAAAGCAGCAATGTTAAAGAGGAACTGCACTTTTTGGGGAATTTTGCCTCGTCACAATGCCATGTGAGACAAAAACACGTCCTCTTTTTTTTATGCATTCTAACTAGAGATGTCCGATAATGGCTTTTTTGCCGATATTCCGATATTGTCCAACTCTTAATTACCGATACCGATACATACAGTTGTGGAATTAACACATTATTATGCCTAGTTTTGTTGTGATGCACCGCTGGATGCATTAAACCCTGTAACAAGGTTTTCCAAAATAAGAGAACAACTTCAACTCAAGGTATGGAAAAAAGTGCCAACATGGCACTGCCATGTTTATTATTGAAGTCACAAAGTGCATTTTTTTTTTTTAACACGCCTCAAAACCGCAGCTTGGAATTTGGGACATGCTCTCTATGAGAGAGCATGAGGAGGTTGAGGTGGGTGGGGGGGGTGTATATTGCAGCGTCCCGGAAGAGTTAGTGCTGCAAGGGGTTCTGGGTATTTGTTCTGTTGTGTTCATGTTGTGTTACGGTGCGGATGTTCTCCCGAAAAGTGTTTGTCATTCTTGTTTGGTGTGGGTTCACAGTGTGGCGCATATTTGTAACAGTGTTCAAGTTGTTTATACGGCCACCCTCAGTGTGACCTGCATGGCTGTTGACCAAGTATGACTTGCATTCACTTGTGAGTGTGTCAAAAGCCGTGGATATTATGTGACCGGGCCGGCACGCAAAGGCAGTGCCTTCAAGGTTTATTGGCGCTCTGTACTTCTTCCTGCATCCGTGTACCACATCGTACAGCGGCGTTTAAAAAAAGTCATACATTTTACTTTTTGAAACCGAAACCGATACCGATAATTTCCGATATTACATTTTAAAGCATTTATCGGCCGATAATATCGGCAGTCCAATATTATCGGACATCCCTAATAATAAAACATCACTTACTGTACACAGTCTGCTGTCATTACGAAGCTGACTGATATAATATTGTTATAATCCTGTTTTAGATGAAAAATGACTCATAATTCTCACGAAGAAAAGGAGAGTGGAACCAAGCGTCTTTTTGTTTCATTCTTGTTATTTCCAGGTCTAAATAGGCTGTCAAAGTGTACCAAATTGTTGTTCTACTATTCCAGTGAGAGGCATGATTTATTATCTACAATTAACTACCACTCGATGATGTCAACATTGGCAAACACACTAATGAACACGGTTCTGCTATAGATAGTTTGTCTGCGTTAGCGCTAATATTAACAATATCACTAAAACTTGGTTAATATTCAAGTTACGAAATGTAAATGGACTATTGTTGACGCTTTTTGCACGTTTTTTTATTAGGTTTTATGGGCGAAATAAAGAACCTCCCATTGGCTCCACGGTAAGCGGACTTTTATTTACGTTTATTTACAAGTTAGAATGCGTTAAAAAAAAATCAATCCGTCGTCATAGTGATTGTGAAAATAGGCAAAATTTTAAAAAAGTACAGTTCCCCTTTAAGTAAAATCCTTAAAAATGCTCCCGTATGACTCTGATGCAAATGTGTCAAAATATTGGGGTCTTCATTAAAGTTCATTTAAATTATGCAAGTAAGTAATTTACAATTAATCAACGTACAAAAGTGTGACTAATCAGATTTATTTTATTTGTTTTTATAAGTTAAAAATTAACCTTTAGCATACTGGATTCGTTTAGCCTCACCCTCTTTTGTTTGGACACTTTTGTGACCAAGTGTGAGTACGCCCTTTGTTGATATATTTTTATTCTTATTTTAATATTTTTCTATTTTGTTTCCATTTATACCCCCATTATTTACTTTTTCCTTATTAAATTTGATCTCAATTCTGTACACTGCTGCTGGAATTTAAATTTTCCTGAGGGAACTCTCCTGAAAGAATCAATAAAGTTCTATCTATCTATCTATGTATCTATCTATCTCTCTATCTATCTATGAGCTGCTGCTTTGTGTCATTATATGCAGGTTCAGTACGGTCATTCCAATGAATATTTACCTACCTTATTGTTCATAGAATCTCCCTCTACAGACAACACTTCAACCAGCTGCTGCACCACCAATTCGTTGTCATGCACATCTAAAGTGAAAAGAGGGAACAACTTTAGATTAAACAGTCCTTTAAAAATTAAGTCTAAAAACAATATAAAGTACAACACATAAAATTGTGTTGTTGTTCTGTTTGCGCTCAATCTTTTTCATGTTTTATTATCAGCCCTTTGAGACACTTGTAATTTAGGGCTATGAAAATAAACATTGATTGATTGATTGATGATGAAAAAAAGGAAAAGCAAAATCATTTAAAGATCTTGAAAATCCAATGTAAAAAGTATCAGTATTGGCAACAATTGACCAGTACAGTATTTACTTGGTGTAGCTGCTGTTAGAGGCAACTCATACATATCCATCCATTCATTTCCACTTGTATATTCTTCAATAATATTCAAATGAAAAGTGCAAATAATATATATTAAGGGTGTAACGGTACGTGTATTTGTATTGAACCGTTTCGGTACGGGGGGTTCGGTTCGGGTTGAGGTGTACCGAACGAGTTTCCACACGGACATATTAAGTAGTGTACCGCACGTTGTGTAAACAATGCACACCGAGGCACAACACACGGCATGCTAGCAACGACCGGGCTACTACAACATGCAAAAGCCAGAGCTAGAAGACCCTCCTGCCTCGTTAAGATCTCCCGTTTGGGAACATTTGGGCTTTGCGGTGCGATACAACAATGGATAACATCGCTTCAACGAAGAGAAAGACGAACAAACACAGCTCCCCACCGCATTCAAGCAGCCTCTCCTCGGCGAGTCAGGCAGGGCTAAAGCAATAACAAATGTTTTTATAGCAGCAGATTTAAGACCATATTGCATTAAAAACTAGATTTTGAGCCACTTCTATGGTGGAAGAACAATGAGCCCATATATCCTCTTACTGCCAAGTTAGCCAGGCACTACCTCGCCATACCTGCTACCTCCGTGCCCAGTGAAAGGGTATTTTCCACAGCTGGAGACATTTTAACTACAAGCAGGTCTGCTCTTTCTGCAGACAATGTGGATAAACTGATTTTTCTGGCAAAAAACATGAAAATTGAGTGAAAGTCACCAGGGTTAAAGGCTGGGGGTGGGGGAAGAAAAGTTAATCTGAGGCTGAGTTGACTTGAAACTGTTTAATGTTGCACTTTTTGTATGTAGAAGAAAAGTTTTGTCATTTTATTTAATCTGAGCAACAACTTGAAGCAGTTTAATGTTGCACTTTATATGTGGAAATGTTGCACATTATATGTAGAAAGGTTTTGTTAAGAAACCAATTCTGAGCCTTATCTTATTTAGTTTTTATTTTATATATGTTGACCACATGAACCCTGGCAATGGACCCTGTGTGTATATGTATGTTATTGTTATGCTTAGCATTCATGACTGCCTGCTGTTGCAGTGATCAGCCTAGTGGTGGCTCACATCCATCACACACACAGCTATTTTAAAGCAATGTTAAAAGGATAAAGCCATTCTTTACAAATTTTGGTAAATAACCATGAAATGTATATTTTGTTGTTTTCTTACTGTACCGAAAATGAACCGAACCGTGACCTCTAAACCGAGGTACGTACCGAACCAAATTTTTTGTGTACCGTTACAGCCTTAATATATACAGTACAGGCCAAAGGTTTGGACACACCTTCTCATTCAATGTATTTTCTTTATTTTCATGACTATTTACATTGTAGATTGTCACTGAAGGCATCAAAACTATGAATGAACACATGTGGAGTTATGTACTTATAAAAAAGGTGAAATAACTGAAAACGTGTTTTATATTCTAATTTCTGATTACTGCTTTGCACACTCTTGGCATTCTCTCGATGAGCTTCAAGACAAACTGACAAACAGTTTCTACCCACAGGCCATCAGGCTTGTGAATGCTAACTTGTGAATGCTAGCTCCCCCCCCCCGTTTTACTTTTGTCTTTTTAGGGACGGCGTGGCGAAGTTGGTAGATTGGCCGTGCCAGCAATCGGAGTGTTGCTGGTTACTGGGGTTCAATCCCCACCTTCTACCATCCTAGTCACGTCCGTTGTGTCCTTGGGCAAGACACTTCACCCTTGCTCCTGATGGCTGCTGGTTAGCGCCTTGCATGGCAGCTCCCACCATCAGTGTGTGAATGGGTGAATGTGGTAATACTGTCAAAGCGCTTTGAGTACCTTGAAGGTAGAAAAGCGCTATACAAGTATAACCCATTTATTATTTATCTTTTTGAACAAAAGACAGCTACCATGACCACCCCCGAACTGTGAACCATAACTGTAGACACTTTTCACCTTTGATCACTAAAGACACTTTAACTGCTGCTGTGACCAAATGTCACCTCCATATTTATACTGTTGACTGTCAATCAGAATGTGCAATAATGTTATGTTACTTACTGTGCCTTGTATATACATTTTTATTTTCAGCTAAATACCGTGTGACTTGTTGAAGGGTGGACTAGCAAAGTAAGATTTTCATTGTACGGCAAACTGTCTGTTTAACTGTGCATATGACAATAAACAATCTCGAATCTTGAATCTTGAAGAGACACCTGAAATGGTTTTCACTTCACAGGTGTGCCTTATCAGGGTTGATTAATGGTATTTCTTGCTTTATCAATGGGGTGGGGACCATCAGCTGTGTTGTGAATGAGAAGGTGTGTCCAAACCTTTGGCCTGTACTGTATGTACTAGAGATGCGCGGATAGGCAATTATTTTATCCGCAACCGCATCAGAAAGTCGTCAACCATCCGCAATCCACCCGATCTAACATTTGATCAGAACTGCATCCGCCCGCCATCCGCCCGCACCCGCCCGTTGTTATATATCTAATATAGACGATGCAAGGCATTAGTGAGGTTATAAAGCTTTTGCCTGTTAAAGAAAGGAGACTGATCCAACGCAGCACAGACTTTCGCGTGCCACGCTGTCACGACCCAGACGCACACCAGTGCGCAATCATATGGGAGCCGCGCTGAGCGCACCTCCAAGCGCGTCTCGCTGCCGGCGACGGCCGGGTATATGGGCCCGACGCTCCAGCGCCATCCATTTTCAGGGCTAGTTGATTCGGCAGGTGGGTTGTTACACACTCCTTAGCGGGTTCCGACTTCCATGGCCACCGTCCTGCTGTCTATATCAACCAGGGTGAGCCCCACCCCTTTCGTGAGCGCACTGCACGCGGAGTGACCCCTGTTACGCGCCCCCGGCAACAGGGGTGGCGGGCAGGTAAGCTGCGCGGGCGGAGCGCGCGGAGTGACCCCTGTTACGAGCCCCCGGCCACGGGGGTGGCGGGCAGGTAAGCTGCTTACCTGCTGCGCGTGACGCCGGCCGCGGCGAAGGCGGACGAGGCGGGGTGTCGGTGCGGTGGGCGCGGTGGTGACCCTGGACGTGCGTCGGGCCCTTCTCGCGGATCGCCTCATCTACGGCTCCCGGTGGGGCCCTCTCGGGGGAAGGGGCCTCGGTCCCGGACCCCGGCGAGGCGTCGGGGGCCTTCTCCGCTCCGTAAAAGTGTCCATCTCTTTTTTTTTTTCTTCTGTTGTGGCATATGCAGCAGGTGCCTGCTCGTTTTTCGTATGTGGGTAACAACATTTAACTATGTATATATATTTCCGAATTGGTTTAACTGCCACCCGCCTGAATCTATTTAAAATCTAATTTTTTTTTATTTCAATCGCCCGACCCGACCCGACCCGCTGATGAAATCTAATTTTTTTAAATTCCATCCGCCCGATCCGCGGATAATCCGCCGACTCCGCGGTTGTGCCCGCAAACCGCGCATCTCTAGTATGTACACATTCAACTTAATTAATAATAATTCACAGTGAATTCATGCTGATGCAAATTTGTTGTGTTCATGGAAACTATGTAAAAAAAGAAGGGGACATGTTTTTTGACACGTGAAGGCATGTTCAAAATAAATGTCTTTTAAACCAATGATGGTGAATGGCGAGGGGAGTAACACCTGGTATTGGATTGATACCAACATTTGTGAAAGGAAGATAAGTATTTGTTTCCGATGATGCTGGTCGTATGTGAAAATACTATTACAAGGCCTCTGAAACTAGATGGCCGGTTTAATATTGTGAGCACAATAGAAGTGGAACTGATGCTTTGAGGTTTGGGAGTGAGTAAGGAGTACTGTACTTGAACTGTGTGTAGTTTTTGTACACTGTAACAATAACATTGGTTGCACAGTGCAAACTACAGCTCGAGTCAAGAGCGCTCATCCCAGATGAGGTCGTTTGTTCAATTTGTTTCATCAAAAGTGAATTTTCATAATTAGCGAGGGAGCCGCCAGTCCCACTGCAGTCACATGCAGAGTGTTCTGTGGTCTTTTGTCCGAAGAATACAGACTAATGTATTTATAGGGGTGTCCCGATACAACCTTTTTCCTTCCGCTACGATATCGTTATTGGAGCCTTAAATATTACCGATATTAATCAGATACCATATTATTACCGTATTTTTTTACTATAAGGCGTACTTATAATCCTTTAATTCTCTCAAATCCCCATTGCCTTATACCTCATAACCCGGTGCGCCTAATGTATGTGCTTACTGATCTTGGACCAATTTTATTTGGTACATGGTGTAATGATAAGTGTGGCCAGTAGATGGCAGTCACACATAAGAGATACATGTGGAAGGCAGTTCTGTTCAATAAATGAGCTAGTACTCGAGCCAGACCAAAACTTTAATGTTTCATTGAGATTATAGGACATTACACACAGCGCTTAAAAATATTTTCAAATTTTAATGGATTGTCAGAGCATTACAGCTACCATAGTCAGACGTATGTGCTGCAACATTATTATAGAGCAGTGGTTCTTAACCTTGTTGGAGGTACCGAACCCCACCAGTTTCATATGTGCATTCACCGAAACCCTACTTTAGAGAAAAACACTTTTTTTTCTTAATTTCATCTTAATTTATAAATATGAATCATGAAATGATGTTATTATATTAAAGAAATACTAATTAATATATATTTTTTACAACCAGAAATGTACACATGATCCCAGTTTACATCTCATTGTGCAACATGTGAATGTGATATCTGAAAGGGGTACAAATTATTTCCAAACCCCCCCAGACATACAATACTAGTACACAGCTCATGACAAACAATATTTTTTGTTATTGTCATTGTTTTTGGGCCAAAACACTTACATTAGAAAATATGGAAATGACTGGTGTCATTTGATTTATAATAATAAAACATTTAACTTGTTATTTAGTCAGGTTTGGGACAGGTGTGGCCACAGTGTGCACGTCTGACGTCGCTCACATGTGCTCCTCTGAATCCTCAAGGAGTTTTTGCAATTGCTCACGCACATGAAAAATTAGAGGGAACATTATTTGGGGGTATCCATAAGACGCCGATAGGGAGAAGTTGTTATTTACACGATGAGTCGGGCGTGTCTTGACCTCCGCCGAACCCCTGAGCCCGACTGACCGAACACCTAGGGTTCGATCGAACTCAGGTTAAGAACCACTGTTATAGAGTGTGTGTATAAGGACCCGAAAATGGCACCTACACTATTAGGAGACATATTATCTGGCGTTTTGTTTCGCGATATTATGCAAAACCAACTTTCCCTACCTATTGGTACCCGAGGTTGTGTATTTGGGGTCTGCATAAGTCCCGAAAATTTGTGTGAGTCCGCGTCCTAGAGAATAAGCTCCTTATTTTTCTCTATCCTCTTGTTGTGGGGCATTCATCCTCCCCTGTTGCCATTGTAACACAAAGTAGTGTACAGTTATGACTTCTATCAGTCAGTAGACAGCTAAAAGCTACATTAAAAGATGACAGGGATAAGACTCTGTCGAAGTGGAGCCACGTAAATAAGACCCGCCCATGGCAACGCATTCTGTAGAAACAGTCAGAAAGCGGCTTGAGAACGGTCTGTAAAACATAATCGATACCACATGTAGACCACAAGGTTGTGTTTTAAATGTAGAAAAAAAAAATCATAATATGACACCTTTTAATGCGCCTTATAATCCGGTGCGCCTTGTGGTCTGAAAAATCAATCACAGAGTACTTACAAGCAGACACGGTGTGTAGACAGAAAAGGGAGAACGGACGCATTTTGGCGTAAAAACTGATGATAAAGGAAGTTATAACACTGAAACGCCCTCAGGAAGAGGTGCTTTAAAACATGGCTGGGTAGCTAGCTAGCAGCTAACATCCATCCAGTGTTTCAGCTACTTCTAAATCACTAATCCTCGCCTCCATGGTGAAAAATAAAGTACGTTTCTTACAAGTATCATCCCTGCAGGACGAGGAATAGCTAAACTTGCTTCACTACACACCGTAGGAGGATACAATAGCTCACCGGCGTCACCGCTAACAAAAGATAGTGCTCCTGAATGTAAACAAATGCCATGATTGGATCTACACCTGGCATACGCTGTAATGATACCAAGTACAATAGCGTATCTAGTCGATACTACTATGATTTCATCAATATTTTTCATCGTCACAAAATCTTTTTTTTAAATTCCTATTATGTTTATAAACTCAAGAAATACGTATATATAATATAATTCTGTAACTACTCGGTATTGAATCGATACCTAAATTTGCGGTATCATCCAAAACTAATGTAAAGTATCCAAACAACAGAAGAATAAGTGATTATTACATTTGAACAGAAGTGTAGATAGAACATGTTAAAAGAGAAAATAACCAGATATTAACAGTAAATTAAAGTTTAAAGTTAAAGTACCAATGATTGTCACACACACACTAGGTGTGGCGAGATTATTCTCTGCATTTGACCCATCACCCTTGATCACCCCCTGGGAGGTGAGGGGAGCAGTGGGCAGCAGCGGTGGCCGCGCCCGGGAATAATTTTTGGTGATTTAACCCCCAATTCCAACCCTTGATGCTGAGTGCCAAGCAGGGAGGTAATGGGTCCCATTTTTATAGTCTTTGGTATGACTCGGCCGGGATTTGAACTCACAACCTACCGATCTCAGGGCGGACACTCTAACCACTAGGCCACTGAGTAGGTGGATTAATACTTAATTTTCTACAGCTGTCATAATTTTGACAAAAAAACAGAATGAGAAATGACACAATATGTTACGGCATACGTCAGCAGCCAAATTAGAAGCCTTTGTTTGTTTACTTACTACTAAAAGACAAGTTGTCTAGTATGTTCACTATTTTATTTAAGGACAAAATTGTTCTTCGATTGCAAAAAGAAACATGTGTTTAATGTACCGTAATATTTTTTGTTAAAATAAAGCCAATAATGCAATTTTTTGTGGTCCCATTTATTTAGAAATGTATCAAAATACATTTTGGTACCGGTACCAAAATATTGGTATCGGGACAACCCTATACATTACATATACTTAGTGTTAGGGGTGTAACGGTACGTGTATTTGTATTTAACCGTTTCGGTACGGGGGTTCCGGTTCGGTTCGGAGCGTAACGCACGTTGTGTAAACAATGCACACCGAGGCACAACACACGGCATGCTAGCAGCTAACGGGCTACGATAGACTGACCATACGTCCTCTTTTCCCCGGACATGTCCTCTTTTGCGGAGCTGTCAGGGCGGAGTTTCTTAAATGCCTCAAATGTCCGGCATTTTGAGTTAGGGTTGCGTGTATTTTCAATGTACGTTCAGGGTTAAGAAGGGGTTAAAAACAAAACAAATTGTGCGCGCAGCAGCATTGGTGAGGGAGGGGCAGAGACAGAGAGAGAGAGAGAGTTATGATAAACGCGCATGCGTCGCCAGGCTCTGCTATTTATCCATAGATTTATCAGATTTAATTTCTTACTATCTATAGCAGGGGTGTCAAAAGTGTGCCCCGGAGGCCATTTGCGGCCCACAGCTAATGTTTTAAAGGCCCACGGCACATTCTAAAAATACTATTAAAATAAACAAAAACATAACAAAAGTGACGTAACGCAAGTTGTGTAAACAAGGCACAACACACGGCATGCTAGAAGCTAACGGGCTACGATAGACTGACCATACGTCCTCTTTTCACCGGACATGTCCTCTTTTGCGGAGCTGTCAGGGCGGGGTTTCTTAAATGCCTCAAATGTCCGGCATTTTGAGTTAGGGTTGCGTGTATTTTCAATGTACGTTCAGGGTTAAGAAGGGGTTAAAAACAAAACAAATTGTGCGCGCAGCAGCATTGGTGAGGGAGGGACAGCGACAGAGAGAGAGTTATGATAAACGCACATGCGTCGCCAGGCTCTGCTTTTTATCCATAGATTTATCAGATTTAATTTTTTATTATCTATAGCAGGGGTGTCAAAAGTGTGCCCCGGAGGCCATTTGCGGCCCACAGCTAATGTTTTAAAGGCCCACGGCACATTCTAAAAATACTATTAAAATAAACAAAAACATAACAAAAGTGACGTAACGCACGTTGTGTAAACAATGCACACCAAGGCACAACACACGGCATGCTAGCAGCTAACGGGCTAGGATAGACTGACCATACTTCCTCTTTTCACCGGACATGTCCTCTTTTGCGGAGCTGTCAGGGCGGAGTTTCTTAAATGCCTCAAATGTCCGGCATTTTGAGTTAGGGTTGCGTGTATTTTCAATGTACGTTCAGGGTTAAGAAGGGGTTAAAAACAAAACAAATTGTGCGCGCAGCAGCATTGGTGAGGGAGGGGCAGAGACAGAGACAGAGAGAGAGTTATGATAAACGCGCATGCGTCGCCAGGCTCTGCTTTTTATCCATAGATTTATCAGATTTAATTTTTTATTATCTATAGCAGGGGTGTCAAAAGTGTGCCCCGGAGGCCATTTGCGGCCCACAGCTAATGTTTTAAAGGCCCATGGCACATTCTAAAAATACTATTAAAATAAACAAAAACATAACAAAAGTGAAATAAAAAAGCTTAGAGGTGAAATGTAATTTAGAAAAAGTTGCAATGTTGACTAATAAAACAAAGCTGTTTTTGTTTCTTTCAAACTGTCATTGCTCAAAACATAATATTGAATCAAAATCAATGTTATTATGAATTATTGACCTATCCAAGGTTCCCATTACTTCACCTCAAATATTCCACTAAGAAAAATATTTTCGGTGGAAAATTTTGCAAATTATAAATAACCCAAAAAAGTATATTTTGTTGTTTTTTTACTGTACCGAAAATGAACCGAACCGTGACCTCTAAACCAAGGTACGTACCGAACCGAAGTTTTTGTGTACCGTTACACCCCTAATTAGTGTATATAAAGTGGATGTTTTTAGAGCGCTTTATATGCGAAATAGAGCGACTCCTATTGGCTCTATTGTCAGCTGATTTTTCCAAATGTTTATTTACAAGATAGAAGGCATTAGAAACATATCTCTTACATGTGAATGATAAACAACATTCCAAAAAAGTGCAGTTCCAGTTTAACTCCTTGCAAGACAGTACAATACAACAAAAGTTAGTTATCTGCAGTATCAACAGCAGAGGACACGCTGATGACAACATTCCTAAGAAGTTGCTGTGTGCAAATGTTTCTGCATATCGGTAGTAGTTCCTCCCTTTGTTGAAATGTCTACTTTGCAAGTTAAGTTTCTCTTTCTGTGAAATGTAACTCCGTAACATCAGTCGCACCTACAATAATTGTATTCCAGTGTTCATATGTGTTTCTAACCCGTTTTTTTCCATTCATGTCCGTTGTAGCGTAATGTGATCCGAGCTTGAGAAACAGGTTTTCACTGCGATGCATTCTCTAGTAATGCGTAGCTTTGAAGTGAGTCGGTCGTTTCCTTGTTGTGCACTATTCCGGTTTTCATGCATTGGAGGACATCGAACGTGTGTGCTTTAGGGCTGCAGCTAACGATTATTTTTCTATCGATTAATCTATAGATTATTTTTTCGATTAATCGGTTAATCTATAGATTATTTTTTTTTCGATTAATCTATAGATTATTTTTCCTTTTACCGATTATTTTTTTAATTTAAAATGAAGAGGAAAAAATAAATGTAGGCCAGTTTTTTCAAAAGGCATGGCTTTTATTTACAAAAAAAAAAGTATGGCCACTCAGTCAACATTGACAACAACATGACAAAATATTCTGTAACAATGTAAACATTTAAAACTTTTAACATTTAACAAAATTAAAAGTAGCTTATTTGCTTTTTAATGTGCAAATATAAAAGTAAACATCTAGTGCAAATCTTAATATTCTGCAATAGTATAAGCATTTCAAAATTAAAAGTATTGCTTATTTTGCTTTAAAATGTGCAAAAATAAAGATAAACATCCAATACAAAAAAGTACAAAACGGAAATATTCTGTAACAGTGCAAACATTTCAACAAAAGTAAAAGTATTGCTTATTTTGCTTAATAACACAACAATGATAGTATGATTAAAGTGAAAGTTAATTGTTCGTTTGTACATAGTATATGTAACTGTTAATGTTGTAAAAGGTATTTGCACAACTAATTAACGTTAGCGTTTGTGACACGTCTTTGTGCCGTGGGGTTCTTTCAGGACCGACAGACTGAACGCCAGACGGCTTTGTCAGGTTTACAATCTTTTAATTTTACACAAAGTCTTTTCTCTTCCAACTCTTTTCTCTTTCTTTCCTCGCTTTTCGGCTCCTCTTCCTCGCTCGCTCGTCGTCCCCTGTCTCTGTCTCTCCTCCTCTCTCGCTCCACGTCAGCTTCACTCTGGCTCCTTCCAGTCTCTCTTCCTTCTCTCTCTGCTGCTCTCCTTTTCTTCAGCGAGAGGAGATTGGATGATCGTGCCCAGGTGCGCGGATCGCGCACCTGGGCACGATTGCGGCGTCGCTCCCGGCGCGCCCCACCTCGCTCGCCGGCCCCGCCTCTCCACAGCGTTAAAGAGGAGCGAGTCTTTGTAAACACTGAACAGGCACGCCAAACGCGCCTCTCAGAGCGAAACGGTGCTTTAGTTTATGAATTCACAACGCAGATACAAATGACACATTCATGTTTTTGTGTAATGATGACAACGTATACGCACGCGGACGATTGACTAGTTGATGGTGATGGCAAGAACGCTGTCGGTTTTCTTTTCAAATGTTCCTTCATAGCCGTTGTGCTGCTATGATAGGCCATTTCCGCTCGACACAGTGTGCATACAACATTATTAGGCCGTTTATTGAAATACTCCCACACTTTTGACGACTTTTGGCGTGCTTTTCCCCCTCGCTCGCATCGTCTGCTTTGCGCTCCGCCATGACAGTAGTGTGACGTAAATATACGACGCGCCGACGCACAAAAACGGCGTCGACATATTTACGTAACCGATGACGTCGACTATGTCGACGCGTCGTTTCAGCCTTAGTGTGCTTACCCAAGGAAGTCTGAGGAGTGGGACTCTGTCTTTTTGTACTGGTGGCAATCCTCTCCAGCTTCTGTGCAACTTCATCGTAGAAGTCTGGAGGGTGATCTACAACACAAGAATTGCACTAGTAAACATTGACAAGTGTGTTTCATCATCACTCATTGAATCAAAAGGCTTCCAATATAGTAACCCTATGTCAGTTTATTTAGACCAGGGGTCGGCAACCTTTACCAGTCAAAGAGCCATTTTGACCAGTTTTGCAAATTATAGAAAACAATGGGAGCCGCAAATTTTTTTTTTGAAATTTTAAATGAAATAACACTGCACACAAAGTTTTTTTTTTTGCTTTGTGCTGTGTATAAACCAGGGGTCTCAGAAACGCTGTCCACACCTTTTATATGGGATTTGAAAGCTGGTGCGGCACGCGGGTTTTAAATGAATGGCGCTTGTCAGCGTCATGCGTGCCGTGATGATACAGCATATAGCACACACTACAACCAGCGTGCCTAATCAGCCACACGTTGTATGGTGTTTCCGCTTGCTCACGTAGCTGACAGCAATGCATACTTGGTCAACAACCACACAGGTTACACTGACGGTGGCGGTATAAAAAAAACTATAACACTCTTACTAATAATGCGCCACACTGTGAACCCACACCAAACAAGAATGACGAACACATTTCGGGAGAACATCTGCACCGTAACACAACAGGACAAATACCCAGAATCCCATGCAGCCCTAACTCTTCCGGGCTACATTATACACCCCCGCTACCAAACCCCGCCCACCTCAACCGACGCACAGAGGGGGGGTTGATGTGTGAGGGAGCAGGGTTGGGGTGGGGGCGGGGTTTGGTGGTAGCAGGGGTGTATAATGTAGCCCGGAAGAGTCAGGGCTGCATGGGATTCTGGGTGTTTGGGTGCAGATGTTCTCCCGAAATGTGTTTGTCATTCTTGTTTGGTTTTGGTTCAAAGTGTGGCGCATTATTAGTAAGAGTGTTAAAGTTGTTTTATATGGTCACTGTCAGTGTAACCTGTGTGGCTGTTGACAAAGTATGCCTTGCTGTCACGTACGTGTGCAAGCTGAAGATGTATATAGTATAACAAGTGTTGGGCTGGCACGCTGTTAATACAGATTGTAGAGAGCGCCAAATGTTGTACCATCATGGCACACCCTTATTATAGCTGTAAGGGTGAAAATCGGTGAATATTAATCCCGGGAGTTTTCTGCGAGAGGCACTGAAATCCGGAAGTCTCACGGGAAAATTGGGGGGTTCAGCAAATAAGCTGCTGAGCCGCAACAGAGTGATCAAAGAGCCGCATGCGGCTCCGGAGCCGTGGGTTGCCGACCCCTGATTTAGACACACACACAACATTGCGCTTGTTAGTCCATCATTATGGATGGTACCATAGAGGCACCGGTGCCTCATTTCTTTCTATTAATTTAGCAGCACTGGATCAGAGGTGGGTAGAGTAGCCATAAATTGTACTCAAGTAAGAGTACTGTTACTTTAGAGATTTATTACTCAAGTAAAAGTAAGGAGTAGTCACCCAAATATTTACTTGAGTAAAAGTAAAAAGTATGTTGTGAAAAAACTACTCAAGTACTGAGTAACTGATGAGTAACATACACACTCATATCATATATATATACATATATACACACAAACATATACCTGTGTGTGTGTGTGTGTGTGTATATATATATATATATATAAACACACACACACACACACACATATATATATATATATATATATATATATATATATATATATATATATATATATATATATATATATATATATATATATACATATACATATACATACATTGATATATACAGTATATAATTTATATTTATTTATTTTGCCGTTTTTGTTTGCATGTTAAAGGTGTTTTAATGAATATACATGCATGTTTAACACATATGGATTCCTTTCTTTCATGAAGACAAGAATATAAGTTGGTGTATTACCTGATTCTGATGACTTGCATTGATTGTAATTAGACAGTAGTGATGATAACGTCCACGTTTTCAAATAGAGGAGAAAAAAAGTTCCTCCTTTCTGTCTAATACCACATGAAAGTGGTTGGTTTTTGGCATCTTATTTGTCCAGCTTCCATATTCGTTTTTATACACTTTACAAGAAATACATTGGCGGCAAACTCCGTAGCTTGCTAGCTTGTTTGCGCTGGCTTTCGGAGACTCTTATTTTGAAAGCGCAGGCGCGATGGAGCGGCACTTTTATTGTGAAGACAGGAACTGTGCAGTCAGTCTTTAGGCTTTTGACGGGATGTACGGTTGAAATGGAAAAGGGTCTTTTTTCCTTCACACTTTTGATTGATTGGAACTTTTATTAGTAGATTGCACAGTGCAGTACATATTCCGTACAAATGACCACTAAATGGTAACACCCCAATAAGTTTTTCAACTTGTTTAAGTCAGGTCATGTGACCACCTGGCTCTGTTTGATTGGTCCAACGTCACCAGTGACTGCATCTGATTGGTGGAACGGAGTGAACGTCACCAGTGACTATTTGTTGAAACGCAGGCACTATGAAGGTCTGTCTGACAGACCAAAACAAACAAAGCGTGCATTAACATATCGATAAAAATTAGTAGCGAGTAGCGAGCTGAACGTAGATAAAAGTAGCGGAGTAAAAGTAGCGGAGTAAAAGTAGCGTTTCTTCTCTATAAATATACTCGAGTAAAAGTAAAAGTATGTTGCATTAAAACTACTCTTAGAAGTACAATTTATCCCAAAAGTTACTCAAGTAGATGTAACGGAGTAAATGTAGCGCGTTACTACCCACCTCTGCACTGGATTGAGGCAAAAATAAGGTAGTTATTGGATTTCAATATCGAATTGGGACACCCCAATTATCAATTATTGACTAAGTTGCCAAATAACAAGTGCTAAATACCGTACCTTGTGGCTGTGTGCAAACTGAAAAAAATGCATGTACCATTAGTGGGCATGTTGCGTGTGACCTGCGAAACCTAATTGATAACAAGTGTAAACGTGGTGCAGACCGTCCTATTTCAACAAGGATTATGCGTGTACTAACACCATGGAAACACTCATTCACTGCCCATTCATGACATCATGCTCCAACGTGTGGTGTTTTGTTATGTTGTGGTACATGGAGCACACAACCATAATCTGTGACACCTTCTCTGGGCTATAACAGTACGATCTATAACAAAACCAAGTTTTTAGTACGACAAAGGTTTTTAATTTCTGACAGTCCACATATGTCGACACATGCGCACCACGGATTGTCTCTCTCCGTCTCGTCATTGCACCTTCTCGACACAATTTGCACGTACCTTTTGAGCGGCTGCAAAGAGTTTCAGGGTTGATAAATCCCATTGTGGGCGCTACATGATTAAAAGGGTCGTAGCTAGGGATGTCCGATAATATCGGACTGCCGAGATTATCGGCCGATAAATGCTTTAAAATGCAATATCGGAAATTATCGGTATCGGTTTCAAAAAGTAACATTTATGACTTTTTAAAACGCCGCTGTGTACACGGACGTAGGGAGTAGTACAGAGCGCCAATAAACCTTAAAGGCACTGCCTTTGCGTGCCGGTCCAGTCACATAATATATATGGCTTTTCACACACACAAGTGAATGCACGCATACTTGGTCAACAGCCATACAGGTCACACCGAGGGTGGCCGTATAAACAACTTTAACACTGTTACAAATATGCGCCACACTGTGAACCCACACCAAACAAGAATGGCAAACACATTTCGGGAGAACATCCGCACCGTAACACAACATAAACACAACAGAACAAATACCCAGAACCCCTTGCAGCACTAACTCTTCCGGGACGCTACAATATACCCCACCCCGCCCACCTCAACCTCCTCATGCTCTCTCAGGGAGAGCATGTCCCAAATTCCAAGCTTTTAAAAAAAATAATGCACTTTGTGACTTCAATAATAAATATGGCAGTGCCATGTTGGCATTTTTTTCCATAACTTGAGTTGATTTATTTTGGAAAACCTTGTTACATTGTTTAATGCATCCAGCGGGGCATCACAACAAAATTAGACATAATAATGTGTTAATCCCACGACTGTATATATCAGTATCGGTTGATATCGGAATCGGTAATTAAGAGTTGGAAAATATCGGAATATCGGATATCGGCAAAAAAGCCATTGTCAGACATCTCTAGTTGTAGCCATTGATTATTTTAGTAATCAAGTAATGTAATGTTGTTGGATCACACACTTTATAGCCTCAAAGCGTATTTTAGGCAAAATGTATAAAATAAACAAAATAATTTCCAGTAGCCATAACCTTTGTTCTTTTTTTCTAAGAAATGATAATCATTTAAATTGTACTTCTAACATGTGTGCATTAATAAAAACATTTTTTTAAACTCTTCGCTGTCACACAGATGTGTTTTGTTCATTTAAGGGACTCAATCCGCTATGCACAAGCTTTGTAGATCAGCTTTATTTTATTTATATTATTGCAGTATTTAAATGACTATTCTCTTCAACTTACATGAACAATTCTGTAAAAGTAAAAAGGCATTGTTTTTGCTTTCCTTTTTTCCTTCTTCTCCGAAATACTGATTTGGCATCGGATAACAGTACCCAACCCTACCTTATCCATTGTCAGCGTCTATATTTGATTGTTTTTGACAGCTGGATAGGTGACTCGGTTGTGTCAATAAAAGGTCCACAGATACTGATTAATCCAAAAACAAAGACGATATACACCAATGCTATTCAACTAGTGGCCCGGGTACCAAATCCGGCCTGGGAATGACACCATAACGGCCCCTAAGTTCAGTTCAAAATTTGGAAAACCAAACCTTTTTGCAGCATATTCTTAAAAACCCTAGAGTGCTGTCATAGAGATGATTTTTATTTTTGGAAAACAGCAAAGCGCTCCTGTAACTCTGACAAAATACACCAAAATCAAATATCTATTATAGTGGACGCTGTTTTTTCAGAATATACAAAATAAGACTAATAGTGAAGGGAGAGGTACGGCTCCCAGGTCCTACAACTTTTAAATATGCGGCCCCCCAAACAATTTAGTTGAATATCTCTGATATACAGTACGTATTAAAACATGTAAAACAGGAAATAACGTTTGTACTTCAGGTTCATAGATACAATATAGTAGCAACATTAACATTACACAGTTGCTGCTAATTATTTTGTTGTGATTTGCAAAACTGGTTTGGGTAGTTCTTTTGTGTCATGGAAAAGCTTACTTGGAGAAACAAGGTTTGGTAGTGGTGACTCGACTGTTTTGTCAAGTTTCAGTGTGGAAGGCCGAGGCAGAGATCCATTTCCCTCTTTTTCCTTGTCCTTGTCCTTTTCTATCTTTAACTTGAAAAACTTGGACAGCTTTCTCCTGATCTTTTTGCTGTGTTTGGACTGTTTCTTCTCACTCTTGTCGTCTTCTGATGAAGAGGAAGAAGATAAAACGTCTTCCTGTGGGGGAAAAGTTGATGGAGTCAATATTTATAGGTGTCATATTATGCAAAACCCACACTTCTTGTCTATTGGTACCCGTTCTTGACTATTTTGTGTCCCCATATATGCAGAAAATTTTATTTCAAACCATGGAGATTTTTACAAAAACAGTTTTCCCTTGTTCCAAACGATCCGTTGAGATTTGCCAACGTTTGAGACGTCAGCAGATATGTCCATACATGATAATGTTTTCCTAGTATATTTGTATAAGTCTGCCATGTTTATTTATGTTGTAGTTCCTGCTAAGTTGCGACTCCATGAGCTTAAATCAGGGGTGTCAAACTCAAATACAGAGTGGGCCAAAATTTAAAACTGAACAAAGCCCCGGGCCAAGGTTGAACAAATTAACCTTTTAATAGGGACCCAAACAAGTTTTGCATTGAATATTGAACAAGCAAGGCTTATATAACTTTAAAATGACATGCAAAATCGAGTTTCAAATAATAATAATAATTAAAAAATATCAATGGCATATCAAATACAATTTAAATAAAAATGTAATGCTTTTTCTATTTGCAGCCTTCTGAGGTAAATATCAACATTACCTTTTTCCACAGGCTAATAAATTAGAAAATAAAATAACAATGAATAAACAAACCATTCAGGACTTTAAACTGCTCAGTTTGCAACACACTGATCTAATCTGATGTGCCCAAGCCAGATACCTGCCATCTTTTCTTGGATGCTAGTTCATTTATGACAGGGCTCAGGCTTTGAGCTGAGGCAACCTTCATTATCGAACAAAGGTGTTCATCAGTTATTATATCTCGTCCACCCGGACCACAATCTTGGGGCGTGCTTTAAAGGCACTGCGTTTATCGTCCTCCACGAGCTGTCGTCACATCTGCTTTTCATCCATTCCAACTACGTGCCGGCCCGATCACTAAATATGTGCGACTTCAGCACGCACACACACGTAAATGCAATGCATACTTGGCCAACAGCGATACAGGTTACACTGACGGTGCCCGTATAAATAACTTTAACACTGTTAGAAATATGCGCCACACTGTGAATCCACACCAAACAAGAATGACAAACACATTTCGGGAGAACATCCGCAAAGTAACACAACATAAACACAACAAAACAAATACCCAGAATCCCATGCAGCCCTAACTCTTCCGGGCTGCAATATACACCCCCGCTACCACCAAACTCCCTCCCCCCATGCGTCGCTTGAGGTGGGCGGGGTTGGGGGGGCGGGGTTTGGTGGTAGCAGGGGTGTATATTGCAGCATTAGACACCTTTTTCCCTGCACGCTGCCTCCCGCTGTTTCCGACATCTACAAAGCAATTAGCTACCTTCTGCCACCTATTGATATGAAAGAGTATTACACGGTTACTCTGCCGAGCTCAACAACAACACATCATTTGCAGACTATAATTACTGGTTTGCAAAAAATATTTTTAACCCAAATAGGTGAAATTAGATCATCTCTCACGGCACACCAGACTGTATCTCACGGCACACTAGTGTGCCGCGGCACAGTGGTTGAAAAACACTGACATATAGAACATGCTATACGTTTACCAAACAATCTGTCACTCCTAATCGCTAAATCCCATGAAATCTTCTTCCTCGAATATTATTTGATATTTTACGGTAATGTATTAATAAATTCACACATAAATCGCTCCGGAGTATAAATCGCACCCCCGGCCAAACTATGACAAAAAAACTACGATTTATAATCCGAAAAATACGGTAATTATTTGTGATTAATCATGATTCATCCTGATTCCAAAATTGTATTAATCTGATTTAAAAAATAAATAATTTGACAGGCCTAGTTGTGACATATCATTATCAAAAGAGGCTGAGATATATCATTATAGACAGTTCAGGCCATATCGCCCATCTCTAGGACAGTTTTAGTTTGAGGGTCTGGTGCAGGATCTAAAGTATGTATCCACTATAAGAAGGGACATACCCAGACAAGAATGGTGCAAAATGACAGATGTTAAGTTGTCAATAAGAACACAGTAAAGGACTAATGTATTAACTATGTATGAGGGCTATAATTTGATGGATTCACTTTCTTACGTCTGACTGCTCTCTGACATTAGGTGCTTTGAGCATGCCGTCCTTTCCCAAAGAACCTTTCCCGTCCTTGGCAGAAGAGCGTGGACTATTACGTCGGGGCAGCTGCTTCATGAAGTTTTTAAGTCCCCTCTTCTTCTCGTCCGGTGAGTTTTCATCTTCAGCCTCGGCATGACTTTGATCTTTTACTTTTGGTTTGACACCAACACTGCAAGTGAAATAAGTATGAAGAGAAAAAGTCATGAAAATCAGTGGCTGACCTAGCACATACATGACAAAAAAGGTTTTCTTTTGCATGGCTGGTAAGTAAACTACTTCAGACTTTGAAGAGCACATATTTGTTCGATACATACTGTATACGTTTCTTAAAAACAAACACACTGGATTATAGCCTACAAAATATAAAATATTGTTGTTTAAGCAATACCTGAAAATACATCAAAAAGCATTACCAAGTGTTCTACAACACTGAAAATGGACACACTTATGAAGCGATACAGAAAATAATGTGTTGACTTTTTTGGAATGATAAATACATTTAGATTACCGGTGTGTGTGTATATATATATATATATATATATATATATATATATATATATATATATATATATATAGGGCTTCACGGTGGAAGAGGGGTTAGTGCATCTGCCTCACAATACGAAGGTCCTGAGTAGTCTTGGGTTCAATCCCGGGCTCGGGATCTTTCTGTGTGGAGTTTGCATGTTCTCCCCGTGACTGCGTGGGTTCCCTCCGGGTACTCCGGCTTCCTCCCACCTCCAAAGACATGCACCTGGCGATAAGTTGATTGGCAACACTAAATTGGCCCTAGTGTGTGAATGTGAGTGTGAATGTTGTCTGTCTATCTGTGTTGGCCCTGCGATGAGGTGGCGACTTGTCCAGGGTGTACCCCGCCTTCCGCCCGATTGTAGCTGAGATAGGCTCCAGCGACCCCGAAGGGAATGAGCGGTAGAAAATGGATGGATGGATATATATATATATATATATATATATATATATATATATATCCATCCATCCATCCATTTTCTACCGCTCATTCCCTTTGGAGTCGCTGGAGCCTATCTCAGCTACAATCGGGCGGAAGGCAGTGTACACCCTGGACAAGTCGCCACCTCATCTCATCATTTAGTGTTGCCAATCAACCTATCCCCAGGTGCATGTCTTTGGAGGTGGGAGGAATACATATATATATATGTGTGTGTGTGTGTGTGTATATATATATATATATATATATATATATATATATATATATATATATATATATATATATATATATGTATATGTGTGTGTGTATATGTATATATATATGTATGTATATATATATATATGTGTATATATATATATATATATATATATATATATATGTATTAGGGATGTCTGGCCGATATTATCGGCCGATAAATGTGTTAAAATGTAATATCGAAAATTATCGGTATCGGTTTTTTATTATCGGTATCGTTTTTTTTTATTTTTTATTAAATCAACATAAAAAACACAAGATACACTTACAATTAGTGCACCAACCCATAAAACCTCCCTCCCCCATTTACACTCATTCACACAAAAGGGTTGTTTCTTTCTGTTATTAATATTCTGGTTCCTACATTATATATCAATATATATCAATACAGTCTGCAAGGGATACAGTCCGTAAGCACACATGATTGTGCGTGCTGCTGGTCCACTCATAGTACTAACCTTTAAAAGTTAATTTTACTAATTTTCATTAATTAATAGTTTTAATGTAACTGTTTTTATATTGTTTTACTTTCTTTTTTATTCAAGAAAATGTTTTTAATTTATTTATCTTATTTTATTTTATAAATTTCTTAAAAAAGTACCTTATCTTCACCATACCTGGTTGTCGAAATTAGGCATAATAATGTGTTAATTCCACGACTGTATCAGTTGATATCGGTATCGGTTGATATCAGTATCGGTAATTAAAGAGTTGGACAATATCGGATATCGGCAAAAAGCCATTATCGGACATCCCTAATATGTGTGTATATATACTGTGTGTGTGTGTATATATATATATATATATATATATATATATATATATATATATATATATATATATATATATATATATATATATATATATATATATATATATATATATATATTAGGGGTGTAAGGATACGTGCATTTGTATTGAACCGTTTCGGTACGGGGGTTTGGTTCGGAGGTGTACCGAACGAGTTTCCACACGGACATATTAAGTAGCGTAACGCACGTTGTGTAAACAATGCACACCGAGGCACTACACACGGCATCCTAGCAGCTAACGGGCTACGATAGACTGACCATACGTCCTCTTTTCACCGGACATTTCCTCTTTTGCGGAGCTGTCAGGGCGGAGTTTCTTAAATGGCTCGAATGTCCGGCATTTTGAGTTAGGGTTGCGTGTATTTTCAATGTACGTTCAGGGTTAAGAAGGGGTTAGAAACAAAACAAATTGTGCGCGCAGCAGCATTGGTGAGGGAGGGGCAGAGACAGAGATAGCGAGAGAGTTATGATAAACGTGCATGCGTCGCCAGGCTCTGCTTTTTATCCATAGATTTATCAGATTTAATTATTTATTATCTATAGCAGGGGTGTCAAAAATGTGGCCCGGAGGCCATTTGGGGCCCACAGCTAATGTTTTAAAGGCCCACGGCACACTCTAAAAATACTATTAAAAACATAACAAAAGTGAAATAAAAAAAGCTTAAAGGTTAAATGTAATTTAGAAAAAGTTGCAATGTTGAATAATTAAACAAAGCTGTTTTTTTTTCTTTCAAACTGTCATTGCTCAAAACATAATATTGAATCAAAATCAATGTTATTATGAAATATTGACCTATCCAAGGTTCCCATTACTTCCCATCAAATATTTCACTAAGAAAAATATTTTTGGTGGAAGATTTTGCACATTTGGTAAATAAATAACCCAAAAATTTATATTTTGTTGTTTCTTTCTTAATGAACCGAACCGTGAATAAATGTATTTATCATTACAAAAAAGTCAACACATATTATTAGGGCAGCACGGTGGATTGAGGGGTTAGTGCGTCTGCCTCACAATCTTTCTGTGTGGAGTTTGCATGTTCTCGTGACTGCGTGGGTTCCCTCCGGGTTCTCCGGCTTCCTCCCACCTCCAAAGACATGCACCTGGGGATAGGTTGATTGGCAACACTAAATTGGCCCTAGTGTGTGAATGTTGTCTGTCTGGCGACTTGTCCATGGTGTACCCCGCTTTCCGCACGAATGCAGCTGAGATAGGCTCCAGCACCCCCGCGACCCCGAACGGTACAAGCGGTACACTTGTGATTTAGGGCTATATAAATAAACATTGATTGATTGATTGATTGATAGAAAATGGGTGGATGGATATAATGTGTGTGTGTGTGTGTGTGTGTGTGTGTGTGTGTGTGTGTGTGTGTGTGTGTGTGTGTGTGTGTGTGTGTGTGTGTGTGTGTGTGTGTGTGTGTGTGTGTGTGTGTGTGTGTGTGTACAAAACCCGAAACCAGTGAATTTGGCACGTTGTGTAAATGGTAAATAAAAACAGAATACAATGATTTGCAAATCCTTTTCAACCTATATTCATATGAATAGACCGCAAAGACAAGATACTTAACGTTCAAACTGGAAAACTTTTGTCATTTTTTGCTAATATTACATAATTTGGAATTTGCAACATGTTTCAAAAAAGCTGGCACAAGTGGCAAAAAAGACTGAGAAAGTTGAGGAATGCTCATGTGACAGGTGAGGGAAACGAGCGCTCAGGAAAACATGCAGAAATTGGAACTAAAATAAGAGCGCTGACAGGAAATATACACAAACTAAGGAAACATAAGACGCGAATGGGACAAATCGTCACAGTACCCAACCCCCTCCCCCAAAAAAGGTTCAAAAGTCACGGGAAGGTGGGACGGCCCGCTGGAGACGAGGATGGCGGCGCCGTGGGACGGCCCGCTGGAGACGAAGAAGGCGGCGCCGTGGGATGACTCGTTGGAGACGAAGATGGCTGCTGTCTGCAGGCCCACTGGGATTGCTGGTGGCGTCTGAAGTGGCCTCACTGGAAGAGGTGAGACCTTAGCCCCCCCCTCAAGGGACGGACTACAGACGTCCGAAGAAAGGCTAAGGGAGCTTGGGGGGTTTCAAGTCCTACAGACTCTGGCCGCCCCCCCGGAACAGACGACAGGGACGGGTGGGAGGGAGCCAAAGAACCAGTCCGTGCAGCACTCAAGCCACAGAGATTGTCCATCATGGAGACCAAACAGATACACTTCTCGTAGGCGGCTTTGTCCCGGACAGCCATTTGTTGCCTCCAGACAGCTCACCACATTTCTGCGGTGTTCGTACTTGGCTCGATGATTCTGTCAGGTTCTGCTGGTCTTGAACTCCAAGATGCATAGATGGCAGGTGTAAAGCAGGTAAACATAACTTTAATGCCAAAAGAAAATTGTGCAACTGGGAAGTGCACATGCCTTGAACATTGAAACGGGAAACAATCATCGAGCCCTGACTGGAGGGCGAGGCAGGCATAAATAGCAGCCTGATTTGGCAACAATTGCAACCAGGTGTGCCAGGCTGTCAATCAGCGAGAGGTGCGGGAAACCAGCGCTCAGGGAGACATGCAGGAAGTGAAACTAAAATAAGAGCTTCTGACAGGAAACAAACACAAACTAAGGAAACATAAGACGTGAATGTGACAGATCGTCACAGTACCACCCCCCCCGCCCCCTTTAGCGACGAATTCTAGACGCCCTACCAAAAAGGTTCAAAAGTAACGAGAGGGTGGAGTTGGGTCGCCCAGCCTTGTATTCCCGCAGCCAGCGAGGTTGAGTCAGCTGGCTGCGATGCGTTGAACGGGACTGGTGGGAGGGAACTGCAACCAACCAGGTGTGCCAGGCTGCCCATCAGGGACAGGTGAGGGAAACGAGCGCTCAGGAAAACATGCAGGAATTGGAACTAAAATAAGAGCGCTGACAGGAAATATACACAAACTAAGGAAACATAAGACGTGAATGGGACAAATCGTCACAGTACCCAACCCCCCCCCCCCAAAAAAATGTTAAAAAGTCACGGGAGGGTGGAGGACGGAGTTGGCGGCGATCGCCAAGCCTTGTGTCCCCGCAGCCAGCGAGGGAGAGTCAGGTGGCGGCGTTGTGTTGAACGCCACTGCATTTGGCAAGGCGGGCGACCACAGAACGGCCACTCTCTTGGCTGATGAGGAGGCCTGTGGGCGTCTGATGACTGCTTGTGCGGCAGGTAAGCTAGAGGTCGCAGAGGTGACTCAGGACAAGCACCGACGATGGGCCGACTGGAGCAGATAGCGGCGCCGTGGGACGAGGATGGCGGCGCCGTGGGACGACCCGCTGGAAATGAGGATGGCGGCGCCGTGGGACGGCCCGCTGGAGACGAAAAGTGGCGCCGTGGGACGGCCCGCTGGAGACGAGGATGGCGGCGCCGTGGGACGGCCCGCTGGAGACGAAGAAGGCGGCGCCGTGGGATGACTCGTTGGAGACGAAGATGGCTGCTGTCTGCAGGCCCTCTGCGATTGCTGGTGGCGTCTGAAGTGGCCTCACTGGAAGAGGTGAGACCTTAGGCCCCCCCCTCAAGGGACGGATTACAGACATCCCAAGAAAGGCTGAGGGAGCTTGGGGGGTTTCAGGTCCTACAGACTCTGGCCGCCCCCCCGGAACAGACGACAGGGACGGGTGGGAGGGAGCCAAAGAACCAGTCCGTGCAGCACTCAAACCACAGAGATTGTCCATCATAGAGACCAAACAGATACACTTCTCATAGGCGGCTTTGTCCCGGGCAGCCATTTGTTGCCTCCAGACAACTCACCACATTTCTGCGGTGTTCGTACTTGGCTCGATGATTCTGTCAGGTTCTGCTGGTCTTGAACTCCAAGATGCATAGATGGCAGGTGTAAAGCAGGTAAACATAACTTTAATGCCAAAAGGAAATTGTGCAACTGGGAAGTGCACATGCCTTGAACATTGAAACGGGAAACAATCATCGAGCCCTGACTGGAGGGCGAGGCAGGCATAAATAGCAGCCTGATTTGGCAACAATTGCAACCAGGTGTGCCAGGCTGTCAATCAGCGAGAGGTGCGGGAAACCAGCGCTCAGGGAGACATGCAGGAAGTGAAACTAAAATAAGAGCTTCTGACAGGAAACAAACACAAACTAAGGAAACATAAGACGTGAATGTGACAGATCGTCACAGTACCACCCCCCCGCCCCCTTTAGCGACGAATTCTAGACGCCCGACCAAAAAGGTTCAAAAGTAACGAGAGGGTGGAGGGCGGAGTTGGCGGTGGGTCGCCCAGCCTTGTATTCCCGCAGCCAGCGAGGGCGAGTCAGCTGGCTGCGATGCGTTGAACGGGACTGGTGGGAGGGAACTGCAACCAGGTGTGCCAGGCTGCCCATCAGGGACAGGTGAGGGAAACGAGCCCTCAGGGAGACATGCAGGAAGTGGAACTAAAATAAGAGCGCTGACAGGAAATATACACAAACATAACAAGACGTGAATGTGCCAGAGCGTCTCAGTGTCTTGCTCAAGAACACAAGGGCAGTGACGAGGATGGCGGAAGCTGGGATCAAACCGGGAATCCTCAAGTTGCCGGCACGGCCGCTCTACCAACCAAGCCACCCTCGTTTTAGGTGTATAAAACTGATTGATAGCCACACTTGGATAAACTCACGAACTGACTGGCGCTGGCTCACGGCTTAAATGCTAACATGAATACAAGAGACACTAACGTCTTTCCTCGTAAAGAAACAACATACCCCAATCTAAACCTATACAAACACATCGCCATCTGCGCAACTCTGCTATTCCATTGTGCACAATGGACTTACACACTGTACTCTCCTAGTAAAGAGTGATTGATTTATACCAGGAGGAATAGGACACAGAGTTGTTTTTAACGTTGCGTTCAAGGACAGCTGAACAGAGTAGGACGTCACAATGGCCACCAGAACACTCTTATCAATGAAGCATAAGAAACACAAAAAAATGTGTGGGCTTTTTAACAGTGGGTCTATTTATTTATTTTAGTTATTTTAAAGTATAAGTACTTTTGAGCACATTCAACAATACTGCGGTAATAATGATAACCATGAACATTTTGGTCACAATAACCGTGATATGAATTTTCTATAATAAACAATATTTCTATTAACTTTCTAATAACCGTTGTACATTGACTACTCTAAATTATAACCACGTTTGAATTCCATAATATTGTCCTTTCAAAGCATATAATCAAATGGTTGCTGAACTACAGAACTACTGTTCAACTATATTCGGATTACAGATGTCCGATAATATCGGCCTGCCGATATTATCGTCCGATACATGCGTTAAAATGTAATATCGGAAATTATCGGTATCGTTTTTTTATCGGTATAGTTTTTTTTAATTAAATCAACATAAAAAACACAAGATACACTTACAATTAGTGCACCAACCCAAAAAACCTCCCTCCCCCATTTACACTCATTCACACAAAAGGGTTGTTTCTTTCTGTTATTAATATTCTGGTTCCGACATTATATATCAATATATATCAATACAGTCTGCAAGGGATACAGTCCGTAAGCACACATGATTGTGCGTGCTGCTGGTCCACTAATAGTACTAACCTTTAACAGTTAAATTTTGTCATGTCTGTGTGATCATGTTTTTGTTTTAGTCATGTTTGGTTTTGTTTTTGGACTTTTTGTGCACTTTTGTTTTGTCACCATAGCAACCATTAGTTTTCACCTGTCACGTCACGCACCTGTTTCACGTTTTGAGTCACGCACCTGCTTTCACTAATCATGTCTATAGTATTTAAGTTCATTGTTTTCAGTTTGTCGTTCTGACGACATCCCACATTTATGCTTCTGCACACTCTCCACACACCCTTAAGACCCTTGCTGCTCTTTTTTCATGCCGGTTTCTCGTCCAAGTAAGTTTTCTTTATTCATGCCATAGTTTGCAAGTTTTGTTTAATTGTTCATAGTTTCTGCCTTTGTGCAAGTTTTGTGTTTATAGTCAAGTTTTGTACTTCCGCCTCTGTGCGCGCCTTTTGTTTGATCCTTTTTTTTTTTTGTAGTTATAGTGTTTAAATAAATCATGTACTCCCCTTCACGCCACGTATGGTCCAAATCTTTTGCACTTTGGGAGAACAAACCACGCCACAGTCCTAGTCGTGACAATTTTACTAATTTTCATTAATTACTAGTTTTTATGTAACTGTTTTGATATTGTTTTACTTTCTTTTTTATTCAAGAAAATGTTTTTAATTTATCTTGTTTCATTTTATTATTATTTTTTAAATGTACCTTATCTTCACCATACCTGGTTGTCCAAATTAGGCATAATAATGTGTTAATTCCACGACTATATATGTCGGTTGATATCGGTATCGGTTGATATCGGTATTGGTAATTAAAGAGTTGGACAATATCAGAATATCGGATATCGGCAAAAAGCCATTATCGGACATCCCTAATTCGGATATATGTAGTCATTACGCAAAGCAGTATGTAACACAATTTAATAACCCCTAACATGATGTATGAGACACTTAAAGTTAAAAATAAATGAGCTAAACACTACATAACAAGACAATTTATAATATATCTTACCGTCCTTTTTATGGAAAATAGGATCATTATGTTACTGGAAGTCCAAAGTTTGTAACAACTCAATGTAGTGTGGTGAGACCGTTACCTGTACCGGTCGTGATCCTTGTAGGTTCCTCCTACCCAGCCAGGCCTTTCTCCAAACGGGACAGTAAGTGTTCGCTGGAGGAAAGCTTGGAGGACCAGACGACTCTCAGCTTTGACCTCAAGCAGGGAAATGGAGGAGACGGAAGAAGAGCGACCCATTGTCTTTGACATCTAAAGTGAGTAAAACAATATGGTGGATGAGAAAATATACTTTACTTGTTACCAGTAGCACCCCTTAGGTCAGTGGTCTCCAACCACCGGTCCGCCGTGACGCATTTGCTACCGTGCCGCACAAAAACATTATAGATAGACTTACTGATAGGAAGTCGCCATTTGTTATAGTACATGGGACAATGCACATTAATGAACATATACAATGTTAATGTGCCAGATTGTAGCCAAAGGGTCATTGTATATAGTAAGGGTTCTTAAAGGGGAACATTATCACAATTTCAGAAGGGTTAAAACCATTAAAAATCAGTTCCCAGTGGCTTATTTTATTTTTCGGAGTTTTTTTCAAAATTTTACCCATCACGCAATATCCCTAAAAAAAGCTTCAAAGTGCCTGATTTTAACCATCGTTATAAACACCCGTCCATTTTCCTGTGACGTCACATAGTGAAGCCAACACAAACAAACATGGCGGAAAGAACAGCAAGCTATAGCGACATTAGCTCGGATTCAGACTCTGATTTCAGCGGCTTAAGCGATTCAACAGATTACGCATGTATTGAAACGGATGGTTGTAGTGTGGAGGCAGGTAGCGAAAACAAAATTGAAGAAGAAACTGAAGCTATTGAGCCATATCGGTTTGAACCGTATGCAAGCGAAACCGACAAACGACACGACAGCCAGCGACACGGGAGAAAGCGAGGACGAATTCGGCGATCGCCTTCTAACCAACGATTGGTATGTGTTTGTTTGGCATTAAAAGAAACTAACAACTATGAACTAGGTTTACAGCATATGAAATACATTTGGCAACAACATGCACTTTGAGAGTGCAGACAGCCCAGTTTTCATCAATTAATATATTCTGTAGACATACCCTCATCCGCTCTCTTTTCCTGAAAGCTGATCTGTCCAGTCCAGTTGGAAATGCATCTGCTTTGAGTGTCGCAGGATATCCACACATTCTTGCCATCTCTGTCGTAGCATAGCTTTCGTCGGTAAGGTGTGCGGAACAAACGTCCAATTTCTTGCCACTTTCGCATCTTTGGGCCACTGGTGCAACTTGAATCCGTCCCTGTTCGTGTTGTTACACCCTCCGACAACACACCGACGAGGCATGATGTCTCCAAGGTACGGAAAACAGTCGAAAAAACGGAAAATAACAGAGCTGATTTGACTCGGTGTTTGTAATGTGTTTGAGAAAATGGCGGATTGCTTCCCGATGTGACGTCACATTGTGACGTTATCGCTCCGAGAGCGAATAATAGAAAAGCGTTTAATTCGCCAAAATTCACCCATTTAGAGTTCGGAAATCGGTTGAAAAAAATATATGTTCTGGGCAGACAGCCCAGTTTTCATCAATTAATATATTCTGTAGACATACCCTCATCCGCTCTCTTTTCCTGAGGGTCTGGCGGCAGATTTCTTTGACTTTATCGTTGGAAATGCATCTGCTTTGAGTGTCGCAGGATATCCACACATTCATGCCATCTCTGTCGTAGCATAGCTTTCGTCGGTAAAATGTGCGGAACAAACGACTGACCATTTCGTCTGCTTTCCCCACACCCTCGTATTTTGAACAAATTTCGTCCAATTTCTTGCCACTTTCGCATCTTTGGGCTACTGGTGCAACTTGAATCCGTCCCTGTTCGTGTTGTTACACCCTCCGACAACACACCGACGAAAGTGAGAAAATGGCGGATTGCTTTCCGATGTGATGTCACGTTGTGACGTCATCGCTCCGAGAGCGAATAATAGAAAGGCGTTTAATTTGCCAAAATTCACCCATTTAGAGTTCGGAAATCGGTTAAAAAAATATATGGTCTTTTTTTCCTGCAACATCAAGGTATATATTGACGCTTACATAGGTCTGGTGATAATGTTCCCCTTTAACCTTTTTGACCTCGGGATGTGGTGTGGTGACGTCACTAAACTAAGTCCACCAAACTCTTTTTCATTAAAAGTGCTAAACTTCATATAAAGTCTGCCGTTCATGACTCTTTTCTTTTTCTAGAATCGATGAAATCGATATTTGCCTTTTAAATCGATACTTATCTTCCGGAAGGCCAACTTGCCGAGCACACATTCAATATATATTTGAAATTTAGGAATATAAATCGATCTGTTGATCAATCGTTACACCCGTGATATATATAGATTACACTAGAAATCAAAGCTGTATTATGGTCTCCTAGAATTTGGTGCTACGTAGTGGGGGCCCTTAGGGAGATTTTAGGGTGTGTTCGTTCACTTTTGTCTAAAAGCGCCAAATTTGGCACAGGTGTAGCTCAGGGCATACTTAAATGATTTGGCTAGGGCCGGTGACCTTTGGGGTTGCCACAGCGGCTGATCCAATATGGACACCACCTGAACACGCTTTTGCCTCTACATTTGAACCAGATGAGCTACAAATCCAGACTTGGTGTCTATTTCATGTTTTTTGACAATTAGAAATTTGATGGAAAAATCTAATTTATGATTGGGTGTGTCTGGACACCTAATTAGCATATTTCCAAGATGACGGCTATGTAAAAATGAGGTGTACCTTAACTTTTGATACTTTTGGCAAACTATTTCAGGTTTTTTGAGCATCAGAAACATACTGGAGTGATCAGATTTATGATCATTTATTTATTAGAGCACTTTAATTTCCATATTAACAACATAGCCATTATCTACCAAAATGTATTGCACATATATTTCAACACAGATAGAATGCAAAGCTACAGATATATTTCATTGTAACATTAGCAAAAGTAGAGAAAGTCAGTGTTGCAAGTAGCCAAAGAGTACCGTATTTTTCGGAGTATAAGTCGCACTGGAGTATAAGTCTCATTTTTGGGGGAAATGTATTTGATAAAAGCCAACAGCAAGAATAGACATTTGAAAGGCAATTTAAAATAAATAAAGAATAGTGAACAACAGGCTGAATAAGTGTACGTTTTATGAGGCATAAATAACCAACTGAGAACGTGCCTGGTATGTTAACGTAACATATTATGGTAAGAGTCATTCAAATAACTATAACATATAGAACATGCTATACGTTTACCAAACAATCTGTCACTCCTAATCGCTAAATCCCATGAAATCCTTTACGTCTAGTCCAGGGGTCGGCAACCTTTACCAGTCAAAGAGCCATTTTGACCAGTTTCGCAAATTAAAGAAAACAATGGGAGCCACAAAAATCTTTTGAAATTTGAAATGAAATAACACTGCATACAAAGTTTTTTTTTTGCTTTGTGCTATGTATAAACCAAGGGTCTCAGACACACGGCCCACACCTTAACATGAAAATTGAATGTTAGTGCGGCCCGCGAGTTTTATATGAATTACGCTTGACAGCGTCATACTTGTCAACCCTTCCGATTTTTCCGGCAGACTACGAATTTCAGGACAATTGTTCTCCCGAACGTGCCGTGATGGTACAGCATTTAGCGCCCACTACAACCAGCGTGCCGGACCTGTCACAAGTTGTATGGGGCTTCTGCTTGCTAACGTAAGTGACAGCAAGGCATACTTGGTCAACAACCACACAGGTTACACTGACGGTGGCGGTATAAAAAACTTTAACACTCTTACTAATAATGCACCACACTTGACAAACACATTTCGGGAGAACATCTGCACCGTAACACAACATAAACACAACAGAACAAATACCCAGAATCCCAAGTATGCAGCTGAGCCGCATCAGAGTGATCAAAGAGCCGCATGCGGCTCCGGAGCCGGCGCTTGCCGACCCCTGGTCTAGTCTCTTACGTGAATGAGCTAAATAATATTATTTGATATTTTACGGTAATGTGTTAATAATTTCACACATAAGTCGCTCCTGAGTATAAGTCGCACCCCCGGCCAAACTATGAAAAAAAACTGCGACTTGTAGTCCGAAAAATACGGTAGTTGCCCTTTAAGCGAAACCAATGTCTTCAAAATGTCACAACTACAGCCGACTCCCCCGACATTTCATATAAACATTAGATAGGAATCATGCATGTTGCACCAGGTTTTACTCATAGCAATGCCCAAGTTACGTCCAATGTCTTCAGAATAGCAAAACGCCACTTCGAAATATGCAAATTAGGGGTCTAGACCAGTGGTTCTTAACCTTGTTGGAGTTACCGAACCCCATCAGTTTCATATGCGCATTCACCGAACCCTTCTTTAGTGAAAAATAAAATGTTAGTTTTTTTTCAAATTCAAGACAAAGTTATATGTTTTTGGTAACACTTTAGTATGGGGAACATATTCTAAGTAACAAAGACTTAATTTAGAGTGTTTTGGACACTGGGGGAACATATTCTAAGTAACAAAGACTTAATTTAGAGTTATTTGGTTAGGGTTAGGGTCAGGGTTAGAGGGTTAGGGTTATAATAAGGCCATGCCGAATAAGGCATTAATAAATACTTAATAATGACTAGTTAAGAGCCAATATTATACTAATTTGCATGTTAATAAGCAACTAATTAATGATAAATATGTTCCCCATACTAAAGTGTTACCATGTTTTATTACTGGTGCACAAAATGAACCGTGCATGAACATCACCTTGTTCAAAGAACAAAACCAACACAGTGCATAAACTCACAACAGATTACACACCTGCAAATCAGCATGACTTCGGCTGTTGTCGTATCCGTAATACGCCGATAGGGAGAAGTTTTTATTTACACGATGAGTCGGGTGTGTTTTGACCTCTGCCGAACCCCTGGGGTACGATCGAACCCAGGTTAAGAACCACTGGTCTTGAGCATTGCAACACATTTCTAATTGTCAAAACACATGAAATAAGACACCAAGTTTACATTTGTAGCTCATCTGTTTCAAATGTTAGAGACAAAAGCTATTACAAGTGGCGGTCATATTTGATTGGCCGCTGTGGCGACCCCAAAGGTCACCGGCGCGGGCGCCCTAGCCAAATCATTTAAGCAGGGCCGGCCCGTGGCATAGGCCGTATAGGCAAATGCTAAGGGCGCCGTCCATCAGGGGGCGCAACGCCAGTGCCACAAATGTTGGAGAAAAAAAAAAAAAAAAAAAAAAAGTTGATACTATTATTTCTAAATACAAAAAATAATCCCACGTTAATTAAAATGCAAAGTAAAGCCTATTTAATAGAAATATTATTTGTTACAACATTACAGCCCCCCCCCCCCCCCCCCACACGGTGCGCCCCCTCCCTTCCCGTATCATGACTCTTTTTGGACGTCACCACATCAAAAAATCAACACAACATGTCAAAACGGCCAAAACTGTCAGGTGCCCAGGGAAGAAAAAAGAGAAGAGAAGAGAAGGAGAAACAAGAAAAGACAGAGGTAGCAGGTAGGTAACGTTAGCCTACATGAAATTATTTGTCTGTTACAGAATGTGATAGTAACCTGGCTTTTTAGCATTAAGCTAATGTTACATGATTCGGCAATTGCTAATCAATAAATAGCTAGTTCTGTTTTAACGTCGGGTTAATATTGTGGAGGGGGCTAAATTGTTATGGAAAATAATAATGTAACGTTAGGTAATTACAGTACTCCCACCTTACATTCCTCAGGGACATTTGTATTAGATCTTTTAAGCAGGTGTTTTTTGTTTACATTGTTATTGCCTTCTGGTTAGCTAATGTTTGCCCTGCAGGTAATAGTCACTTTTCCACCCCTTTATATATTAGGTATAGTTGTAAGTAAAAAAAAAAGGTCAAAGACAAAGCTATTCGGTTTCTTCTGAGTATATACACTTCAATGCCGATGTGGGGGGGCGCCACCTAAAATTTTGCCTAGGGCGCCAGATTGGTTAGGGCCGGGCCTGCATTTAAGTATGCCCTGAGCTACACCTGTGCCAAATTTGGCGCTTTTAGACAAAAGTGAACGAAAATATCCCTAAGGGCCTTCACTAACGCCCCTGTCTTACATGTTTTAGCACGTTTGAATAAAGCCAACCCGATGCCAGTGCTTAGTTTAGTGACGTCACTGTGACGTCACTAAACTAAGTCCACCAAACTCTCCCTTTCTCCTGTACAAGTGCTCGCTGCCAAACAACTCGTGACAACTCACTGGAAAATGAGGCATGAAATGTATATTAGTATTTAAGAAAATGTTTTAAAAAGCTTGTTTCACTTTTCCAACTCTCGCGAGAGCAACTTGTACGTTCTCGTGAGGAAGACACAACTCTTCTTCAGACACCGGCGAAAAGAACAACTCAACCAAACTTCACCACCTTAAAGTTGAAGTTTGTTAATAGTTTTTTTTTTTTTTAATGAACATAAAAACTACAGTCGCACTTTGTTTATTGTTACCGAGAGAAAGTTGCGTCGAGCTGAACTCGACACCAAAGCGGCGGGACCAGGTAAAAGCTTTAAAAAAAAAGTCGATGCCGACTACACATGTCTCTGTAAACATTTAAAAAACGAGCAACTTCGGAATGTTTATGTATTCCTACCTTTTATTTGTCGGTGTCTTCGATATGGCAGAGATGTGCGCCTTCGACGAGTACGATACCGACATTTGCAGTATCGCTCAGCCGTCCACACCTACGACCGAGTGCTTGGCAACAAGAAGGGGCGGGGCCTAAGCTCGGGCTGCGGTGGTGCTTTTTGACTGTTTCATCGAAACTTGTATTAGTAGATTGCACAGTACAGTACATATTCCGTACAATTGACCACTAAATGGTAACACCCCAATAAGTTTATTAACTTGTTTAAGTCGGGGTCCACGTTAATAAATTCATGGTGCGCATACAGTAGTTTAATTTTAATTACTCTATTATTTACGAGGACTTTTTTCTTCCTGGAACTCATGCCTCTAGCTTGGGGATGTGTTAGTTAGTTAGTTAGTTAGTTACAGAGGTGGGTAGAGTAGCCAGAAATTGTACTCAAGTAAGAGTACTGTTACTTTAGAGATTTATTACTCAAGTAAAAGTAAGGAGTAGTCACCCAAATATTTACTTGAGTAAAAGTACAAAGTATGTTGTGAAAAAACTACTCAAGTACTGAGTAACTGATGAGTAACATACACACACATATCATATATATATATATATATATATATATATATATATATATATATATATATATATATATATATATATATATATACACACACACACACACACACACATATGTATATATATATATATATATATACATACACACACACACATTTATATATATATATATATATATATATATATATATATATATATATATATATATATACACATATATATATATACACAGTATATAATTTATATTTATTTATTTTGCCGTTTTTGTTTACATGTTAAAGGTGTTTTAATGAATATACATGCATGTTTAACACATATAGATTCCTTTCTTTCATGAAGACAAGAATATAAGTTGGTGTATTACCTGATTCTGATGACTTGCATTGATTGTAATCAGACAGTAGTGCTGATAGCGTCCACGTTTTCAAATGGAGGAGAAAAAAGTTCCTCCTTTCTGTCTAATACCACATGAAAGTGGTTGTTTTTTGGCATCTTATTTGTCCAGCTTCCATATTCGTTTTTATACACTTTACAAGAAATACATTGGCGGCAAACTCCGTAGCTTGCTAGCTTTTTGCGCTGGCTTTCGGAGACTCTTGTTTTGAAAGCGCAGGCGCGATGGAGCGACACTTTTATTGTGAAGACAGGAACTGTGCAGTCAGTCTTTAGGCTTTTGACGGGATGTACGGTTGAAATAAAAAAGGGTCTTTTTTCCTTCACACTTTTGATTGATTGATTGAAACTTTTATTAGTAGATTGCACAGTACAGTATATATTCCGTACAATTGACCACTAAATGGTAACACCCCAATAAGTTTTTCAACTTGTTTAAGTCAGGTCATGTGACCGCCTGGCTCTGTTTGATTGGTCCAACGTCACCAGTGACTGCATCTGATTGGTGGAACGGAGTGAACGTCACCAGTGACTGTATTTGTTGAAACGCAGGCACTATGAAAGTCTGTCTGACAGACCAAAACAAACAAAGCGTGCATTAACAGATCGATAAAAATTAGTAGCGAGTAGCGAGCTGAATGTAGATAAAAGTAGCGGAGTAAAAGTAGCGTTTCTTCTCTATAAATATACTCAAGTAAAAGTATGTTGCATTAAAACTACTCTTTGAAGTACAATTTATCCCAAAAGTTACTCAAGTAGATGTAATGGAGTAAATGTAGCGCGTTACTACCCACCTCTGGTTAGTTAGTTAGTTATTCCCACATATGGGATATGATTATTGTAGTTACCATTTAATGAGCATAACCGGCATGTTTTTGACACCTTTCAAACCCCTTTAAATGTTGTTTCTATAGTTAAGTTAAGTTTTATGTTAAGTAATTTGATCACAAATACTGTACAACCGTATTGCATTGAAACGTTATTTTGATGTAATTTGCTATATCCGCCTCTAGATGTCAATCTTGTTTCACTGTTTTTTTTGTGAGGTTTTTTTGTAATGAACAACAAACATACATTTATAATTCACAACAAAGTCAATACACTTTCAACATCAAGGAAAGAAAACAAAAGAAAATACAGAGAGTATTAAATATTAATCCATCCATCCATTTTCTACCGCTTGTCCCTTTCGGGGTCACTGGAGCCTATCTGATTGATTGATTGAAACTTTTATTAGTAGATTGTACAATACAGTACATATTCCGTACAATTGACCACTAAATGGTAACACCCCAATAAATTTTTCAACTTGTTTAAGTCGGATTGATTCATGATACAGATCATCATAATACAGTCATCACTCAAGAAAATTATCAGAGTATATACATTGACTTATTTACATTATTTACAATCCGGGGTGTGGGATATGGAGGGGGGGGTTAGGTTTGGTTGGTATCAACACTTCAGTCATCAACAATTGCATCATCAGAGAAATGGACATTGGAACCGTGTAGGACTGACTTGGTAGGATATGTACAGCAAGTAGTGGACACAGAGAGATCAGAAAGCATAAGAAAAAGTGTCGACATTTGATTATTTACATTTGATTATTTACAATCCGAAGAGGTATGATGTGGAAGGGAGGGTGTTAGTTTAGGGTTGAAGTTGTCTGGAGATGTTCTTTTAGTGCGGTTTTGAAGGAGGGTAGAAATGTCCTTTCTTTTACCCCTGTTGGGAGTGCTTTCCATATTCATGTGGCATAGAAAGAGAATGAGTTAAGACCTTTGTTAGATTGGAATCTGGGTTTAACTTGGTTAGTGGAGCTCCCTTTGGTGTTGTGGTTATGGCGGTCATTTACGTTAAGGAAGTAGTTTGATATGTACTTCGGTATCAGGGAGGTGTAGCGGATTTTATAGACTAGGCTCAGTGCAAGTTGTTTTAGTCTGTCCTCCACCCTGAGCCAGCCCACTTTGGAGAAGTGGGTAGGAGTGAGGTGTGATCTGGGTAGGAGTGAGGTGTGATATGGGTAGGAGTGAGGTGTGTTCTGGGGTGGAGGTCTAGAAGTAATCTGACTAGCTTGTTCTGGGATGTTTGGAGTCTAGATTTGAGGGTTTTGGAGGTGTAGGGTACCAGGAGGTGCATGCGTAATCGAAAAAGGGTTGAACGAGAGTTCCCGCTAGAATCTTCATGGTGCTTTTGTTGACCAGACAGGAGATTCTATCGAGAAATCGCGTTCGTTGGTTGACCTTTTTAATTACCTTGGTTGCCATTTTATCACAGGAAAGATTAGCCTCTAGAATGGAACCTAGGAAGGTGACCTCATCTTTCCTGGTGATAACAATGTCACCCACTTTTATAGTGAAGTCATTTGACTTTCTTAAGGTTGATTTGGGACCCAAATAGAATGGATATTTACAATTCACACCAAAGTCAAGGCACTTTCAACATCAAGGAAAGAAAACAAAAGCAAATACAGATTGAGTATTAAATATTAATCCATCCATCCATCCATTTTCTACCGCCGCTGGAGCCTATCTCAGCTACATTCGGGCGGTAGGCGGGGTACACCCTGGAAAAATCGCCAATCAATAAAAAATATGAAGAAAAGAAAAACAAGACAAAATGGGCTAAAAAAATCACTTTAAATGTTTCTACCAAAGATATCAATTTAAGGGCTTTTGTACTCTTAATCATTCTCCAAGATTTGATTGATAATTGTAAACCATTAAGCCAATTAGAAAATGTAGGCCTTACTTTTATAAACCTACATTTATGTAGAATTTTTTTTGCCTGGAGCATAATAATGTTGACTAACATTTCTATGTTACATCCATCCATCCATTTTCTACCGCTTGTCCCTTTTGGGATCGCGGGGGGTGCTGGAGCCTATCTCAGCTGCATTCGGGCGGGAGGCGGGGTACACCCTGGACAAGTCGCCACCTCATCACAGGGCCAACACAGACAGACAGACAGACAACATTCACACTCACATTCACACACTAGGGCCAATTTAGTGTTGCCAATCAACCTATCCCCAGGTGCATGTCTTTGGAGGTGGGAGGAAGCCGGAGTACCCGGAGGGAACCCACGCAGTCACGGGGAGAACATGCAAACTCCACACAGAAAGATCCCGAGCCTGGGATTAAACCCAAGACTACTCAGGACCTTTGTATTGTGAGGCAGATGCACTAACGGTTGTACAGTATTTGTGATCGAATTACTTAACATAAAACTTAACTATAGAAACAACATTTAAAGGGGTTTGAAAGGTGTCAAAAACATGCCGGTTATGCTCATTAAATAGTTAGTTAGTTATTCCCACATATGGGATATGATTATTGTAGTTACCATTTAATGAGCATAACCGGCATGTTTTTGACACCTTTCAAACCCCTTTAAATGTGTCAGGACTCGGACTATGGCTAGGTTTGTTCTCCCGTGGTGCAAATGATTTGGACCAGACATGGCGTGAAGGTGAATACATTTTAATTCTAACTAAAAAAAATACAAAAAGGTATAAACAAAAGGCGCTCACAGCGGAGGTAAAACAACTTGGCTATGAAAACAAATACTTGCACGTGGGCAAAAAAACTAAGGACATGAACAAAAGTCGCTAACTGTGGCATGAATAGAAACAACTTACTTGGACATGGCATGAAGTGCGCAGAGGTAAACAAAGTGTGAAGCAGAGAGTCAGGGGTATGATGTCGCCAGGGAGACTTCCTGGCAACAATGGGTTTAAATAATAGTGACATGATTAAAGACAGGTGCGTGAGTCGTGAGGGCAGGTGAAAACTAATGGGTTGCTATGGTGACAAACAAGAGTGCACAATGAGTCCAAACGTGGAACAGGTGAAACTAATGGGTAACCATGGAAACAAGACAAGGGAGTGAAAAGCCAGAAACTAAAGAGTCCAATAACTAAATCAAAACAAAACATGATTACACAGACATGACAAAATGTTGTTTCTATAGTTAAGTTGTATGTTAAGTAATTTGATCACAAATACTGTACAAACGTATTGCATCCATCCATCCATCCATTTTCTACCGCTTATTCCCTTTGGGGTCGCGGGGGGCGCTGGAGCCTATCTCAGCTACAATCGGGCGGAAGGCGGTGTACACCCTGGACAAGTCGCCATCTCATCGCAGGGCCAACACAGATAGACAGACAACATTCACACTCACATTCACACCCTAGGGCCAATTTAGTGTTGCCAATCAACCTATCCCCAGGTGCATGTCTTTGGAGGTGGGAGGAAGCCGGAGTACCCGGAGGGAACCCACGCAGTCACGGGGAGAACATGCAAACTCCACACAGAAAGATCCCGAGCCCGGGATTGAACCCAAGACTACTCAGGACCTTTGTATTGTGAGGCAGATGCACTAACGGTTGTACAGTATTTGTGATCGAACTACTTAACATAAAACTTAACTATAGAAACAACATTTAAAGGGGTTTGAAAGGTGTCAAGAACATGCTCATTAAATAGTTAGTTAGTTATTCCCACATATGGGATATGATTATTGTAGTTACCATTTAATGAGCATAACCGGCATGTTTTTGACACCTTTCAAACCCCTTTAAATCTTGTTTCTATAGTTAAGTTTTATGTTAAGTAATTCGATCACAAATACTGTACAACCGTATTGCATCCATCCATCCATCCATTTTCTATTATTTACGAGGACTTTTTTCTTCCTGGAACTCATGCCTCTAGCTTGGGGATGTGTTAGTTAGTTAGTTAGTTAGTTAGTTAGTTAGTTAGTTAGTTAGTTAGTTATTCCCACATATGGGATATGATTATTGTAGTTACCATTTAATGAGCATAACCAGCATGTTTTTGACACCTTTCAAACCCCTTTAAATGTTGTTTCTATAGTTAAGTTAAGTTTTATGTTAAGTAATTCGATCACAAATACTGTACAACCGTATTGCATCCATCCATCCATTTTCTACCACTTATTCCCTTTGGGGTCGCGGGGGGCGCTGGAGCCTATCTCAGCTACAATCGGGCGGAAGGCGGTGTACACCCTGGACAAGTCGCCACCTCATCGCAGGGCCAACACAGATAGACAGACAACATTCACACTCACATTCACACCCTAGGGCCAATTTAGTGTTGCCAATCAACCTATCCCCAGGTGCATGTCTTTAGAAGTGGGAGGAAGCCGGAGTACCCGGAGGGAACCCACGCAGTCACGGGGAGAACATGCAAACTCCACACAGAAAGATCCCGAGCCCGGGATTGAACCCAAGACTACTCAGGACCTTTGTATTGTGAGGCAGATGCACTAACGGTTGTACAGTATTTGTGATCGAACTACTTAACATAAAACTTAACTATAGAAACAACATTTAAAGGGGTTTGAAAGGTGTCAAGAACATGCTCATTAAATAGTTAGTTAGTTATTCCCACATATGGGATATGATTATTGTAGTTACCATTTAATGAGCATAACCGGCATGTTTTTGACACCTTTCAAACCCCTTTAAATCTTGTTTCTATAGTTAAGTTTTATGTTAAGTAATTCGATCACAAATACTGTACAACCGTATTGCATCCATCCATCCATCCATTTTCTATTATTTACGAGGACTTTTTTCTTCCTGGAACTCATGCCTCTAGCTTGGGGATGTGTTAGTTAGTTAGTTAGTTAGTTAGTTAGTTAGTTAGTTAGTTATTCCCACATATGGGATATGATTATTGTAGTTACCATTTAATGAGCATAACCAGCATGTTTTTGACACCTTTCAAACCCCTTTAAATGTTGTTTCTATAGTTAAGTTAAGTTTTATGTTAAGTAATTCGATCACAAATACTGTACAACCGTATTGCATCCATCCATCCATTTTCTACCACTTATTCCCTTTGGGGTCGCGGGGGGCGCTGGAGCCTATCTCAGCTACAATCGGGCGGAAGGCGGTGTACACCCTGGACAAGTCGCCACCTCATCGCAGGGCCAACACAGATAGACAGACAACATTCACACTCACATTCACACCCTAGGGCCAATTTAGTGTTGCCAATCAACCTATCCCCAGGTGCATGTCTTTAGAAGTGGGAGGAAGCCGGAGTACCCGGAGGGAACCCACGCAGTCACGGGGAGAACATGCAAACTCCACACAGAAAGATCCCGAGCCCGGGATTGAACCCAAGACTACTCAGGACCTTTGTATTGTGAGGCAGATGCACTAACGGTTGTACAGTATTTGTGATCAAATTACTTAACATAAAACTTAACTATAGAAACAACATTTAAAGGGGTTTGAAAGGTGTCAAAAACATGCCGGTTATGCTCATTAAATAGTTAGTTAGTTATTCCCACATATAGGATATGATTATTGTAGTTACCATTTAATGAGCATAACCGGCATGTTTTTGACACCTTTCAAACCCCTTTAAATCTTGTTTCTATAGTTAAGTTTTATGTTAAGTAATTCGATCACAAATACTGTACAACCGTATTGCATCCATCCATTTTTACCGCTTATTCCCTTTGGGGTCGCGGGGGGGCGCTGGAGCCTATCTCAGCTACAATCGGGCGGAAGGCGGGGTAGACCCTGGACAAGTCGCCACCTCATCGCAGGGCCAACACAGATAGACAGACAACATTCACACTCACATTCACACACTATGGCCCATTTAATTTTAATTACTCTATTATTTACGAGGACTTTTTTCTTCCTGGAACTCATGCCTCTAGCTTGGGGATGTGTTAATTAGTTAGTTAATTAGTTAGTTAGTTAGTTAGTTAGTTAGTTAGTTAGTTAGTTATTCCCACATATGGGATATGATTATTGTAGTTACCATTTAATGAGCATAACCGGCATGTTTTTGACACCTTTCAAACCCCTTTAAATGTTGTTTCTATAGTTAAGTTTTATGTTAAGTAATTCGATCACAAATACTGTACAACCGCATTGCATTGAAACGTTATTATGATGTAATTTGCTATATCCGCCTCTAGATGTCAATCTTGTTTCACTGTTTTTTTTGTGTGTTTTTTTTTTTGTAATTGAACAACAAACATACATTTATAATTCACACCAAAGTCAAGGCACTTTCAACATCAAGGAAAGAAAACAAAAGCAAATACAGAGAGTATTAAATATTAATCCATCCATCCATTTTCTACCGCTTGTCCCTTTCGGGGTCACGGGGGGTCGCTGGAGCCTATCTGATTGATTGATTGAAACTTTTATTAGTAGATTGCACAGTACAGTACATATTCCGTACAATTGACCACTAAATGGTAACACCCCAATAAGTTTTTCAACTTGTTTAAGTCGGGGTCCACTTAAATCAATTCATGGTACAAATATATACTATCAGCATAATACAGTCATCACACAAGTTAATCATCAGGGTATATACATTGAATTATTTACATTATTTACAATCCGGGGGGTGGAAGGTTGGGGCGGGGGTCGGGGGGGGGTTAGGTTTGGTTGATATCAGCACTTCAGTCATCAACAATTACATCATCTGAGAAATGGACATTGAAACAGTGTAGGTCTGACTTGGTAGGATATGTACAGCGAGCAGTGAACATAGTGAGTTCAGAAAGCATAAGAAAAAGTATATACATTTGATTATTTACGATGTGGGGAGGTATGATGTGGAGGGGGGAGGGTGTTAATCTTGAAGTTGCCTTTAGGTGTTCTTTTAGTGCGGTTTTGAAGGAGAATAGAGATGCACTTTCTTTTATATCTGTTGGATGTGTATTCCATATTGATGTGGCATAGAAGGAGAATGAGTTAAGACCTTTGTTAGATCGGAATCTGGGTTTAACGTGGTGAGTGGAGCTCCCCCTCGGAGTTGTAGAAATGATTGTAAACTCAAGACAGCCATGACATTATGTTCTTTACAAGTGTATGTAAACTTTTGACCACGACTGTAGTAACCTAACCAGGAAGTCTCTTATGAATCCTGTAGGCTCTGTTATAGAGCCTTGCCACAGGCTCTATAACATCATTATATATATGAATGTACATATGCTTCAGATATGAAAAGTGACCGGTGTGGTCTGATATTGTTGTAAACATACCGTTTTTGTTGTAGTTTCTCTGTTAACTTCAGACCGTGCTCTTTGTTGGACCAAAAGCACACCAAGATTTATAAGTTATTGTTCGAGAGAGTGTTTGATTGGCCATAACTATTGAATTAGATGTACAGAAAACGCTTCCTTTTGTGTGCGAAAGTACATACATTCAGTCTTCTTCACATTGATTTTAGGGTGGTTAACCCTCAACTAAGTGACAGTTTAGAGTTAATTGTGTTCGGATTTAGATCAGAGTAGAAGATGACAGTGTCATCTGCCAACTATAAACAATTTCAATAATTACAGACCCTAGGGAGATCGTTTTTTTAGGTTACTTTATCAGTACCCGAAGGTAAACTCAGGTCAGGACATCCAATAAATCCATTGATCTGAAGAAGAAAAAGTAGGGGACTGAGTGTACTGCCTTGTGGCACACCCATTTTGGATTCAAGTTGTACGTTGATTTAACATGTCCAACCTTAACAATCTGCTATCTATTGCTGAAATTGGATCAGAGTTTTGGAATTACAGATGAAGAAATATGAAATGAACTCAGCTCACAGGGAATATGGAAGGTTAAACGGAACATATTCAATTAATAAAGACATCTTTTAGTAATTACCTAAAAGTAGCCACTAATTATATGAGTGAATGCCCAAGCATTCACACATATAAAATTCTACACCAAAAAAATCATCAGTTTATTATTGTTCTTCCACTTCCAGCAAAGTTTGCCGGAAGCCACAGCCCACAGTTTTCATCCGGTCGGAATCGTTCTAGTATCAAAACGGAACACTAGGGGATCGGGTGGTCACGAAAAATAAATAAATAAAATATCCCAGATTACCCATAAATTACAGTTTTCCAGGTCATTGAAAATGCATGGACCAATTTTCAAACATGCACAACTCCCACATTTCTCATCCCATTCAAACACCCCCCCCCCCCCCCCCCCCCCCCACTTGAAAATGAATTGGCAATATACGAACCTCTTCATATCTCACATTTCTCAACTTATTCGAACCGTTCCAGCATCTACTCACTCCACTCACCCTATTAGACTTTCAAGCATATCAGTTCCGCTAACGCGTATCGGCGGTTCGGCGGCTTGCGCACATAGGGTATTTACACGCAATTCCTACCAAAATTGCAAATTCTCGTCATAATTAGTAGGAGTGTGGGAAAAAATCGATTTGAATTTGAATCGCGATTCTCACGTTGTGCGATTCAGAATCGATTCTCATTTTTTTAAAATCTTTTTTTTTTTTTTTATAAAAAAGAAAGATTTTTCATATATTTTTTTTATTTTTTTATTTTTTTTATTAATCAATCCAACAAAACAATACACAGCAATACCATAACAATGCAATCCAATTCCAAAACCAAACCCAACCCAGCAACACTCAGAACTGCAATAAACAGAGCAATTGAGAGGAGACACAAACACGACACAGAACAAACCAAAAGTAGTGAAACAAAAATGATTATCAACAACAGGATCAATATTAGTTACAATTTCAACATAGCAGTGATTAAAAATCCCTCATTGACATTATCATTAGACATTTATAAAAAAAAAATAAAAATGAACAATAGTGTCACAGTGGCTTACACTTGCATCACATCTCATAAGCTTGACAACACACTGTGTCCAATATTTTCACAAAGATAAAATAAGTCATATTTTTGGTTAATTTAATAGTTAAAACAAATTTACATTATTGCAATCAGTTGATAAAACATTGTCCTTTACAAGTATAAAAGCTTTTTACAAAAATCTACTGCTCTGCTTGCATGTCAGCAGACTGGGGTAGATCCTGCTGAAATCCTATGTATTGAATGAATAGAGAATCCTTTTGAATCGGGAAAATATCGTTTTTGAATCGAGAATCGCGTTGAATAAAAAAAAATCGATTTAGAATCGAATCGTGACCCCAAGAATTGATATTCAATCAATCAATCAATCAATCTTTATTTATATAGCCCTAAATCACAAGTGTCTCAAAGGGCTGCACAAGCCACAACGACATCCTCGGTACAAAGCCCACATAGGGGCAAGGAAAAAATCACCCCAGTGGGACGTCGATGTGAATGACTATGAGAAACCTTGGAGAGGACCGCATATGTGGGTAACCCCCCCCCTCTAGGGGAGACCGAAAGCAATGGATGTCGAGTGGGTCTGACATAATATTGTGAGAGTCCAGTCCATAGTGGATCCAACATAATAGTAAGAGTCCAGTCCATAGTGGGGCCAGCAGGACACCATCCCGAGCGGAGACGGGTCAGCAGCGCAGAGATGTTCCCTGCCGATGCACAGGCGAGCGGTCCACCCCGGGTCCCGACTCTGGACAGCCAGCACTTCATCCATGGCCACCGGACCTGTGCCCCCCCCCCCCCCCCCCCCCTCAAGGAAAAGGGGAGGAGAAAAGAAAAGAAACGGCAGATCAACTGGTCTAACAGGGGGGCTATTTAAAGGCTAGAGTATACAAATGAGTTTTAAGATGGGACTTAAATGCTTCTACTGAGGTAGCATCTCTAATTGTTACCGGGAGGGCATTCCATAGTACTGGAGCCCGAATAGAAAACGCTCTATAGCCCGCAGACTTTTTTTGGGCTCTGGGAATCACTAATAAGCCGGAGTTCTTTGAACGCAGATTTCTTGCCGGGACATATGGTACAATGCAATCGACAAGATAGGACGGAGCTAGACCGTGTAGTATTTTATACGTAAGTAGTAAAACCTTAAAGTCACATCTTAAGTGCACAGGAAGCCAGTGCAGGTGCATATTGAATCGAATCGTGGGACACCCAAAGATTCGCAGCCCTAATAATTAGTATTAAACACATACTGTATATGTGACTGAGGAGAGTGTTCTGCAAATTTCTTTAAGATCCTTTTTTTATTTTTATTTTATAAAAAAAAAAAACACGCAAGTGATATTTTGACGCAAAAATTAATATTTAAATACGCGGATTTCCGCGTTTTCGCAGACATCTTACATGCCTGCATTATAATAAGGCCACTTCAGAATTGTACCCGCAGTGTGAGTAGACCACCTGCAACAAACCCACGCAGTACACGCAATTTTCAAGATTGCACACGTTATTTAGCGTGTTGTATTTGGATCTTAGTAAACCAGGCCCAAAGTGCGTGTTTGAATTCATCATCATCCTAATCCAGGTCGCTTGAATCAAGCTCAGATGCAGCACCCAGTTTTAGACACTGGAAAAGCAGGTGCCCTTCTTGGGTAACCGTGACCTGCATGACCTGGAATCCTTCAAGGTGTCATGAACATGTCTGCTCTTTGCTCACAAATGCAACTAGTTTAAATTAACCCCCCAAAACATATTTCATAACTAAATTGCTTGAATTATTATTCAATTATTCTTAATCGTTAATGGGGGTGGGCTGGACTTTGGTATCGATTCAATATCGAATCTAAATAACGATACCTTTTCATGATCTTGTACCTTTTAATTTGTTAATCATTATCAAGTGTGTTACAGGTTATAATTTCCTTATTATATTTGTGTCCCTCAGGGTCCACACACGAGCTTCCCACTTGAGCCAGTCCTTACATGGGAAGGATACGGGATGGGATCGTATTAAGGCGAGCAAACCGACCCTACTGGGGGAATGTCAGATCCAGTTGATGAATGAGCTGATGCAGCACACTCGCTGTCATCTCTTCCCCTCATCTGACATATGCATTTGCTTCTTTCCCAACATACTGCTGTTTAGAAAGCAACAAAATTACATTCAAATAATTCACTTGCATTTTTGGAAGATTGCACCAAACTAAAGACCGAGTCAGTGGAGCAGGTTCAGAGCCAAGTAATGTCTTTGGCATGTCTGAGCTCATCTCCACTTTCAGCCACTTTGCAGTCTTCATCTCGACCTGATCTCCTCGTCTCGCTCTGTCCAACTCAGCTGTCTCCCAATGCTCCTTGCCTGTCAGCAGTTCAAACTGCAACCCTGGGACCGGAGGCAGAAGGGGAAAAAAATTACAAAAATGGATCTATTGATAAATATGTACAGTGGTTACCGCGGTTTTTCTTCATAATTTGTAAATCCAATGAATTGGTTTCACACACCCAAAAATGTCAACCTAAAACACAATTTATAGAGAATAATTACTAACATAAACGGGTGACAGTGGGTGGTACAGAGAACATGACAAGAACTATCAATAGGCTGACCATATTGTGAAATCCCAAAAAGAGGACACATATATGCGTGCCAAGGCGGGCAGCACTAGGTGAAAATTTGCCAATAAGACTCGAACTTGCTTTATAAATAATATATTTATTTAAATAAAGCATTTTTTCTCCTCTGTTGACAGCAGTGTTGGCGCTAGGAATTTTCAAAATGGGGTCCCACCTGTCTCCCCCCCCCCCTTTGTGGAGGAGAAAAGAAAAGAAACGGCAGATCAACTGGTGTAAAAAGGTGTCTATTTAAAGGGGAACATTATCACAATTTCAGAATTGTTAAAACCATTAAAAATCAGTTCCCAGTGGCTTATTATATTTTTCGAAGTTTTTTTCAAAATTTTACCCATCACGCAATATCCCTAAAAAAAAGCTTCAAAGTGCCTGATTTTAACCACCCGTCCATTTTCCTGTGACGTCACATAGTGAAGCCAACACAAACAAACATGGCGGAAAGAACAGCAAGCTATAGCGACATTAGCTCGGATTCAGACTCGGATTTCAGCGGCTTAAGCGATTCAACAGATTACGAATGTATTGAAACGGATGGTTGTAGTGTGGAGGCAGGTAGCGAAAACGAAATTGAAGAAGAAACTGAAGCTATTGAGCCATATCGGTTTGAACCGTATGTAAGCGAAACCGACGAAAACGACACGACAGCCAGCGACACGGGAGAAAGCGAGGACGAATTCGGCGATCGCCTTCTAACTAACGATTGGTATGTGTTTGTTTGGCATTAAAGGAAACTAACAACTATGAACTAGGTTTACAGCATATGAAATACATTTGGCAACAACATGCACTTAGAGAATGCAGACAGCCCAATTTTCATCAATTAATATATTCTGCAGACATACCCTCATGTCAGCAGGCCAGGGAAGCTATTCTTCTCTTGATCATCTTCGGGACGGTGTGAGCCAAGACATCCAGGGGGGTTTAGCTCGCTCATCTGCGGGAACAAACTGCCGCCATTGCTTGCCATGCTACCGAGGTCCTTTGTCCCTGACTTGCTCACACACTCCGGCAGATTCAATGGGGGTCGGGCGGCAGATTTCTTTGACTTTATCGTTGGAAATGCATCTGCTTTGAGTGTCGCAAGATATCCACACATTCTTGCCATCTCTGTCGTAGCATAGCTTTTGTCGGTAAAGTGTGCAGAACAAACGTCCAATTTCTTGCCACTTTCGCATCTTTGGGCCACTGGTGCAACTTGAATCCGTCCCTGTTCGTGTTGTTACACCCTCCGACAACACACCGACGAGGCATGATGTCTCCAAGGTACGGAAAACAGTCGAAAAAACGTAAAATAACAGAGCTGTTTTGACCCGGTGTTTTAGAAAATGGCGGATTGCTTCCCGATGCGACGTCACGTTGTGACGTCATCGCTCCGAGAGCGAATATTAGAAAGGCGTTTAATTCGCCAAAATTCACCCATTTAGAGTTCGGAAATCGGTTAAAAAAATATATGGTCTTTTTTCTGCAACATCAAGGTATATATTGACGCTTACATAGGTCTGGTGATAATGTTCCCCTTTAAAGGCTAGAGCAGTGGTTCTTAACCTGGGTTCGATCGAACCCTAGGGGTTCGGTGAGTCGGCCTCAGGGGTTCGGCGGAGGTCAAGACACACCCGACTCATCGTGTAAATAAAAACTTCTCCCTCTCGGCGTATTATGGGATATTTGAGTCCTGGGCATGACATTAAAGTGCATCCGGCAGTGGAGGCTCCTCTAAGGGGTCTTGGGGCACTAGGAGGTTAACCTCTTTTCTACCGTATTTTCCGCACTATTAGCCGCACCTAAAAACCACAAATTTACTCAAAAGCTGACAGTGCGGCTTATAACCCGGTGCGCTTTATATATGGATTAATATTAAGATTCATTTTCATAAAGTTTAGGTCTCGCAACTACGGTAAACAGCCGCCATCTTTTTTCCCCGTAGAAGAGGAAGCGCTTCTTCTTCTACGGCAAGCAACCGCCAAGGTAAGCACCCGCCCCCATAGAAGAGGAAGCGCTTCTTCTTCTACTGTAAGCAACCACCCGCCCCCGTAGAAGAAGAAGAAGCGCGCGGGTATTACGTTTCATTTCCTTTGTGTGTTCCATGTTGATATACGACTCCATGCGCGCCCACATCACAGATGGTGTCAAAAAACAAGTGAAGCACACAAATACAACACTCGCCGTCATTCCGGGTGGATTAACCAAAGAACTCCAACCGCTCGATATTGGTGTCAACAGGGCATTTAAAGCACGACTGCGAACGGCGTGGGAACAATGGATGACCGAAGGCGAACACACCTTCACTAAGACAGGGAGACAGCGCCGGACGACATACACCAACATCTGCCAGTGGATCGTAAATGCCTGGGCGGATATTTCGGTCACAACTGTGGTCCGAGCTTTCCGGAAGGCAATCAAATCAAATCAAATCAAATCAACTTTATTTATAGAGCACATTTAAAATTTACCACAGGGGTAGCCAAAGTGCTGTACAATGAACAGGTTAAAAGATAAAACGAGTACCGAGCAAACACAACACAATACAAACAGAACACGATAAAAAATAAATAATTAAAATAGAATTAATAAAAACATAAAAACATAAAAACAGGATCACAGCAGGTGTATTATGGGGCGCCATTGCAGGATGGATATCACTCAGTGTTAAAAGCCATGGAATAAAAGTATGTTTTTAAGAGAGATTTAAAAACAGGAAGAGAGGAGGCTTGTCTAACACTCAGGGGTAGGTCGTTCCAGAGCTTGGGAGCAGCAACGGCAAAAGCTCTGTCACCTCTAAGCTTCAGCCTTGTGTCAGGGACCGTCAACAGCAGCTGATCGGCTGATCTTAAGGATCGGGTGGGGCAGTAAGGCTGAAGGAGGTCGGAGAGATAGGTTGGCGCGAGGTTGTTTAGACATTTAAAAACAAATAAAAGGAGTTTAAAATGTATTCGGTAACGCACAGGGAGCCAGTGAAGGGACGCTAAAATAGGGGTGATGTGCTCACGTCTGCGGGTCTGTGTTAGCAGACGAGCAGCAGAGTTCTGCACGAGCTGCAGGCGGGCGAGGGAGGCCTGGCTAATGCCAACATACAGGGCATTGCAGTAGTCAAGACGAGTCGAGATAAAAGCGTGGATTAATTTCTCAAGATCATGTCTTGATAGAAGCGGTTTCACTTTCGCTATTTGGCGTAATTGATAAAAGCTTTTTTGAACGACGCTGCTGATTTGTTTTTCGAATTTAAAATCTGAGTCAAACTTTACCCCCAGGTTTGTGACAGAGTCGCTGAGATACGGGGTCAGAGTGCCGAGGTCAACGTTGGGGGAGGGAGAGCGACTTGGACCGAACAACATAACTTCTGTTTTATCTTCATTTAGGCTCAGGAAGTTAGCTGAAAGCCAGACTTTGATGTCGTGCAGGCAGTCAATAAGACGTTGAACCGTGTTATTTTGTGCCATGGGAAAATAAATCTGGCAATCATCGGCATAAAAATGAAATGCAATACTGTACTTCCTAAAAATAGAACCAAGGGGGAGAAGGTAAAGTGCAAATAAAATTGGGGCAAGGATTGAGCCCTGGGGGACCCCATGTGGTAAAGGAGCTGTGGACGACATAAAACTGTCTACTTTTACACAAAAACTCCTGTCGGTTAGGTACGACCGGAACCAGTTGAGGGCGGCGCCCTTAATGCCCACACAGTTCTCAAGACGAGTGATTAAGGTGGCGTGGTCGACGGTGTCGAACGCAGCAGACAGATCTAAAAGCACCAGGACAACATATTTACCAGAATCAGTGGACAGGAGGACATCGTTAAAAACTTTTAGAAGCGCTGACTCTGTGCTGTGGAGGGCTTTAAAACCGGACTGGAACAGCTCAGTGATACCATTATCCTCTAAGAAGGGCAACAACTGACTGTAGACAACCTTCTCTAATATTTTGGAAATGTATGGAAGATTAGAGATAGGTCTGAAGTTAGAGAGGAGAGAGGGGTCGAGGCTGGGTTTTTTAAGTAGAGGTCGTACCACTGCATGTTTAAACTCTACTGGAACTATTCCAGAAGAGAGGCTACTATTGATAATGTTAAGGACACTTGGTCCAATAGTAGCAAGTACCTCCTTAAACAGGCGAGGTGGGAGGGCATCTGCAGGAGAACCAGAGGGCTTCATATGACTAACTGTGTCACTTAAAAAAGAAAAGGACACCGGCTCAAACTGATGGAAAACAGAAGAGAAATGCAGGGGAACAGAAGGGTCATATGAAGGCTGAGATAGACTGGCTCTAGTTGACACAATTTTGTCAGTGAAAAAATGGAGACAATTTTCACAGAATTCAAAAGAAGCATCAAAACCAGCAGATTTGGGAGCATCAATGACAGTGTTAATAGTTTTAAACAGAACTCTGGGGTTGTTACAGTTAGAAGATATAATCTGAGATAGATATATATTCATTTCTGCTTTTACAGTCATCTGAAAGGAAAACAGGCTTTCTTTAAAAATGGCAAAGGACACATGCAGCCTGTCTTTTTTCCATTTTCTCTCTGCTCTTCTACATACGCGCCTGGCAGCCCGAGTGACGTCATTCAACCAGGGCTGAGGCGTGGTTTTAGCGCGGCGGCATTTGAAAGGGGCGATCGTGTCCAGTGTTTGTAAACAGATAGAGTTGAACCCAGAAACCAACTCTTCAGTATTCAGACACACAGATGCTGCAGAATTATCATCACAACGAGTCGAAAAAATAGAGGAGAACCGAGCAGGAGACGAAGAATTAAACATGCGAGAGCGTTGGGGCGGTGCGCACAATTTAACTGGACACTGCGTGGCAATATCAAACAGGATCGGCATGTGATCAGAGAACACAGCGTCGCAAATGTCCAAATTAAAAACACACAAACCATACGAGAGCACTAAATCGAGTGTATGCCCGCGTTCATGTGTAGAACCACACACAGACTGTACAAAGTTAAATGAGTCGATTATATTCAGGAAGCTCCTGGAAAGCGGCTCGTCTGGACAGCAGGTGTGAATATTAAAATCACCCACAATAAGGACACGATCATATTTGGGCAGGATTTCAGCCAGAAATTCAGAAAAGTCAGTTATAAAGTCTTTGTGGTACTTGGGTGGTCGATAGATGACGGCACACAGGACGACATCAGAAAGACCCAGTTCAAACATGCACAGTTCGAAGCTTGAAAAGGAGGATTGTAGGCGGATCTGACGGCATTTAAAGTCATTTTTAAAAACGACTGCTAATCCTCCTCCTTTTCGACCGGACGGCCGTGGGGAATTAAAGTAGGAACACTCCGGAGGCAGAAGTTCATTAAGAGGGGCGGACTCACCGGCTCTCAGCCATGTCTCCGTCACACAGAGGAAGTCCAGTCCGCGGGAAGTGAAGAAATCCTTCAGGATAAAAGTTTTGTTTGTCAAAGATCTTGCGTTCACAAGACCGAACCTGGCGGGGGCCAGCACGTCCAAGGCCGCAATTAATCCGGGTGGGGCCCGACACACAGCCCGCAGGTGGCGGTGATCCACCCCGCGCCTCCGGGGGCGGGGACAGCAGGAGCGACGACGGCAAGCTTCTTCCTCCAAACCAACGATAGGAACCAGCCAGGAGCCGATCGGATCGAGCGAGCGTGGGTGCAGGAGGAGACCGGATACCGCACCATTCCTCCTTCGGGGAGCCACGGGAAGCCGGGCCAGGAGTGCCCTAACTTTCACCAGCTGGCCGCCACGTTTACCGCGGCGCCGGAGACGCTTCCGCCGGGGGAGAGGAGCCAGGGGGCGGGAAAGGAAGGCAGGAATCCGGCCAGGTGAAAAAGCTGACTGGGACGTCGAAAAACCAACGTCGAAGTTGATCATATCAGTGGGAGAGGGGCAAAGATCCAACAGTGTTTGGCGGTCATACACAAGCAGTGAGCTGACAGAAACGAAAATAGACGCAAAAAACACAAAAACGAACAGAGCTGACAGCGAGAGACGGCAGGCCAAAGCACATACTGGCGCCATCTTGCATCGGGGCGTGGCAAGACAAGCAATCACGAATGAGGGATCAAACCAGTCAATGACTTCGACGAGACGGAGCCGGCCATTTTGGATCCCGTATTCGCCCAACTTTTTAATTCGGACACCGAAGGAGAAGAATTCGAGGGATTTATGAATGAAGAATAACTTCAGAAAGTGAGCGTTATGTTTATTTTGTGTGTTGTGACATTAACGTTCGAGCAACATTAAGTTATTGATGTTATTGCTCTGCACTATTTTGAATTTTACTATGTTTGTGATTGCACATTTGCACATTACCGTACATTTTGGGAGTGAACAGAGTTGTTAGAACGCTGGTTTTTAATATATTATTAAAGTTTGACTGACCTATCTGACTGTTTTTTTGACATTCCCTTTAGCGCAGTTAGATGCGGCTTATAACACGGGGCGGCTTATAGGTGGACAAAGTTTTGAAATATGCCGTTCATTGAAGGCGCGGCTTATAACCCAGGGCGGCTTATGGTGCGGAAAATACGGTACTATTACCCCAGGTGGCCCTTGGCAAAGGCCTAGTACCTGACTGCCCCCCTAGCCAGGGATACGGTGAAGACCTCAACGGCGGAGCAGGCGGAAGACTGTAGATTTAAGAACCACCACAACGGCTGCGATGGCGGAAGAAGGCTGCAGCAGAAAAGGGTCCCCAGTCGTCTTGGACTCCATGCCACTGGACCCTGACCCGATTCTGTCAAGGATCGTGTGGTGACTGTCTGTGCACCAGTCTCCCCACGTAAAACAAAGTCACACACAGGCATCCTCCATAAAGGGATACACCACTACCAGGAGGCTCGTCATACTCGTTCGAGTGACCGCCGAGGATATTATGGATACCCCCAAAGAATGTTCCCTCTAATTTTCCATCTGATTTGCGGGTGTGTAATTTCTTGTGATTTCATTCACTGTGTTGGTTTTGTTCTTTGAACAAGGTGATGTTCATGCACCAGTAAAAAAAACATATAACTTTGTCTTGAATTTGAAAAAAAAACTGGTGGGTTTCGGTACCTCCAACAAGGTTAAGAACCACTAGGCTAGAGTATACAAATGAGTTTTAAGATGGGACTTAAATGCTTCTACTGAGGTAGCATCTCTAACTGTTACCAGGAGGGCATTCCATAGTACTGGAGCCCCAATAGAAAACGCTCTATAGCCCGCTCTGGGCTCTGGGAATCACTAATAAGCCGGGGTTCTTTGAACGCAGATTTCTTGTCGGGACATATGGTACAATACAATCGGCAAGATAGGATGGAGCTAGACCATGTAGTATTTTATACGTAAGTAGTAAAACCTTAAAGTCACCTCTTAAGTGCACCGGAAGCCAGTATAGGCGTAATATGATCAAACTTTCTTGTTCTTGTCAAAAGTCAAGCAGCCGCATTTTGTACCAACTGTAATCTTTTAATGCTAGACATAGGGTGACTCGAAAATAATACGTTACAGTAATCGAGACGAGACATAACGAACGCATGAATAATGATCTCAGCGTCGCTAGTGGACAAAATGGAACGAATTTTAGCGATATTACGGAGATGAAAGGAGGCCGTTTTAGTAACACTCTTAATGTGTGACTCAAACGAGAGAGTTGGGTCGAAGATAATACCCAGATTCTTTACCGAGTCGCCTTGTAATAAAGAGCAGTCGAAATATTTTCATCTGTAAAAAAAAAAATGATGAGTGCACACAGTGACGTGCGGTCACTAGAGGCAGGTGAGGCCCCGTCATGGAAAGAAAAAAAATGTAAAACGAAAAAAAACAAATTAAATTGTTATATGTATCCAGTGATTATACTATAAAGTTATTTTCCGTTTAACTTCACCAGTTTTAGATTATTTTTATTCAAAATCGCTGAATTTTCACATTTGCCGTTCAAATACTGAGAAGAGACGGTGCGGTGATCACCAGCCAGTTGAGGCACGTCACTCAATTGTGCCTCACCATGGATTGCGGACTCGACTAACTGCTGGCCTGCTGTGCAGTGAGACCGTATTGCTATATGAAGTATATTATACATTTCCATAGTTTAGTTAGCTGAGGTATATAATGTACAGTGTATTTTGTCAACAACTGTATGTGTGTAACGTATTTCTTGTGCTGAGCGATCATAAAACTGCTGCGAAGACGCACTGGCTGAGGCTCGCGTAACCCCGCCTCCTGGTGCCGGTTAATGCACCTCCGCCGCAGACTGCACCCCCCGACGGGAGCGCCACAAACCCAAACCCTCCACGTGCAAGACCGAATTCACCCAAAAAAAGTCACTTAACAAGAAGCCAAAAAGTGCAAAAACAACAATGCTCGCGCCGGAGGAGCCGTGAACGACTGCAGGGACACAACATTAGGTACACCTGCAGACTGCAGCACGGATTTCATATTTCATTCATTCACAACTCCTCCAACACGAACACCACTGTTCCCGCACTTATAAGTAAAGGTAAGACCATAATAACGTTTTTTTTTAATTAAATGTGCTTTTTTGTGTGCTACAGTTTGTATGTGTAAAGTTAAAGTTAAGTTAAAGTACCAATGATTGTCACACACACACTAGGTGTGGTGAAATTTGCATTTGACCCATCCCCTTGCTCACCCCCTGGGATGTGAGGGGAGCAGTGGGCAGCAGCGGCGCCGCGCCCGGGAATAATTGTTGGTGATTTAACCCCCAATTCCAACCCTTGATGCTGAGTGCCAAGCAGGGAAGAATGCTGGTATGAGCTTTTAAACATAACCCGTTAACTGCTGCCAATCAAATGGTGAATAAGATACTCTTTAGGGTTCATATGTTTGTAAATCTGACTGTGATGAAGTCAGTGCCTCACCAGTCATGAACCTCACCGCACGTCACTGAGTGCACAAAAACATCATAGACTTTGCAACTGAACATTGATGTCCGTACAGACAATCTCAACATCTATGAATGGTAAACATAGCCAAACAATCAGGCATTTTCTAAGTAATTGTGTTACATTATTAAGAATACTTAACACTATTGACAATATAATGTGAGTGATCTGGCGAGAGACAGTGAGTACAATTTGTGAAGTAATGCATTTTCAAGATGGTTTTTGGGATTGTCTTCAGAACTTTCTGGGACTGCCTTCGTTCCTTGCGTATGTTCAGGCGAGACTTCGCCGAGGCGTTTTGATACCATGCCGCTCCCGCACACACAGCCCGGCAGGCTCGCATTACACTGACTCTAACTATGTGTGCTTTTAAATAGATTCGGTTGTCAACTCCTCCCTACACAAATCCATCTATTTTGGGGACGGGCGTGTAGGGGGAGGGACGCACAAATAGATGGTCCACAGATCGGTGTCCAGGCTTGGCCTACATGCCCTGGCTGCATCAGCATACTGGAAGACTGAATGAGAACATAGGATCTGTAAATGTGTTTTACACCCCTGTATAATAATGTGCAAGCAAGTAGTTCCACTGTACGAGCAACTTGCACGGTTTCAAACCAGGGTCATAGGGTCGAGGGTTGGGCGATACATACAGCGCAGTTTGGTATCAATTAAGTTATTACAGGGTTTTATTTGAAAAATCTCATCACCCCAGTATCGGTCCGATACTGATGCCATTTGGATTGACGCACAGTTCTGCACTCGCATGTGTTTGAGCAATTGCTCGTGCCATCACTTCATAACACTGCATTGCTGCACTGGAGTTGACAGGTCCATTTAGGACAGTATTAGGCTTCCAGTCGTCCCTCGCCACATTGCGCTTCAAATATTGACACATCGCAGAATTTAGGGGGATATTTAAAAAACATTTTAAAGCATTCTCCAATTGTTTTGTTCTTAAATCAAGTGTTTTCAAATATAAAAATGCTAAATAAATAAAAACATATCAATACTTCAGTAGTATTGACCACTGGAGGAGATCAAACTAATTAGAGCGCACATTTCAGTACTGTGGCCACTAATTGGCTCGGACTCAGGCGTCCTTATTAAATTGGATTAAAAGAGTATAAAGGTGACTAAAGGGTAGTTTTTTATTGCTATGGAGCTCTCAGAATGTTTAAAAACTTGTAAAAAGATTTATTGGCTTAAACTATTAAAATAGTTGATCTTTATGTCCAATAATACAACAATACAAATCATATCCACATATATCTAACCATGTCCACATATCCATTACCATTTTCACCAAACATGGATTATCAAAGGCACACAATTTGTTGTGTAATTCTAATATTTTGTCAGCGCTTATGCAAAATTATTCTTAAGGAAGAAAACAGTACAATTTTTATTTTCATTCAAAAGTTTTGTCGGTGTTTATGCACAAATTATTCTTAAGGAAGAAAACAGTTCAATTTTAATTGTTATTTATTCTGCTGTTTGAATTTCCTGTATTTGTTTAATCGATATTGGTGGGGTTTTTTTCGACCTTAGGTCTGGAAAAAAATAGATGTATACATATATGTATATATACAGTATATTTATATATGTGTATATGTATATGTGTGTGTATGTATAGCTATGCACATGTATATATGCACAGTATATACATACATATGTATGTATGTAATCATATGTATGTGTATATATATATGTGTGTGTGTGTGTGTGTGTGTGTGTGTGTGTGTGTGTGTGTGTGTGTGTGTGGAATAGAATAGAAAGTACTTTATTGATCCCGGGGGAAATTCAGGTATGTATATATATATATATATATATATATATATATATATATATATATATATATATATCTGTATATGTATATATATATATATATATCTGTATATGTATATATATGTGTGTGTGTGTGTGTGTGTGTGGAGAACAATCTAGTGCTCAATAACAATATTATTATTGTTTCACAAAGAAAAGAAAATTAAATATATCTCAAAAGGGTAATGGGAAGAAGTATAAAAATTATGAATGCCACCTCTTTTCCATAGTGTAATGGAATATATAAACAGTATATACATATATACATACATAAATATATACACATACATATATACATATACACACATACACTTACTATATATATATATATATATACTTATATATATATATATATATTTATATATATTTTGTGAATATTTATTTTTTAATTAATATTTAATATTAATTTATGTTTAATATTTATACAAGCAATGTTTTGTGAAACAATAATATTGTTATTGAGCACTAGATTGTTCTCTAGATATATGTATATGTATATATATATATGTATATGTATATATATATATATATGTGTATATATATGTATATATATATATATATGTATATGTATATATACTGTATATATATATATACATATATCTATATGTGTGTTTATATATATATATATATATATATATATATATATATATATATATATATATATATATATATATGTATATGTATATATATATATATGCTTGAAAGAGAAACTGTTTATTATCTACCGTCCAGACCTGTCATCCCTCAACAAGCGCAGCGAAATTGTAACAACATGCCGCCATAGACGGAAACACCTCCTAGGTAACACATGAACCAATCACCACGCCCCTAGGCCAGCCTGTACCCACCCACTCTGTGCCCTATATAAACCATGGTATGCGAATGCTCCCATTAAAATCTCCTGACGATTGAGGGTACCCCCCTCATGAAACAGGCCTGTAGAGATGAAATAGTCTTGTGATTTTTTTCCCCACACATACATATATATATATATATATATATATATATATATATATGTAATATATGTAACAATATTATTATTGTTTCACAAAAAAAAGAAAAGAACATTAAATATATCTCAAAAGGGTAATAAGAAGAAGTATAAACATTATGATTACCACCTCTTTTCCATAGTGTAATGGAATATACAAACAGTATATACATATATATATATATATATACATACATACGTTTGTATATACATATATACACATACAGTGTATATATATATATATATATATGTATATATATATATATATATATATATACATACAGTATATCTATTATACAAATACATTTATATATTTTTGTATATACTGTACGTATATTTTGTTCCTCTTTTAGTATTTATAGCAGAGATTGTTTACAGTATGTAAAGTTTAGTGGACAGAATTCACCAGGAGGATGCCCTCGTGGATACTTTGCGGGTGTTTGCGACTATGCCGTTGTAGTCAATACTGGGTGAACAGGTAACAGACCCTTTGAGTGGAGTTTGGGGTGGAACTAATCCAATTAATGATATTATCAATAACTACAGTAGTTTCCAGTGTGTATCAGATTGATTGTAGCGGGATTAAGTAAAAAAAAAAAATCCATTTATTTTGACATATATCTGTGTTTTTGTTGTCATATACAGTGTTAGATTTTTGATATTGTTATATTAATATGTTGTTTACAACCTCAGGGAATACGTAAGGTACATGAATGGTTAGTACGCTGGCCTCAAGCAGGAGGTTGAGGGTTCAAATCTCACCGGCTTCCCAAAAACATGCATGTTAGGATCAGAGACTTTAAATTGTGCTGTGAACTGTGAGTGTGATTGCTTGGTGAAAAAGAAAACGTTTTGTACTGTATAAAGTGAAATGGACCAAACCATCAATTCAGAGCGAAGTTGAAGTCCAATATTTGCTGATGATGGAAATCCAGCGGGCGTCACTTGTTCCTTCTCCCCCTCCTTCCTTTTAATCGGCCGCCCACACCCTGAGTACCTTATGGATGCAAGCCTTCCCACCAACATTTGCCCCTGTCAGTCAGTCTGAACCACCCCCCAACCTTGTCTTATCAACTTACCCCCGAGGTTGGTCTCACTCTTTTTCAACGTCCTCCTGCCAGCGTCTCCAACATTGACCAGTTACTGACGCCTCTCACAAGTACTGACCGGAAACTGAGACTAGAATCCGGGGCTTTGAGGACATTTCGGGGGAGAAAACCCGGAACACGTACCAGGACTTCTACTTGGAATATTATCCATTTACCGGACCTTGCTAATTGGATAACTGTGTGCGTACGTGAATTTGGGAGAGTGTGTGTGCGGCGTTTGCAGACCTGAGCTACAGGTTGTGGACTTGAAGTTTATTCCTTATCTGGTCCAGTCTGGTTTTTGGACATGGCGTCCCTAAGAAGTCTGATTCTTGCGCTGCTGATGGCGCTGCTCTGCTCCTTCCACACACCGTTGGCTCCTGTCGCCAAGGCACAGGATTTGCCTTTCCAGTCTGAGCAAGGCCTGATGGCTGATGATGATGATGATGACGATGATGATGACGATGACGACGATGATGACGATGATGACGACGATGATGATGACGATGACGATGATGACGATGACGATGATGACGATGACGATGATGACGATGACGATGATGACGACGATGATGACGACGACGACGATGATGATGACGATGACGACGATGACGACGACGACGACGACGATGACGACGATGACGATGATGACGATGATGATGATGATGATGATGACGACGATGATGATGACGACGACGATGATGATGACGACGACGATGATGACGACGATGATGATGACGACGATGATGACGACGATGACGACGACGATGATGATGACGACGACGACGACGATGACGACGATCATGAAGGTCAGTTAACTAATTGCTCACCTGATGTCATCCCACCTTTGCTTTGTCACTTTCTGGATTGGTTTATGGAAAACGATGCCAGCAAATATTTACATTTACAAAACCCAAAACCGGTGAAGTTGGCAGCGTTTCCGGGTGTTGTTGATAAATGGCTTTCGCTTTGCATAGTAGAGTTTTAACTTGCACTTGCAGATGCAGCCACGAACTGTAGTCACTGACAGTGGTTTTCTGAAGTGTTCCTGAGCCCATGTGGTGATATCCTTTACACATTGATGTCAGGTTTTGATGCAGTACCGGGGGAGGGGGGATAGGTAACATAATAATAATAATAGATTTTATTTGTAAAAAGCACTTTACATTGAGTAAACAACCTCAAAGTACTAGTGTATTAAAAAAATAAAAAGATAATAAAAAAATAAATACAAATTTAAAAAAACAGCCAAATAGCTAGGACTAGTATGCATATATCTAAAAGGGGGGGAGAAGGAGGTGGGGGGGGGCGATAGGTAACATAATAATAATAATAATAATAGATTTTATTTTTAAAAAGCACTTTACATTGAGTAAACAACCTCAAAGTGCTACAGTGTATTAAAAAAATAAAAAGATAATAAAAAATAAATAAAAATAAAAACTAGAACAGCCAAATAGCTAGAACTCGTATGCATATATCTAAAAATAAAAAAAGGCTTTTTTAAAAAGAAGGGTTTTTAAGCCTTTTTTTAAAAGCATCCACAGTCTGTGGTGCCCTCAGGTGGTCAGGGAGAGCGTTCCACAGACTGGTCGCGGCGAAGCAGAAAGCCCGGTCTCCAATTGTTCGTAGCTTTGTCCTCGGAGGTTGGAGGAGGTTAGCCTGTCCGGAGCAGAGGTGCCATCATCAAACATCAAGTATTCAATTATCTAGTCGGCCATGACGCACGTGATTTATGGACGCTAAAAGTGAGATGTGAGACGCTAAATATTATGATGCACTCAAGAAAAAATAGACTTTTGCTGCCATCTTCCATGGACTGCTCTCAGAGATCTGAAAAAAAAAGTGTGAGAGTCCAGTCCATAGTGGATCTAACATAATAGTGTGAGAGTCCAGTCCATAGTGGATCTAACATAACAGTGTGAGAGTCCAGTCCGTAGTGGATCTAACATAATAGTGTGAGAGTCCAGTCCATAGTGGATCTAACATAATAGTGTGAGAGTCCAGTCCATAGTGGATCTAACATAATAGTGAGAGTCCAGTCCATAGTGGATCCAACATAATAGTGTGAGAGTCCAGTCCATAGTGGATCTAACATAATAGTGTGAGAGTCCAGTCCATAGTGGATCTAACATAATAGTGTGAGAGTCCAGTCCATAGTGGATCTAACATAATAGTGAGAGTCCCGTCCATAGTGGATCTAACATAACAGTGTGAGAGTCCAGTCCATAGTGGATCTAACATAATAGTGTGAGAGTCCAGTCCATAGTGGATCTAACATAATAGTGTGAGAGTCCAGTCCATAGTGGATCTAACATAATAGTGTGAGAGTCCAGTCCATAGTGGATCTAACATAATAGTGTGAGAGTCCAGTCCATAGTGGATCTAGCATAATAGTGTGAGAGTCCAGTCCATAGGGGATCTAACATAATATTGTGAGAGGCCAGTCCATAGTGGATCTAACATAATAGTGTGAGAGTCCAGTCCAGAGTGGATCTAACATAATAGTGTGAGAGTCCAGTCCATAGTGTATCTAACATAATATTGTGAGAGTCCAGTCCATAGTGGATCTAACATAATAGTGTGAGAGTCCAGTCCATAGTGGATCTAACATAATAGTGTGAGAGTCCAGTCCATAGTGGATCTAACATAATAGTGTGAGAGTCCAGTCCATAGTGGATCTAACATAATAGTGTGAGAGTCCAGTCCATTGTGGATCTAACATAATAGTGTGAGAGTCCAGTCCATAGTGGATCTAACATAATAGTGTGAGAGTCCAGTCCATAGGGGATCTAACATAATATTGTGAGAGGCCAGTCCATAGTGGATCTAACATAATAGTGTGAGAGTCCAGTCCAGAGTGGATCTAACATAATAGTGTGAGAGTCCAGTCCATAGTGTATCTAACATAATATTGTGAGAGTCCAGTCCATAGTGGATCTAACATAATAGTGTGAGAGTCCAGTCCATAGTGGATCTAACATAATAGTGTGAGAGTCCAGTCCATAGTGGATCTAACATAATAGTGTGAGAGTCCAGTCCATAGTGGATCTAACATAATAGTGTGAGAGTCCAGTTCATAGTGGATCTAACATAACAGTGTGAGAGTCCAGTCCATAATGGATCTAACATAACAGTGTGAGAGTCCAGTCCATAGCGGATCTAACATAATATTGTGAGAGTCCAGTCCATAGTGGATCTAACATAATAGTGTGAGAGTCCAGTCCATAGGGGATCTAACATAATATTGTGAGAGGCCAGTCCATAGTGGATCTAACATAATAGTGTGAGAGTCCAGTCCAGAGTGGATCTAACATAATAGTGTGAGAGTCCAGTCCATAGTGTATCTAACATAATATTGTGAGAGTCCAGTCCATAGTGGATCTAACATAATAGTGTGAGAGTCCAGTCCATAGTGGATCTAACATAATAGTGTGAGAGTCCAGTCCATAGTGGATCTAACATAATAGTGTGAGAGTCCAGTCCATAGGGGATCTAACATAATATTGTGAGAGGCCAGTCCATAGTGGATCTAACATAATAGTGTGAGAGTCCAGTCCAGAGTGGATCTAACATAATAGTGTGAGAGTCCAGTCCATAGTGTATCTAACATAATATTGTGAGAGTCCAGTCCATAGTGGATCTAACATAATAGTGTGAGAGTCCAGTCCATAGTGGATCTAACATAATAGTGTGAGAGTCCAGTCCATAGTGGATCTAACATAATAGTGGGAGTCCAGTCCACAGTGGATCTAACATAATAGTGAGAGTCCAGCCCATAGTGGATCTAACATAATTGTGAGAGTCCAGTCCATAGTGGATCTAACATAATAGTGGGAGTCCAGTCCACAGTGGATCTAATATAATAGTGGGAGTCCAGTCCACAGTGGATCTAACATAATAGTGAAAGTCCAGTTCATAGTGGATCTAACATGATAGTGAGAGTCCAGTCCATAGTGTATCCAACATAATAGTGAGAGTCCAGTCCATAGTGGATCTAACATAATAGTGAGAGTCCAGTCCATAGTGGATCTAACACAACAGTGTGAGAGTCCAGTCCATAGTGGATCTAACATAATAGTGTGAGAGTCCAGTCCATAGTGGATCTAACATAATAGTGTGAGAGTCCAGTCCATAGTGGATCTAACATAATAGTGAGAGTCCAGTCCATAGTGGTTCTAACATAATAGTGTGAGAGTCCAGTCCATAGTGGATCTAACATAATAGTGTGACAGTCCAGTCCATAGTGGATCTAACATAATAGTGTGAGAGTCCAGTCCATAGGGGATCTAACATAATATTGTGAGAGGCCAGTCCATAGTGGATCTAACATAATAGTGTGAGAGTCCAGTCCATAATGGATCTAACATAACAGTGTGAGAGTCCAGTCCATAGTGGAGCTAACATAATAGTGTGAGAGTCCAGTCCATAGTGGATCTAACATAATAGTGTGAGAGTCCAGTCCATAGTGGATCTAACATAATAGTGTGAGAGTCCAGTCCATAGTGGATATAACATAATATTGTGAGAGTCCAGTCCATAGTGGATCTAACATAATATTGTGAGAGTCCAGTCCATAGTGGATCTAACATAATAGTGTGAGAGTCTAGTCCATAGTGGATCTAACATAATAGTGTGAGAGTCCAGTCCATAGTGGATCTAACATAATAGTGTGAGAGTCCAGTCCATAGTGGATCATGAACGTTCATTTCTCTACTATAAGCTGTCCCCTAAGACGTTTGAGAGAATTGTTGCAGTGCGTCCAAACGGCCTGACAACCGACGTTCCCTCTCAAGTAGAGCAAAATGAAATCCAATCCGAACTCTAAACGAAATGAACACAAAACTGTTTGCTCTGTCTGACACAGGTGACAGTAAGCGGCCACAGCATATCAAACGATGTTTAATTATTGTAATGTCTGTAGAGACGTTAAAGAGGACAGTAATTCCAGCTGTCACTTTAATGAGCAAAACTGTTTGTCTGCCGTAACCAAACCAAAAACATTAGTGAAAGATTTACATCTAGGAAAAATAATCATTTTCTTCCACACAAACCAAGCTCATCTGTCATTCATGGCACTTAGCCAGTGATGTGTTTACGACCACACAAAAAGTCGGACAACTCCAACACCACACAAAGTGTAAATGGCAGGTTGTTACACGACGACTCCTTGATCAGATGTGTGCTTCTTCTACTGTCATTTATTAAGAATGTTAATTTATGGAATCTTAATCATTAAATGCTGTTACTAGATTAAATGAATACTCATAAAAAGATACATTTTACAGACAGAAAGTTACAGGAATGTACACTTTGTCCCATGCTTACATCTCATTGTGCAACATGTGAATGTTTTTAGGGGGAACTAAATGTGAAACCATACCAACTTTATTTATGAAGCCCTTTAAAAACAACCACAGTTGAAAAACAAAGGGCTGTACACCACAAACAAGTAAACACACAACAAGCAAATACACACTGCAAAAAGTCAGTGTTCAAAAACAAGAAAAAAACAAACAAAAATGTGTGGTATTTTATTTGAACTAAGCAAAATGATCTGCCAATAGAACAAGAAAATTCGGCTTGTCAAGACTTTCCAAAACAAGTAAAATTAGCTAACTTCAATGAATCCAAAAATACCTTAAAATAAGTATATTCTCACTAATAACAAGTGCACTTTTCTTAGTAGAAAAAAAAGAGACATTTTTGCTCAATGTGTTGAAAAATATTCTTAAATTAAGTAAATGCTAGTGCCGTTATTTTGACATAATGATATGCGCTCGGCATCATGATTTTTTTTTCATGCTTGAAGTAAGAAATTATTACTTTAAAAAAGCAGATTTATACCTGTGAGTGTTGATGACACAGCTTTGCAACAGTTGATATTCTAGTTTCAAGCATGTTTTACTCAATACAGGTCATCAAATCTAATATCTTACTGAGATAATTTAGGATCAAAACCCTTAAAACAAGTAAAACACTAACATAAAATCTGCTTAGTGAGAAAAATTATCTTATCAGACAGAAAATAAGCAAATATCACCCTTATTTGAGATATTTCATCTTACTTAGATTTCAGTCTTTGCCGTGCATATACAGTATATGCACATAAAAAGAGCAGATACAAATTATCTTAGATAAAAGGCAGTTAAAAAGTTAAAAACAGTTTAAACAATTCAACAGTGATCACTGAAAGGGGTACAAATTATTTCCAAAGTAGGACCCCCACCCAGACATACAATACTACTACGCAGCTCATGGAAAACAAGATTTATTTGTTATTTTCACTGTAAAAAGTTAAAGTTAAAGTACCACTGATAGTCACACGCACACACTAGGTGTGGTGAACTTATCCTCTGCATTTGACCCATCCCCATGTTCAACCCCGGGAGGTGAGGAGAGCAGTGAGTAGCAGCAGTGGCCGCGCTCGGGAATCATTTTGTTGATTTAACCCCCAATTCCGACCTTTGATGCAGAGTGCCAAGCAGGGAGGCAATAGGTCCCATTTTTATAGTCTTTGGTATGACTCAGCCGGGGTTTGAACTCACGACCTTCCAGTCTCAGGGCAGACACTCTAACCACAAGGCCACTGAGCCAAATCACTTATATTAGGAGATAATCTCGTGAAAATTACTTCTGTCATTTTATTATTATAAAAAAAAAACATTTAACCTGTTATTAAAGGGGAACATTATCACCAGACCTATGTAAGCGTCAATATATATGTTGATGTTGCAGAAAAAAGACCATATATTTTTTTAACCGATTTCCGAACTCTAAATGGGTGAATTTTGGCGAATTAAACGCTTTTCTAATATTCGCTCTCATCGGGAAGCAATCCGCCATTTTCTCAAACACCAAGTCAAATCAGCTCTGTTATTTTCCGTTTTTTCGACTGTTTTCCGTACCTTGGAGACATCATGCCTCGTCGGTGTGTTGTCGGAGGGTGTAACAACACGAACAGGGACGGATTCAAGTTGCACCAGTGGCCCAAAGATGCGAAAGTGGCAAGAAATTGGACGTTTGTTCCGCACACTTTACCGACGAAAGCTATGCTACGACAGAGATGGCAAGAATGTGTGGATATCCTGCGACACTCAAAGCAGATGCATTTCCAACGATAAAATCAAAGAAATCTGCCGCCAGATCCCCATTGAATCTGCCGGAGTGTGTGAGCAATTCAGGGACAAAGGACCTCGGTAGCACGGCAAGCAATGGCGGCAGTTTGTTCCCGCAGACGAGCGAGCTAAACCCCCTGGATGTCTTGGCTCACATCGACCCTAGCTTCCCTGGCCTGCTGACATCAACTCCAAAACTGGACAGATCAGCTTTCAGGAAAAGAGAGCGGGTGAGGGTATGTCTACAGAATATATTAATTGATGAAAATTGGGCTGTCTGCACTCTCAAAGTGCATGTTGTTGCCAAATGTATTTCATATGCTGTAAACCTAGTTCATAGTTGTTAGGTTCCTTTAATGCCAAACAAACACATACCAATCGTTGGTTAGAAGGCGATCGCCGAATTCGTCCTCGCTTTCTCCCGTGTCGCTGGCTGTCGTGTCGTTTTCGTCGGTTTCGCTTGCATACGGTTCAAACCGATATGGCTCAATAGCTTCAGTTTCTTCTTCAATTTCGTTTTCGCTACCTGCCTCCACACTACAACCATCCATTTCAATACATTCGTAATCTGTTGAATCGCTTAAGCCGCTGAAATCCGAGTTTGAATCCGAGCTAATGTCGCTATAGCTTGCTGTTCTTTCCGCCATGTTTGTTTGTGTTGGCATCACTATGTGACGTCACAGGAAAATGGACGGGTGTTTATAACGATGGTTAAAATCAGGCACTTTGAAGCTTTTTTTTAGGGATATTGCGTAATGGGTAACATTTTGAAAAAAACGTCGAAAAGTATAATAAGCCACTGGGAACTGATTTTTAATGGTTTTAACCCTTCTGAAATTGTGATAATGTTCCCCTTTACGTCACATTTGGGACCGGTGTGCTGCTGGTGCACGTCTGATGTTGCTTTGATTGATTGATTTAAACTTTTATTAGTAGATTGCACAGTACAGTACATATTCCGTACAATTGACCACTAAATGGTAACACCCGAATACGTTTTTCAACTTGTTTAAGTCGGGGTCCACATTAATGAATTCATGGTACAAATATATACTATCATCATAATACAGTCATCACACAAGTTAATCTTCAGAGTATATACATTGAATTATTTACATTATTTACAATCCGGGGGGGGGGGTAAGGCAGGGGGGTTAGGTTTGGTTGATATCAGCACTTCAGTCATCAACAATTGCATCATCAGAGAAATGGACATTGAAACAGTGTAGGTCTGACTTGGTAGGATATGTACAGCGAGCAGAGAACATAGTGAGTTCAGAAAGCATAAGAACAAGTATATACATTTGATTATTTACATTTGATTATTTACAATCCGGGGAGGTGGGATGTAGAGGGGGGAGAGTGTTAGTCTAGGGTTGAAGTTGCCTAGAGGTGTTCTTTTAGTGCGGTTTTGAAGGAGGATAGAGATGCACTTTCTTTTACCCCTGTTGGGAGTGCATTCCATATTGATGTGGCATAGAAGGGGAATGAGTTAAGACCTTTGTTAGATCGGAATCTGGGTTTAACGTGGTTAGTGGAGCTCCCCCTGGTGTTGTGGTTATGATGGTCATTTACGTTATGAAAGTAGTTTGACATGTACTTCGGTATCAGGGAGGTGTCGCGGATTTTATAGACTAGGCTCACATGTGCTCCACTGAATTCTAAGGGAGTTTTTGCGTTTCCGCACATAAACGTGAAAAATTAGAAGGAACATTGCTTACCACCCACATCCCGCATCTTCACCTCCAATATTGTGTTTGTTTGTTTTTTGTATTAGTGTGTCTGAAAACAGGACCAACGCACACGTAAAGCATATTTCTACAGCTGTACATTAGAGATGTCCGATAATATCGGCCTGCCGATATTATCGGCCGATAAATGCGTTAAAATGTAATATCGGAAATTATCGGTATCGTTTTTTTTATTATCGGTATCGTTTTTTTAATTTTTTATTATTAAATCAACATAAAAAACACAAGATACACTTACAATTAGTGCACCAACCCAAAAAACCTCCCTACCCCATTTACACTCATTCACACAAAAGGGTTGTTTCTTTCTGTTATTAATATTGTGGTTCCTACATTATATATCAATATATATCAATACAGTCTGCAAGGGATACAGTCCGTAAGCACACATGATTGTGCGTGCTGCTGGTCCACTAATAGTACTAACCTTTTACAGTTAATTTTACTCATTTTCATTAATTACTAGTTTCTATGTAACTGTTTTTATATTGTTTTGCTTTTTTTTTTTTATTCAAGAAAATGTTTTTAATTTATTTATCTTATTTTATTGTATTTTTTTTTTTAAAGGACTTTATCGTCACCATACCTGGTTGTCCAAATTAGGCATAATAATGTGTTAATTCCACGACTGCATATATCGGTATCGGTTGATATCGGAATCGGTAATTAAAGAGTTGGACAATATCGGATATCGGCAAAAAAAGCCATTATCGGACATCCCTAGTTTTTTTATTATCGGTATCGTTTTTTAAAATGTTTTTGTTTTTTAATTTCTTATTAAATCAACATAAAAAACACAAGATACACTTACAATTAGTGCACCAACCCAAAAAACCTCCCTACCCCATTCACACTCATTCACACAAAAGGGTTGTTTCTTTCTGTTATTAATATTCTGGTTCCTACATTATATATCAATATATATCAATACAGTCTGCAAGGGATACAGTCCGTAAGCACACATGATTGTGTGTGCTGCTGGTCCACTAATAGTACTAATCTTTAACAGTTAATTTGACTAATTTTCATTAATTACTTGTTTCAATGTAACTGTTTTTATATTGTTTTGCTTTCTTTTTTATTCAAGAAAATGTTTTTAATTTATTTATCTTATTTTTATTTATTTTTAAAAAAAAATTTTTTAAAGTACCTTATCTTCACCATACCTGGTTGTCCAAATTAGGCATAATAATGTGTTAATTCCACAACTGTATATATCGGTTGATATCGGTATCGGTTGATATCGGTATCGGTAATTAAAGAGTTGGACAATATCGGGATATCGGCAAAAAGCCATTATCGGACATCCCTACTATACATATATGAATGTATATATACATATGTGTGTGTGTGTGTGCAAAATGTATATATATGTTTATTTGCATAAATGTGTATATACAGTATGTGCATATATGTACAGTATGTATATACATTATATTGCCAAAAGTATTTGGCCACCTGCCTTTACTCACATATGAACTTGAAGTGCCATCCCATGGAATTGTCCAAAATGTTTTGGTATCCTGGAGCATTGAAAGTTCCTTTCACTGGAACTAAGGGGCCAAGCCCAACTCCTGAAAAACAACCCCACACCATAATTCCTCCTCCACTAAATTTCACACTCAGCACAATGCAGTCTGAAATGTACCGTTCTCCTGGCAACCTCCAAACCCAGACTGGTCCATCAGATTGCCAGATAGAAAAGTGTGATTCATCAGTCCAGAGAAGGCGTCTCCACTGCTCTAGAGTCCAGTGGCGACGTGCTTTACACCACTGCATCCCACGCTTTGCATTGGACTTGGTGATGTATGGCTTAGATGCGGCTGCTCGGCCATGGAAACCCATTCCATGAAGCTCTCTGCGTACTGTACGTGGGCTAATTGGTAGGTCACATGAAGTTTGGAGCTCTGGAGCAACTGACTGTGCAGAAAGTCTTTTCACTATGCGCCGCTTCAGCGTCCGCTGACCCTCTCTGTCAGTTTACATGGCCTACCACTTGGTGGTTGAGTTGCTGTTGTTCCCAAACT
>NC_084569.2:35077458-35092458 GCF_033978685.3 Nerophis lumbriciformis | reverse complement strand
CCTTCAGCGTCTGAGAGCTCATTCCTTGAGTGTATAAACAATGTATGCTCTGCAAAAAGTCAGTGTTCAAAAACAAGGGAAAAAAATACAAAAATGAGGGGTATTTTATTTGAACTAAGCAAAATTATCTGCCAATAAAACAAGAAAATTTGGCTTGTCAAGACTTTCCAAAACAAGAAAAATTTGCTAACTTCAATAAACCCCAAAATTCCTGAAAATAAGTATATTCTCACTAATAACAAGTGCACTTTTCTTGATAGAAAAAACAAATATGAGACCTTTTTTCTCAATATGTTGAAAAATATTCTTAAATGAAGTAAATGCTAGTCTTGACATAATGATATGCGCTCGGCATTACATTTCTTGAAACCAGCAAACTTATACTAAAAACTAATTTATTGTTCTTAATGGAAAGGCAACAAGGCAACCGCTTGTTACTCTCGGGGTCTCCTAGCCGCTCAGGCAAATCATATTGTCTAAAAATGCATTTTTCCATGGATAACATGACATCATCGCGCCAAGTGTGTGCTCTTTCAGTCAATTAGTGCACAAGGAATATATATATATATATATATATATATATATATATATATATATATATATATATATATATACATTTATTTATTTACAGCCCGGCCCCACGGCCAATTCTTTTTTAATTGTAATTTTGAAGAATTTATCTGAATGTGCTTGAATTATTTCTGTTCAAAATTGTTTGAAATGTCACATGTTAAATGTTTAAATATTAACTGTCAGTTTACTGTACTGTGCCAACTGTACTACTATAAAAGTACATATTTTCTATTGTTTCATTGAAAATAAAACAGCAAAGTCCATTTGGCTGTCATCTGTTTTAATTATAAGACACAATTGTGTCAAAGTCATGATTTTTTTATTTCATGCTTGAAATAAGAAATGATTACTTTAAAAAAGTAGTTTTATACTTGTGAGTGTTGATGACACAGCTTTGCAACAGTTGATATTCTAGTTTCAAGCATGTTTTACTCAATATAGGTCATCAAATCTCAGCAACAAGCTGTAATATCTTACTGAGATCATTTAGGACCAAAACACTTAAAACAAGTAAAACACTCTAACATAAAATCTTATGTATGGCCGCGCAAGTCCCGGGATGCCCAAAATGTCCATAACACACCCAGCCGAGTCCCATGGGGAGGGGGGATAAAAGTTGGCAAAAGTCACAAAAATGTTCAAAATACCTACCCAGGTTTGAGTCCCACAAGTCCCGCCGCAGGCCGGAAAACCCAAAATATCCAAAACACGCCCAGCAAAGTCTCACGGGAAGGCGGGGAGAAAAGTGAGAAAAGTCGGTAAAATGTACAAAAATCACACCTGGGTTCGAGTGCCACAAGTCTTAAGACTTGTGGCATTCCATGTGGGACTGGAACCTGGGTAGGTATTCAGAAAATTTTGGGGACTTTTGCCGACTTTTCCAACTTTTATCCCCCCTCCCCGTGGGACTCGGCTGGGTGTGTTATAGACATTTTGGTGGTAGCGGGGGGGTCTATATCGTAGCGTCCCAGAAGAGTTAGTGCTGCTAGGGGTTCTGGGTATTTGTTCTGTTGTGTTTATGTTGTGTGGATGTTCTCCCGAAATGTGTTTGTCATTCTTGTTTGGTGTGGGTTCACAGTGTGGCGCATATTTGTAACAGTGTTAAAGTTGTTTATACGGCCACCCTCAATGTGACCTGTATGGCTGTTGACCAAGTAGGTCTTGCATTCACTTTTATGTGTGTAAAAAGCCGCAAATATTATGTGTATGGAGGAAAAGCTGATGTGATGACAGGTTGTAGAGAACGCTAAAGGCACGCTCCCAATATTGTTGTCCGGGTGGAAATCGGGAGAAATTTGGGAGAATGGTTGCCCCGGGAGATTCTCGGGAGTGGCACTGATATTCGGGAGTCTCCCCGGAAAATCGGGAGGGTTGGCAAGCATGCTCATTCCTTGATTTTATAGACAATGTATGAATATATCAATAGACAATGTAACAATATGAACAATACAACAAATTAACACGGATATTTGTCAAAGTATCCCACCAAATCCTCACGTGAGTATCAGTATGATCCTCGTACGACTCTTGGTATCGCCATTTGTATCAATCCAGAACGTGACAAAGCAGAAGTGGTTTGATATTGTCTATCGTGTGCATGTATCCATGTTAGCGTCTGCAGAAGAACAAAAGCATCAGCTGTCACTGTCCCAGGATGGACTTTATTTATCCCACAACGGGGAGATTATGTGGTTGATTTTCACATACTGCAATGGAAAACTAAAAACCAGTAATAAATAATACATATTACTGCTCTGTGTATATCGGACGCAAGAAAGCGAATGAAAGTGACACATGGACGTCCGATATCGAGCAGAAGTGATGACTGATGCTTCAAAGTACAAATAAGGGGGCGGGGTTAAACCAAACACAGGCCCCTCCCCTTTGTTAACGCTCCAACCTGATCATCTCAAATCAAATCCAGAATATTCCACCAAAGTCCCTCCTCCACCACTTTCTCGCTCTCCATTACTGTCTCTGACTCTGTTCTTTTCTCTACTTAACTAGAGTTATGAGCACTTTGGGGAAATTGAACTGGCCCACCTGAAGCCCACCTGTCCGAGGTCCTCCGTGCATACCGTAGGCTAGCTATCGAGAACGCGGGGACTGCAGAAATCATTGTTTGAGAGAGATTGAGAACACACAAAAAGACATTTTTTACACATGAGCCTGGTTTTTTTTGTTAGTTCTTTTTTTTTTGAGGGGGGGGGAATATCACTCATTAGGAGTTCTTTGAATTTGTTTCATTGGAAAATATGCTTTTGGAATTGGATTGACCTGCATTTTGTGTGTCCCTGTGAGTCTACAGAGAAAGAAAGAGAGACAGTGATCTTGGGGATGGGGGTGGTTCAAATTCCTGACGAACAGACGGAGGGAGACTAAGGCCATGTCCACATGCACACGGATGGGTTTTTTCTAGAAACGCATTTTAAAAAAAAAAAAGAAAAAAGTTTTTTGTCCACGTGTAAATCGATTTTCGATTTTTAAAATCGATTAAGAACTGTTACAAATAAGAATCACGATTAATCTAAAAATCGACAGATTTAAAAAATAAAAATTGATTTTTGAGTTTTGTAATTGATTGAGAACTGTTACAAATAAGGATCAGGATTAATCTAAAAATCGACCGATTAAAAAATAAAAATAGATTTTAGATTTTTGTAGTTGATTAAGAACTGTTAAAAATAAGGATCACGATTTATCTAAAAATCGAGAAATTGAAAAATAAAAATAGATTTTTTTATTTTTATAATTGATTAGGGACTGTTACAAATAAAAATCACGATTAATCTAAAAATCGACAGATTAAAAAAATAAAAATCGGTTTTAGATTTTTGTAATTGATTAAGAACTGTTACAAATAAGGATCACGATTAATCTAAAAATCGAGAAATTTAAAAATAAAAATAGATTTTTTTATTTGTTATAATTGATTAGGGACTGTTACAAATAAGAATCACGATTAATCTAAAAGTCGAGAGATTGAAAAATAAAAATAGATTTCTGATTTTTATAATCGAGTAAGAACGGTTACAAATAAGAATCACGATTAATATAAAAATCGACAGATTAAAAAGTAAAAATGTATTTTTGATTTTTATAATCGATTAAGAAGTGTTACAAATAAGAATCACGATTAATCTGAAATTCGACAGATTAAAAAATAAAAATCGATTTTAGATTTTTGTAATTGATTGAGAACTGTTACAAATAAGAATCACGATTAATCTAAAAATCGACAAATTGAAAAATAAAAATCGATTTCTGATTTTTATAATTGATTGAGAACTGTTACAAATAAGAATCACGATTAATCTAAAAATCGAGAAATTTAAAAATAAAAATCGATTTTTTTATTTTTTATAATTGATTAGGGACTGTTACAAATAAGAATCACGATTAATCTAAAAATCGACAGATTGAAAAATAAAAATCGATTTCTGATTTTTATAATCGATTAAGAACGGTTACAAATAAGAATCACGATTAATATAAAAATTGACAGATTAAAAAGTAAAAATGTATTTTTGATTCTTATAATCGATTAAGAAGTGTTACATATAAGAATCGCGATTAAAAATTGACAGATTAAAAAATAAAAATCGATTTTAGATTTTTGTAATTGATTAAGAACTGTTACAAATAAGGATCACGATTAATCTAAAAATCAACAGATTGAAAAATAAAAATCGATTTCTAATTTTTATAATTGATTGAGAACTGTTACAAATAAGAACCACGATTAATCTAAAAATCGACAAATTGAAAAATAAAAATCGATTTTTGATTTTTATTATTGATTAGGGACTGTTACAAATACAAATCACGATTAATCTAAAAATCGACAGATTAAAAAATAAAAATCGATTTTAGATTTTTGGAATTGATTAAGAACTGTTACAAATAAGGATCACGATTAATCTATAAATCGAAAAATAAAAATCTGAACTGTTATAACGCACAACCAAGTCCGCTATGGTTGCTTTTTTGGAAGACTTCTGATTGGCCAAAATGCTCTTGATAAAGGTTTTTTTATTACGTGGACAAAAACATATTTGAACAAGTTTATGGGAAAAAAATCTGTGTTGGTGTGAACATGGCCTTAAAAGCTTGAGGGAAGGTGCAGGAGGGCCACTACTTCAATTATTTGAAAACATAGCGTACCAAAATGGGCTTTGAGTAAACCCCGAAACAATTTATAAGATGTTTTAAATAAAAATAAAAAGTTTCTCTCTTTCTTCAGATCTCTGGCTCGCTCTTTCTCTGTAGAACCTTTAAGCCATTGTTCAGTAAAGAGGTAAAAACAAGTGCTAAAATGTGCTAAAATGGTAATCAACTATGTCTTTTTTTGGGGGGGGGGAGTAATTACAGATGGACATTGTCAATCTCTATGCATTTCTTTGTGTATTCATGTCAAAGAACCGGACGATACTGTCCAACCTTCAGGGGAAGAGTATTTGGGAAAAGAGAGAAATGTGGAAGACTATCAACTTGTCAAGAGATGAAATGGGGGTTGTTTTTTTTTGGCCCTTTTTCTTGTTCTTGCTTAAACAAAACACTGTTTTTGTGCAAACTGTGAACATGTGTGGTTAAAAACAGCAATCGCCATGTGTCTGTCAAACCTACTTGAAATAAAGTGTACACAAATGTCCAAAAGTTTGAGGTCTAATGCGTGGATAAGCATCCAGCAGGTTGTTTCTCTGAGGATCCCAAGTCCCGACTGTGAGTATCTCTTCAGCTCCAAGCAGGCGTGTCCCAGCTTTTTCCACGCCATTCTTCTTTTTGACACCAGTGACTGAAATGTACCTTGGTTGTAGTCATACTGAAGTGATAGTTTAATTAGCTTGTACTAGGGTTGTACGGTATACCAGTACTAGTATAGTACCGCGATACTAATTAATCATACACTGCAAAAAGTCAGTGTTCAAAAACAAGAAAAAATAAAAATACAAAAATGAGGGGTATTTTACTTGAACTAAGCAAAATTATCTGCCAATAGAACAAGATAATTCGGCTTGTCAAGACTTTCCAAAACAAGTAAAATTAAAGCTGCAAGCAGCGTTGGTCGGGCCCGCGTATTTGGCAGGTGCTAGTCCTAAGTGTCCCAATACTTTTGTCCAGTTTTAGTAGTAATTGTCCCAATACTTTTGTCAAGTTTTAGTCCTAAGTGTCCCAATACTTTTGTCCAGTGGTAGTCCCAAGTGTCCCAATACTTTTGTCCAGTTTTCGTGCTATGTGTCCCAATACTTTTGTCCAGTGGTAGTCATAAGTGTCCCAATACTTTTGTCTACTTTTAGTCCGAATTGTCCCAATACTTTTGGCTAGTGTACCTACCTTGTCTGCATTGTGTGGGCACGCTGGTGCTGCCTGCTTTTAAGCAGCCATCTTGAAAAAACAGCAGCATCAGCGCAGAGGTTCTTTGAAGGGTCATCAAATCAAAACCGGAGCAGGTATCAAAACTCTTTCGCCAACTTTTAATCAGAAGGGTTCAATCTCTCTCCTGTGTTAGTTTGAAGCCGAAAAAACAAACGCGCTCAGAGGAGATAATGTTTGAAGAAAGGTGACCAGTTTTTACAAAAATTTTGTTTTGAAGGGGGAATAGCAAACTTCCTGTTGATTTTTGCTGGGGGTTGTCAATTTATGAAATGTAGGTCTAAGTTAGACCTACATAGAGGTTTTTGTTTCATGTCTCTCCGACCTTCCCAGTGGGAGTTACAGGCAGTTTTGTCATTTTTTTCTTCCGAGGAGCAGTTTTTTCTGCGTTTTATTCAAAATTGTGATTTGGGGTTAGGTTTTTTTATAAGATCGCAATTTTTGACAGTCCTGATGTGTGCATTCAGTTTGGTGAGTTTTGAAGCATGTTAAGGGGGTCAAATTACAGCTCAAAGAGGCAATAGTTACTGTTTTTAGTACTTTCTTGTCTTGAAGGGGGAATTGCCAACTTCCTGTTGATTTTAGCCCAACAATGTACTATTATGAAATGTAGGTCTAAGTCAGACCTACATAGAGGTTTTTGTTTCATGTCTCTCCGACCTTCATAGTGGGAGTTACAGGCAGTCTAGTTTTTTTTCTTCTTCTAGGGGGCGCTAGAGCGCAATTTTGAGTTTTGTGGTTCGGTTTTTTTTTTTTAAAAAGGCAATTTTCGCAGGTCCTGATGTGTGGGTCAAATATGGTGAGTTTTGAAGCATGTGGGTCAAATTACAGTTTAATGTGGCGGCGGAAGAATAAAAAATAAAACCTTACAAATTCAATAGGTCCTTATGTCCCATTGCATAAGGACTCCCAAAGGGAGTCCTTATGCAATGGGCCATGCGGGCCCTAATTAGCTAACCTGAATGAACCCAAAAATACCTTTAAAATAAGTATATTCTCACTAATAACAAGTGCACTTTTCTTGGTAGAAAAAAAAGAGACCTTTTTGCTCAATATGTTGAAAAATATTCTTAAATGAAGTAAATGCTAGTGCCATTATCTTGACATAATGATATGCGCTCGGCATCACGATTTTGTTTTTCATGCTTGGAGTAAGAAATTATTACTTTAAAATAGTAGTTAGGGACCGCAATGTCCCTTTGGGACAGAGGATCCTATTGTAATTGTAAGGTTTTATTATTATTATTATCCCGGCCGCCTCTTTGAGCTGTAATTTGACCCCCTTAACATGCTTCAAAACTCACCCAAATTTGACACACACATCAGGACTGGCGAAAATTGCCATCTAAAAAAAAAAACCAAACCCCAAAACTCAAAATTGCGCTCTAGCGCCCCCTAGGAAAAAACACAGACAAAACTGCCTGTAACTTCCAGTAGGAATGTCGCGGAGACATGAAACAAAAACCTCTATGTAGGTCTCACTTAGACCTAAATTTCATACATAGACACCTTTCAGCAGAAATCAACAGGAAGTTGGCAATTCCCCTTTCAAAACAACATTTTAGTAAAAACAGTCACTTTTGCCTCTTTGAGCTGTAATTTGACCCCCTTAACATGCTTCAAAACTCACCAAACTGGACACACACATCAGGACTGGCGAATATTGCGACCTAATAAAAAAAGCAAACCCCAAAACTCAAAATTGCGCTCTAGCGCCCCCTAGGAATAAAACAGACAAAACTGCTCCTAGGAAGAAAACACAGACAAAACCTACATTTCATAATTGACAACCCCCAGCAAAAATCAACAGGAAGTTTGAAATTCCCCCTTCAAAACAACATTTTTGTAAAAACCAGTCACTTTTTTTCAGAAATTATCCCCTCTGAGAGCGTTTGTCGTGTCGGCTTTAAACTAGCACAGGAGAGAGATTGAACCCTTCTGATTAAAAGTTGACGAAAGAGTTTTAATTACTGCTCCGGTTTGGATTTTATGTGCCGTCAAAGTCGGTCCCGTCCATCGCTGCTTGCAGCTTTAATTATTATTATTATTATTATTATTAGGGACCGAGTCCCTTTGGGACAGAGGACCCTATTGAATTTCTAGCGTTTTATTATTATACCGCCGCCTCTTTGAGCTGTAATTTGACCCCCTTAACATGCTTTAAAACTCACCCAAATTTGACACACACATCAGGACTGGCGAAAATTGCCATCTAAAAAAAAAAACCAAACCCCAAAACTCAAAATTGCGCTCTAGCGCCCCCTAGGAAAAAACACAGACAAAACTGCCTGTAACTTCCAGTAGGAATGTCGCAGAGACATGGAACAAAAACCTCTATGTAGGTCTCACTTAGACCTACATTTCATACATAGACACCTTTCAGCAAAAATCAACAGGAAGTTGGCAATTCCCCTTTCAAAACAACATTTTAGTAAAAACAGTCACTTTTGCCTCTTTGAGCTGTAATTTGACCCCCTTAACATGCTTCAAAACTCACCAAACTGGACACACACATCAGGACTGGCGAATATTGCGACATAATAAAAAAAGCAAACCCCAAAACTCAAAATTGCGCTCTAGCGCCCCCTAGGAATAAAACAGACAAAACTGCTCCTAGGAAGAAAACACAGACAAAACCTACATTTCATAAATTGACAACCCCCAGCAAAAATCAACAGGAAGTTTGCAATTCCCCCTTCAAAACAAAAGATTTGTAAAAACCAGTCACCTTTTTTCGAAAATTATCTCCTCTGAGCGCGTTTGTCGTGTCTGCTTTAAACTAGCACAGGAGAGAGATTGAATCCTTCTGATTAAAAGTTGACCAAAGAGTTTTAATTACTGCTCCGGTTTGGATTTTATGTGCCGTCAAAGTCGGTCCCGTCCATCGCTGCTTGCAGCTTTAATTATTATTATTATTATTATTATTAGGGACCGAGTCCCTTTGGGACAGAGGACCCTATTGAATTTCTAGCGTTTTATTATTATACCGCCGCCTCTTTGAGCTGTAATTTGGCCCCCTTAACATGCTTCAAAACTCACCAAATTTGACACACACATCAGGACTGGCGAAAATTGCCATCTAAAAAAAAAAAACCCCCAAAACTCAAAATTGCGCTCTAGCACCCCCTAGGAAAAAACACAGACACAACTGCCTGTAACTTCCAGTAGGAATGTCGCGGAGACATGAAACAAAAACCTCTATGTAGGTCTCACTTAGACCTAGATTTCATACATAGACACCTTTCAGCAGAAATCAACAGGAAGTTGGCAATTCCCCTTTCAAAACAATATTTTAGTAAAAACAGTCACTTTTGCCTCTTTGAGCTGTAATTTGACCCCCTTAACATGCTTCAAAACTCACCAAACTGGACACACACATCAGGACTGGCAAATATTGCGACCTAATAAAAAAAGCAAACCCCAAAACTCAAAATTGCGCTCTAGCGCCCTCTAGGAATAAAACACAGACAAAACTGCTCCTAGGAAGAAAACACAGACAAAACCTACATTTCATAAATTGACAACCCCCAGCAAAAATCAACAGGAAGTTTGCAATTCCCCCTTCAAAACAAAAGTTTTGTAAAAACCAGTCACCTTTTTTCGAAAATTATCTCCTCTGAGCGCGTTTGTCGTGTCGGCTTTAAACTAGCACAGGAGAGAGATTGAATCCTTCTGATTAAAAGTTGACCAAAGAGTTTTAATTACTGCTCCGGTTTGGATTTTATGTGCCGTCAAAGTCGGTCCCGTCCATCGCTGCGTCCATCGCTGCTTGCAGCTTTAATTATTATTATTATTATTATTATTAGGGACCGAGTCCCTTTGGGACAGAGGACCCTATTGAATTTCTAGCGTTTTATTATTATACCGCCGCCTCTTTGAGCTGTAATTTGGCCCCCTTAACATGCTTCAAAACTCACCAAATTTGACACACACATCAGGACTGGCGAAAATTGCCATCTAAAAAAAAAAAAACCCCAAAACTCAAAATTGCGCTCTAGCACCCCCTAGGAAAAAACACAGACACAACTGCCTGTAACTTCCAGTAGGAATGTCGCGGAGACATGAAACAAAAACCTCTATGTAGGTCTCACTTAGACCTAGATTTCATACATAGACACCTTTCAGCAGAAATCAACAGGAAGTTGGCAATTCCCCTTTCAAAACAATATTTTAGTAAAAACAGTCACTTTTGCCTCTTTGAGCTGTAATTTGACCCCCTTAACATGCTTCAAAACTCACCAAACTGGACACACACATCAGGACTGGCAAATATTGCGACCTAATAAAAAAAGCAAACCCCAAAACTCAAAATTGCGCTCTAGCGCCCTCTAGGAATAAAACACAGACAAAACTGCTCCTAGGAAGAAAACACAGACAAAACCTACATTTCATAAATTGACAACCCCCAGCAAAAATCAACAGGAAGTTTGCAATTCCCCCTTCAAAACAAAAGTTTTGTAAAAACCAGTCACCTTTTTTCGAAAATTATCTCCTCTGAGCGCGTTTGTCGTGTCGGCTTTAAACTAGCACAGGAGAGAGATTGAATCCTTCTGATTAAAAGTTGACCAAAGAGTTTTAATTACTGCTCCGGTTTGGATTTTATGTGCCGTCAAAGTCGGTCCCGTCCATCGCTGCGTCCATCGCTGCTTGCAGCTTTAATTATTATTATTATTATTATTATTAGGGACCGAGTCCCTTTGGGACAGAGGACCCTATTGAATTTCTAGCGTTTTATTATTATACCGCCGCCTCTTTGAGCTGTAATTTGACCCCCTTAACATGCTTCAAAACTCACCCAAATTTGACACACACATCAGGACTGGCGAAAATTGCCATCTAAAAAAAAAAAACCAAACCCCAAAACTCAAAATTGCGCTCTAGCGCCCCCTAGGAAAAAAAACAGACAAAACTGCCTGTAACTTCCAGTAGGAATGTCGCAGAGACATGAAACAAAAACCTCTATGTAGGTCTCACTTAGACCTACATTTCATACATAGACACCTTTCAGCAAAAATCAACAGGAAGTTGGCAATTCCCCTTTCAAAACAACATTTTAGTAAAAACAGTCACTTTTGCCTCTTTGAGCTGTAATTTGACCCCCTTAACATGCTTCAAAACTCACCAAACTAGACACACACATCAGGACTGGCGAATATTGCGACCTAATAAAAAAAGCAAACCCCAAAACTCAAAATTGCGCTCTAGCGCCCCCTAGGAATAAAACACAGACAAAACTGCTCCTAGGAAGAAAACACATTTCATAAATTGACAACCCCCAGCAAAAATCAACAGGAAGTTTGCAATTCCCCCTTCAAAACAAAAGATTTGTAAAAACCAGTCACCTTTTTTCAAAAATTATCTCCTCTGAGCGCGTTTGTCGTGTCGGCTTTAAACTAGCACAGGAGAGAGATTGAACCCTTCTGATTAAAAGTTGACGAAAGAGTTTTAATTACTGCTCCGGTTTGGATTTTATGTGCCGTCAAAGTCGGTCCCGTCCATCGCTGCTTGCAGCTTTAATCATTATTATTATTATTATTATTATTATTAGGGACCGAGTCCCTTTGGGACAGAGGACCCTATTGAATTTCTAGCGTTTTATTATTATACCACCGCCTCTTTGAGCTGTAATTTGACCCCCTTAACATGCTTCAAAACTCACCAAATTGGACACACACATCAGGACTGGCGAATATTGCGATCTAATCAAAAAACCAAACCCTAAAACTCAAAATTGCGCTCTCGCGCCCCCCTAGGAAGAAAACACAGACAAAACTGCCTCTAACTCCCAGTAGGAATGTCATAGAGACATGAAAAAAAAACCTATATGTAGGTCTCACTTAGACCTAGATTTCATACACTGACAAAAAAATCAACAGGAAGTTTGCAATTCCCCCTTCAAAACAAAAGTTGAGTAAAAATAGTCACCTTTTTTAAACATTATCTCCTCTGAGCGCGTTTGTCGTGTTGGCTTCAAATTAGCACAGAAGAGAGATTGAACCCTTCTGATTAAAAGTTGATGAAAGAGTTTTAATTACTGCTCCGGTTTGGATTTTATGAGCCCTCAAAGTTGGTCCCGTCCATCGCTGCTTGCAGCTTTAATTTTATACTTGTGAGTGTTGATGACACAGCTTTGCAACAGTTGATATTCTAGTTTCAAGCATGTTTTACTCAATATAGGTCATCAAATCTCAGCAACAAGCTGTAATATCTTACTGAGATCATTTAGGACCAAAACACTTAAAACAAGTAAAACACTCTAACATAAAATCTGCTTAGTGAGAAGAATTATCTTATCAGACAGAAAATAAGCAAATATCACCCTTATTTGAGATATTTAATCTTACTTAGATTTCAGTTTTTGCAGTGTAAAGTGATAGTTTAGTTAGTTTGTACTAGGGTTGTACAGTATACCAGTACCAGTATAGTAACGCGATACTAATTAATCATATTCGGTACTATACTGCCTCTAAAAAGTACCGGTTGTCCCTTGCCCCCTTTTTTTTTTAACGGGCATGACGGCGTGTCGTCGTCACGTCATGACATTGTTGGTTTTACCAGCAGAGGAGCATGTTTGGCAGCGCACAATCACAGAGTACTTACAAGTAGACACGGTGTCTAGACAGAAAAGGGAGAACGGACGCATTTTGGCTTAAAAACTATCGATAAAGGCGAAGTTATAGCACTGAAACGTCCTCAGGAAGAGGTGCTTTAAAACATAGCTAGCTAGTTAGCAGCTAACGTCCAGCCGCAGTCTGCGGTGTTTTAGCTACTTTTAAATCACTAATTCTTCACTTAAGAAAAAGAAACAGATGGTGATATGTAGTAGAGTACACTGACTGGTCACTAGAGGTTTGCGTGTACTAAAACAGGTGCAAACTTGATAGCTCTGTCATGATCTGTGGTCTGGATCAGTGGTCCCCAACCACCGGGCCGCGGCCCGGTACCGGTCTTTGGATCGATTGGTACCGGGCCGCACAAGAAATTAAAAAAAATAATAATAATAATTGTACTTTTTATTTTTATTTTTTTTAAATTAAATCAACATAAAAAACACAAGATACACTTACAATTAGTATTAGGGTTAGGGGCGTGTATGGTATTTAACAGACTTCTTCGCGTTTGTTAAGAGAGCAGAATAAGGCGTTCAATCCTTTTTTTTTCGTCTCTGTCTTCATTAACATGCAAAATATATGCCGATCGTCAAAAACGGCCGCAATACCGGGAGGAGAAAAAGGAAATATAATTATTAAGCGGACGCAGCTTGATTTACTAAACTAGAAAGTGATTGCGGCACCTAAATTACAGTCTTTATTTAGCTCATTTGCAAAGTAAGTGCAAACTGACAGTTACACACAAAAATCCTCTATCCTACATATGTAAACTGTTTGAAATGTAAATATTATTCGTAATAAACATTAGCCATAATTTATATTCAGCAACATCCTTTTATAATTTTAGACAGCATGCTGGGTAACTTATGGAGTTGACTAAAACAAATTCAATTGATGCGTTCTGTTGTCCGTCAGTGTTTATTTTTATAGGCGTCGAATATGTATTAACAGAGGTGGGTAGTAACTAGGGATGATGTTCGAAACCGAAAAGAAAAAAAACGTTCGATAAGAAAAGAACCGATTCCATGGACTCAAATCCCTTTTTGAGAACCGGTTCCCGTCATCGAGGCCACTATAGTAAAGAAAAAGAGTTGTTTTTTTATTCGAATCCCGTCTCACAGGAAATGCCCTTTGGGACATCACAGGAAATGAATGAGCTAAAAAGCCGACATACTAATTTTTTGGAAGAAGAATTGTTGATTGATGACTGTGGCGTTGTTAGTGTCATAGTGTGTGTAGTTGGTATGTTCCAATAGCAGCAGAAGTGCACTTTTTGGAGAGCAGTATTATTTTCAGTTTTGTGCCCAAGGGACTGATTTTATTTAACACTATATTATTATTTATACACCTATAGTGATCACAGAGACAGGTTGTTTTTGTGTTACTGTGTATATTTGTTTTTCCGAAAAATCCCACTTAATATACTTTGGGTAACAACAGTCAATATTTATTTATTTTATTTTTTTAGGGGGGTAACAGTCAATATTTATTTATTTATTTTATTGTATTTTTTTCTTATAAAATAAAAGTGAGCTTTTGTTAAACCAAATATTGTGATTTTTTTTTTTTCCAACTTTTTTTTATTGGCATTTTCAAATAGACAGAAAAAAGTGCAAGTCAAAACAGTACAATTTTAAAGTCAGTACGGTAAATGATTCACACCCTTTCCCTTAAAACCCAAACCACCCACCCACCCTCCCACCCCACTCAGGTCCCACTAACGAGGGACAAATGGCACAATTATGTAACAAGTAAGACGACAAAGACAGACACATTCTCACACACACACACACACATACGAGGCCAGAGACAGACAGAAATATATATTTAAAAAAAAAAATATATATATATATATATATATATAATAATAAAATAAAATAAAAATTAATAATAATAATAATAATAATAATAATAATATATAATAAAACAAAAAATAGAATAAAATAATACTAATAAATAAAAGGGAGATTATTCCTCATCTGCGTCTGGGCATAGGTCAAGAGAGTTGACATACAGCAAAAAAGGGCACCATGAGCTTTAAATATATTGTGATTTTTTTATTATTTTTTTCCATATACAACAACCTATCTGGATTCGATAAGAGAACCGTTAAGGAATCGATTCGATAATAGGCTCGAACTCGATAATTTCTTATCAAACATCATCCCTAGTAGTAACACACTACATTTACTCCGTTACATCTACTTAAGTAACTTTTGGGATAAATTGTACTTATAAGAGTAGTTTTAATGCAACATACTTTTACTTTCACTTGAGTATATTTATAGAGAAGGAACGCTACTTTTACTCGCTACTTTTATCTACATTCAGCTCGCTACTCGCTACTAATTTTTATCGATCTGTTAATGCACGCTTTGTTTGTTTTGGTTTGTCAGACAGACCTTCAAAGTAGGATCTATCGCTTGCCTGCGTTTCACCAATC
>NC_084569.2:34944958-35067458 GCF_033978685.3 Nerophis lumbriciformis | reverse complement strand
CTGAGAAACAGATATTGTTTGGCGGCCCAACGATGGTAGAGCCCTGTATAGAAAGGGTTTGGCCAACCCGGTTTCAAGCAATCTCCTCAATGATTGGTCAAAAAGGAACTCAGGTGACTTCAGAGCACCATGATTGCTACCAACTTTGACTCTATGCTGTACTGCACTTTCGCACTAGACATATCTTTTATTTTGAAGAGTTTCTTGTAGTGTAAACATGCTGTGTTGTGTAAAACACTGTACTTAAATAATGAATACAATCTTTGGCTTACTACTAGTGGTACCACCGTTTGAGAAACTCTGATCCATTCGATATGCCGATGTGTAAATTTTGCTCCTCAGTCACTTTTACAGCCTTGATTTCTGGTATGTTTGCATGATGTCTTCTTCTTCACCCATGACTTGAAAAGTGCATACCGCCATCTACTGTATATTAATAATTATCTGTCTGTTAGTACAATATAGTCAACATATTTCAGACAAATTGTGAATAATCATGAATAATTAGTATACAAACTGTGATTAATCTAAGTGTCAGGTTCAAACACTGATGACATCTATTAAACAAGACAAGAAGCAAAGAATTAAACAGACAGAATTAAATTTGGCTCAATTTGAGGAGAGACGCATGGACACTGTACCCTTGTAAGTGTCTCAGCACGCTCTGGCGAAAGATTGTAGGCCTCCTCCTTTATTTGGACTTTCCCTGACCACATGGCAACAACTTCTTCTAAAGGGACGTGGGTCGTAAACAGCGTTGCTTTTTATTACAGAACAGTTCAAAAGAAAAGGTCGGAAACACTTCACAGAAAAGGTCGTAAAACAGTTCAAAGAAAGGTTCGTAAAAGAGTTCAAAGAAGCGGTGTCTGGAACTTGGGCAGATCCTGCCTTCTCTCCGCTTTGTAGTCCTTGGGTTAAAACAATATATTTCTGTTGATTACAATCCATGAAAGAAAATAGAACCCCTTCATGTTGCTTCCCCCCCTACACAATGGAGTTTTACAAGCCTTCTTCTTGGTAGGTTCAAAGACATGTTTTTGCTTCTCGCTGGGAACTCATTGAAACACAAAGTTTTAGTGATAACTTAGATCAAATTATTCTAACACTAAGTAGCCCAATTGAATATAAGAAATTGTTGACCAATCACAACAGAGTAGGGTGGTCGGGGAAGAGTTTTGGCCCAAGAGGAGAAGAATGCAGATTTCCCCCGATACATAACTTGAGACTTATGTATGTACTTATATATGTAGGGATGATGTTCGATAAGAAAAGAACCGATTCCATGTACTCGAATCCCTTTTTGAGAACCGGTTCCCGTTATCGAGGCCACTATAGTAAAGAAAAAGAGTTAGTTCTTTATTCGAATCCCTGGGAACGAATCCAGTCCCACAGGAAATGCCCTGTGGAACGGCAATGTTATGCCCATTTGATTGTAGACTCTTACTGACACCTTGTGGCGATATGAAAGTACTACGCGTCATTAGTTTGGGCACTTCCGGGTTGGCGGCGTCAGTTCAGTTCAGTTCATGAGACAATTGAGAAGTAGACAAGTTGTGTTAGCTCTTACAAGCCTTGGAAAAGATAAGTCTGTAAGTAAACTGTTTAACTTGTTTATGTAACTCAATATTAAGGTGGAACGTTTTTTTGTATGTTCTTTTGTTTGTTTTCCTTATATTTGGATGTAATTGTTGGTTTATATGATATCATTAAGTAAGACTACGTATTATGTTGAAGGGGGCAGGAAAATATAAGATTTTTCTTCATCCTGCTCATTCTTAGGCACTGTTGTGTAAATATATAATTGAATGATTGTGGTATAATTGTCTATCGATCAAAGATGCACATCAATGAAGAAGATTAAAAAAATAAAAAAAATAAAAATAAAATAAAATAAACAAATTTTAAAAAAGGTGGAAAGTGGTTAAATTTGATACTAAGATGTTTATTGAAAAACGATTTTTGTGCACTGTTTCAATGGATGTTTTGAGGACTTACAATGGCTGCCAGTCGTGTATTTCCACCATGGAAAACAATTTTTGGAAGAAGAATTGTTGATTGATGACTGTGGTGTTCTTAGCGTCATAGTGTGTGCAGTTAGTATGTTCCAATAGCAGTAGAAGTGCACTTTTTGGAGAGCTCTATTATTTTCAGTTTTGTGCCCAAGGGACTGATTTTATTTAACACTAAATTATTATTTATGCACCTATAGTGATCACAGAGACAGGTTGTTTTTGTGTTACTGTATATATTTGTTTTTCTGAAAAATCCCACTTAGTATACTTTGGGTAACAACAGTCAGTCCTTAATGTTGTATGCAAATATAATGACAATAAAGTCCATTCTATTCTATTCAATTCTAATATTTATTTATTTTATTTTTTTAGGGGGGATAACAGTCTATGTATTTATTTATTTTTTATTTTTTTCCCCTATAAAATAAAAGTGAGCTTTTGTTAAACCAAATATTGTGTTTTGTTTTTTCCATATGCAACCTATCTGGATTCGTTAAGAGAATCGATAAGGAATCCGTTCGATAAGAGGATTCGATAATGGGCTGGAACTCGATAATTTCTTATCAAACATCATCCTTATATGTATGTGTATTTTATTAAAGACCTACTGAAATGCGATTTTCTTATTTAAACGGGGATAGCAGGTCCATTCTATGTGTCATACTTGATCATTTCGCGATATTGCCATATTTTTGCTGAAAGGATTTAGTAGAGAACATCGACGATAAAGTTCGCAACTTTTGGTCGCTGATAAAAAAATCCTTGCCTGTACCGGAAGTAGCAGACGAGTAGCGTGACGTCACAGGTTGTGGAGCTCCTCACATCCGCACATTGTTTACAATCATGGCCACCAGCAGCGAGAGCGATTCGGACCGAGAAAGTGACGATTTCCCCATTAATTTGAGCGAGGATGAAAGATTCGTGGATGAGGAAAGTGAGAAGGACTAGAGGGCAGTGGGAGCGATTCCGATAGGGAAGATGCTGTGAGAGGCGGGTGGGACCTGATATTCAGCTGGGAATGACTAAAACAGTAAATAAACACAAGATATATATATATACTCTATTAGCCACAACACAACCAGGTTTATATTTAATATGCCACAAATTAATCCCGCATAACAAACACCTCCCCCCTCCCGTCCATATAACCCGCCAATACAACTCAAACACCTGCACAACACACTCAATCCCACAGCCCAAAGTACCGTTCACCTCCCCGAAGTTCATACAGCACATATATTTCCCCAAAGTCCCCAAAGTTACGTACGTGACATGCACATAGCGGCACGCACGTACGGGCAAGCGATCAAATGTTTGGAAGCCGCAGCTGCATGCGTACTCACGGTACCGCGTCTGCGCATCCATCTCAAAGTCCTCCTGGTAAGAGTCTCTCTTGTCCCAGTTCTCCACAGGCCAATGGTAATGCTTGACTGTCATCTTCCGGGAATGTAAACAATGAAACACCGGCTGTGTTTGTGTTGCTGCAGCCGGCCGCAATACACCGCTTCCCACCTACAGCTTTCTTCTTTGCTGTCTCCATTGTTCATCGAACAAATTGCAAAAGATTCACCAACACAGATGTCCAGAATACTGTGGAATTTTGCGATGAAAACAGACGACTCAATAGCTGGCCACCACGCTGTCCCAAAATGTCCTCTACAATCCGTGACGTCACGCGCTGACGTCATCATACCGAGACGTTTTCAGCAGGATATTTCGCGCGAAATTTAAAATTGCACTTTAGTAAGCTAACCCGGCCGTATTGGCATGTGTTGCAATGTTAAGATTTCATCATTGATGTATAAACTATCAGACTGCGTGGTCGGTAGTAGTGGGTTTCAGTAGGCCTTTAAAAGGAATGTACAATAGTGTATTATTATTTTTAAAAGCCTGCAGTGAGCAGGATGGTGTCAAGACTTGGTCCTGGGAGTTTGCTTTTCCGGGATGCAACGGAAAGTTGGCACGGGCGAGACGGGAATGAAGGTACATGATTTATTGAAACACTAGAACTACAAAAAAGGATCAAACCAAAGCGCGCACAGTGGCGGAAACTATGAACAATTAAACAAAACATAAACTGTGGCTTGATAAACAAAAACTTACTTGGCATGGAACCGGCATGAAAAAAGAGCAGCAAGGATCATAAGGGTGTGCAGAAGCATATATGGGGTGTGAGGTCGTCAGAAAGACAAACTGAAAAACACTGAACTTAAATACTACAGACATGATTAACGAAAACAGGTGCGTGACTCAAGACGTGAAACAGGTGCGTGACGTGACAGGTGAAAACTAATGGTTACTATGGTGACAAACAAGAGTGCACAATGAGTCCAAACGTGGAACAGGTGAAACTAATGGGGTAATCATGGAAACAAGACAAGGGAGTGAAAAGACAGAAACTAAAGAGTCCTATAACTAAACAAAACATGACTTAAACAAAACATGATTACACAGACATGACAGATGGGACATTTCGTGCACTAGCAATAACGTCTGTCTTCCTCCAGGGGGTTTCCTTGACACGGTGACTGGGTCCATCTACAAGTGAGTCCGACGTCCACTAGAATGATTATCATGTATTCATCACCGTGTTACAACTACTTGGTGTGTCCACAGGACTGTCGCCGATGTCTTTGACGACGATGACGAGGACAACTGAGTGTCGCCATCGTGTGGCCAGTCCAAATATCTTCACTTTAGTTTGCTATTTTTGTTCCTTTTTTTTCCCCCCACAGCCTCATACTCGTTTTTGCATCTTTCACATCAGGGGGTAGAGTTTGGACACCCCTGGTGTTTACTAATGATTAATAATTCAACAGTAACTTAATAAACATCCACACTGTTGTTATACTGCACATGGTCTGATTGAAATAAGCATCTAATATGTAGCATTAAAGCGCTGACTAGGACATTAATATTTATTGTTTTAAAGGATTTGATGCTGTCTGATGTAGAAAATCACAAACAAAGCAATGGCGACCGCTTATATCAACAACTGTCCGGGTGGAACACATCAAGGCCTGGTACGCCCTGTTCTTCTGGACCGTCCATGAAATGGGTCTGTTTATGTCGACGTGTGTTGTATTGTACCGTTAACTTCATCGTTATCGCTGAGTTTTGTTGGCAACCGCTTATGTTGACGTCACTCAGTGGGGCCAAGTGATTGACATGAACTGGTTCCACTGTACAAGGGTGTTCACAAAGTCTAGACCGGTGGTTCTTAACCTTGTTGGAGGTACCGAACCCCACCAGTTTCATATGCGCATTCACGGAACCCTTCTATAGTGAAAAATAAAATGTTTTTTTTCAAATTCAAGACAAAGTTATATGTTTTTGGTAAAACTTTAGGATGGGGAACATATTCTAAGTAACAAAGACTTAATTTAGAGTTATTTGGTTAGGGTTAGGGTTAGGGTTATATGCCGAATAAGGCATTAATAAGTACTTAATAATGACTAGTTAAGAGCCAATATGTTACTAATTTGCATGTTAATAAGCAACTAATTAATAGTGAATATGTTCCCCATACTAAAGTGTTACCATGTTTTATTACTGGTGCACAAAATGAACCGTGCATGAACATCACCTTGTTCAAAGAACAAAACCAACACAGTGCATAAACTCACAACAAATTACACACCTGCAAATCAGTCTGACTTCTGCTGTTGCCGTATCCATCCATCCATCTTCCGCTTATCCGAGGTCGGGTCGCGGGGGCAGCAGCCTAAGCAGGGAAGCCCAGACTTCCCTCTCCCCAGCCACTTCGTCCAGCTCCTCCCCGGGGGATCCCGAGGCGTTCCCAGGCCAGCCGGGAGACATAGTCTTCCCAACGTGTCCTGGGTCTTCCCCGCGGCCTCCTACCGGTTGGACGTGCCCTAACACCTCCCGAGGGAGGCGTTCGGGTGGCATCCTGACCAGATCCCCGAATCACCTCATCTGGCTCCTCTCGATGTGGAGGAGCAGCGGCTTTACTTTGAGCTCCTCCCGGATGGCAGAGCTTCTCACCCTATCTCTAAGGGAGAGCCCCGCCACCCGGCGGAGGAAACTCATTTCGGCCGCCTGTACCCGTGATCTTGTCCTTTCGGTCATAACCCAAAGCTCATGACCATAGCTGAGGATGGGAACGTAGATCGACCGGTAAATTGAGAGCTTTTCCTTCTGGCTCAGCTCCTTCTCCACCACAACGGATCGATACAGCGTCCGCATTACTGAAGACGCCGCATCGATCCGCCTGTCGATCTCACCATCCACTCTTCCCTCACTCGTGAACAAGACTCCCAGGTACTTGAACTCCTCCACTTGGGGCAGGGTCTCCTCCCCAAGCCGGAGATGGCACTCCACCCTTTTCCGGGCGAGAACCATGGACTCGGACTTGGAGGTGCTGATTCTCATCCCAGTCGCTTCACACTCGGCTGCGAACCGATCCAATGAGAGCTGAAGATCCTGGCCAGATGAAGCCATCAGGACCACATCATCTGCAAAAAGCAGAGACCTAATCCTGCGGCCACCAAACCGGATCCCCTCAACGCCTTGACTGCGCCTAGAATTCTGTCCATAAAAGTTATGAACAGAATCGGTGACAAAGGGCAGCCTTGGCGGAGTCCAACCCTCACTGGAAACGTGTCCGACTTACTGCCGGCAATGCGGACCAAGCTCTGGCACTGATCGTACAGGGAGCGGACCGCCACAATCAGACAGTCCGATACCCCATACTCTCTGAGCACTCCCCACAGGACCTCCCGAGGGACACGGTCGAATGCCCTCTCCAAGTCCACAAAGTTGTCCACTGTTGCCGTATCCGTAAAGTTTTTATTTACACGATGAGTCGGGTGTGTCTTGACCTACGCCGAACCCCTGAGCCCGACTCACCCAACCCCTAGGGTTCCATCGAACCCAGGTTAAGAACCACTGGTCTGGACGCTTGAGTGAAAATGCATACATAATTCGAGATGTTCCGATCAAGGTTTTATGCTGCCGATTTTGATACCGATCAGCCATGAGTGAGATCGGGCGATACCGATACAGATCACAAATATTAAAGGGGAACATTATCACAATTTCAGAATGGTTGAAACCATTAAAAATCAGTTCCCAGTGGCTTATTATATTTTTCGAAGTTTTTTTCAAAATTTTACCCATCACGCAATATCCCTAAAAAAAGCTTCTAAGTGCCTGATTTTAACCATCATTATATACACCCGTCCATTTTCCTGTGACGTCACATAGTGATGCCAACACAAACAAACATGGCGCATAGAACAGCAAGCTATAGCGACATTAGCTCGGATTCAGACTCGGATTTCAGCGGCTTAAGCGATTCAACAGATTACGCATGTATTGAAACGGATGGTTGTAGTGTGGAGGCAGGTAGCGAAAACGAAATTGAAGAAGAAACTGAAGCTATTGAGCCATATCGGTTTGAACCGTATGCAAGCGAAACCGACGAAAACGACACGACAGCCAGCGACACGGGAGAAAGCGAGGACGAATTCGGCGATCGCCTTCTAACCAACGATTGGTATGTGTTTGTTTGGCATTAAAGGAAACTAACAACTATGAACTAGGTTTACAGCATATGAAATACATTTGGCAACAACATGCACTTTGAGAGTGCAGACAGCCCAATTTTCATCAATTAATATATTCTGTAGACATACCCTCATCCGCGCTCTTTTCCTGAAAGCTGATCTGTCCAGTTTTGGAGTTGATGTCAGCAGGCCAGGGAAGCTAGGGTCGATATTCTTCTCTTGATCATCTTCGGTGGCATAAGGGACGGTGTGAGGCAAGACATCCAGGGGGTTTAGCTCGCTCGTCTGCGGGAACGAACTGCCGCCATTGCTTGCCGTGCTACCGAGGTCCTTTGTCCCTGAATTGCTCACACACTCCGGCAGATTCAATGGGGGTCTGGCGGCAGATTTCTTTGACTTTATCGTTGGAAATGCATCTGCTTTGAGTGTCGCAGGATATCCACACATTCTTGCCATCTCTGTCGTAGCATAGCTTTCGTCGGTAAAGTGTGCGGAACAAATTTCGTCCAATTTCTTGCCACTTTCGCATCTTTGGGCCACTGGTGCAACTTGAATCCGTCCCTGTTCGTGTTGTTACACCCTCCGACAACACACCGATGAGGCATGATGTCTCCGAGGTACGGAAAACAGTCGAAAAAACGGAAAATAACAGAGCTGGCTCCGAGAACGACTATTAGAAAGGCGTTTAATTTGCCAAAATTCACCCATTTAGAGTTCGGAAATCAGTTAAAAAAATATATGGTCTTTTTTTCTTCAACATCAAGGTATATATTGACACTTACATAGGTCTGGTGATAATGTTCCCCTTTAACTGTTAATTTTTCTACTTATTTATGGTGAGTTCTATTGATCGTTTAACAGTATCAACATAGTGCTTAAACCAGTTTTCTCGTGCTCTTTTATCACATACGATTGTTTGAGGGAAAAACAATGTCATTATCACACAATATCTAAACAAAAGCAAAAACTATTATCTACCGCTTGTTTAAATCTTTTTGGTTTTTGCCTTCAAAGTCATCCTGTGTCCGGGGGAATTATTCCCTGAGTTTGTAAACATTCACGGAAACAACAAAAAGAATTATTTTGGAAAAAAAGAAAACTATCGATCTAATCACTTCAGTATCAATCATATGCTGATACTACCTTTAATATCAACACCACCAGCGGACGCTGTATCGATCCGTTGTGGTGAAGAAGGAGCTGAGCCGGAAGGCAAAGCTCTCAATTTACCGGTCGATCTACGTTCCCATCCTCACCTATGGTCATGAGTTTTGGGTTATAGCGATCCTACTCTTTTGTGTTGTGTACCGACTGTGACAATGCTGACATACCAACGGTTGTTATATTAGCCTCTCTCGAACTCTTATTAATCGACTTGTCAATTTCCCATTATTATCTGCTTACTTTCTACTTGAACCGGCTTCCATCTACACTTCTTAAACTTTACTAAGCGCTTATTTTACTGCAGCTTAGCTTTTTTCCTGGCTTTCTCTCAGTGTGTTACATGTTTAGCCTCATCCTCCAGTGATAATAATACTTGATAATGATACTTAATTTTGTACACTGCTGCTGGAATTGTAATTCTCCTGAAGGAATCAATAAAGTACTATCTATGTATTTAAGGCACTAAGAAATACAGGTTCTTTGCCATAATGGAGGTGATGATGCGGGACCGGCTCCACACTGTGTATGGAGACACAAAATGAGCTGCTCGCCTTTGTCAGCCAGAGAGGACCTGCAGCATTAATAGGACAAATATATAGTTTTTCACAAAAATTAACCAATGCAGTTCGATCGGCAATATCCAAATTTTGTAATTACATATACAGTTTTTTATATAATGTATGTGTGTAGATTATACTGTTTGTGTTCAGACTTTTGGAAAACGCTGTCACAATATCTATAGTTGTCATCCTCTCCTTACATCGTTCTGCCACGGATGCAATTCTCCTGCGAGTGTTGAAGAGAGGAAAACATGTCAGTCAGTGGAAGCTTTGACATCTGCAGCAGGTCTCTCCGTAAATGTGTGCAGGGAAATAAAAACAATTTTGTGCTTTTAATCCATGTGTGAATGTCAGTTTGTCATATTGTGAACAATTTAGCAATACATAAATACAAACCCCGTTTCCATATGAGTTGGGAAATTGTGTTAGATGTAAATATAAACGGAATACAATGATTTGCAAATCCTTTTCAACCCATATTCAATTGAATGCACTACAAAGACAACATATTTGATGTTCAAACTCATAAACTTTTTTTTTTTTTTTTGCAAATAATAATTAACTTACAATTTCATGGCTGCAACACGTGCCAAAGTAGTTGGGAAAGGGCATGTTCACCACTGTGTTACATCACCTTTTCTTTTAACAACACTCAGTAAACGTTTGGGAACTGAGGAGACACATTTTTTAAGCTTCTCAGGTGGAATTCTTTCCCATTCTTGCTTGATGTACAGCTTAAGTTGTTCAACAGTCCGGGGGTCTCCGTTGTGGTATTTTAGGCTTCATAGTGCGCCACACATTTTCAATGGGAGACAGGTCTGGACTACAGGCAGGCCAGTCTAGTACCCGCACTCTTTTACTATGAAGCCACGTTGATGTAACACGTGGCTTGGCATTGTCTTGCTGAAATAAGCAGGGGCGTCCATAGTAACGTTGCTTGGATGGCAACATATGTTGCTCCAAAACCTGTATGTACCTTTCAGCATTAATGGTGCCTTCACAGATGTGTCAGCTACCCATGTCTTGGGCACTAATACACCCCCATACCATCACACATGCTGGCTTTTCAACTTTGCGCCTATAACAATCCGGATTGTTCTTTTCCTCTTTGGTCCGGAGGACACGACGTCCACAGTTTCTAAAAACAATTTGAAATGTGGACTCGTCAGACCACAGAACACTTTTCCACTTTGTATCAGTCCATCTTAGATGAGCTCAGGCCCAGCGAAGACGACGGCGTTTCTGGGTGTTGTTGATAAACGGGTTCCGCCTTGCATAGGAGAGTTTTAACTTGCACTTACAGATGTAGCGACCAACTGTAGTTACTGACAGTGGGTTTCTGAAGTGTTCCTGAGCCCATGTGGTGATATCCTTTACACATTGATGTCGCTTGTTGATGCAGTACAGCCTGAGGGATCGAATGTCACGGACTTAGCTGCTTACGTGCAGTGATTTCTCCAGATTCTCTGAACTCTTTGATGATATTACAGACCGTAGATGGTGAAATCCCTAAATTCCTTGCAATAGCTGGTTGAGAAAGGTTTTTCTTAAACTGTTCAACAATTTGCTCAGGCATTTGTTGACAAAGTGGTGACCCTCGCCCCATCCTTGTTTGTGAATGACTGAGCATTTCATGGAATCTACTTTTATGCCCAATCATGGCACCCACCTGTTCCCCAATTTGCCTGTTCACCCGTGGGATGTTCCAAATAAGTGTTTGATGAGCATTCCTCAACTTTATCAGTATTTATTGCCACCTTTCCCAACTTCTTTGTCACGTGTTGCTGGCATCAAATTCTAAAGTTAATGATTATTTGCACAAAAAAAAAAAAAGTTTATCAGTTTGAACATCAAATATGTTGTCTTTGTAGCATATTCAACTGAATATGATTTTTTTTTTCAAAGTGGAATATTTGATAGGTCAATAATTCATAATAACATTGATTTTGATTCAATATTATATTTTGAGCAATGACAGTTTGAAAGAAAAAAAAACATCTTTGTTTTATTAGTCAACATTGCAACTTTTTCTAAATTACATTTCACCTTTAAGCTTTTTTAGTTGAAGTTGAAAAACTTATTCGGGTGTTACCATTTAGTGGTCAATTGTACGGAATATGTACTGTACAGGACTGTCTCAGAAAATTAGAATATTGTGATAAAGTTCTTTATTTTCTGTAATGCAATTAAAAAAAACAAAAATGTCATACATTCTGGATTCATTACACATCAACTGAAATATTGCAAGCCTTTTATTATTTTAATATTGCTGATTATGGCATACAGCTTAAGGAAACTCAAAAATCCTATGTCAAAAAATTAGAATATTTCCTCTGACCAAGTAAAAAAAAAAGATTTATAACAGCAAAACAAAATCAAACATTTGAAAATGTCAATTAATGCACTCAGTACTTGGTTGGGAGTCCTTTTGCACGGATTACTGCATCAATGCGACGTGGCATGGAGGCAATCAGCCTGTGGCATTGCTGAGGTGTTATGGATGCCCAGGATGCTTCAATAGCGGCATTTAGCTCATTTGCATTATTGGGTCCGGTGTCTTTCAGCTTCTTCTTCACAATACCCCACAAATTCTCTGTGGGGTTCAGGTCAGGGGAGTTGGCAGGCCAATCGAGGACAGTAAAGCCATGGTCAGTGCACCAGTTACTGGTGGTTTTGGCACTGTGGGCAGGTGCCAGATCATGCTGGAAAATGAAATCATCATCTCCATAGAGTGGCCGTGCCAGCAACTAGAGGGTTCCAGGTTCGATCCCCGCTTCCAACATCAAAGTCACTGCCAATGTGTCCTTGGGCAAGACACTTTATCCACCTGCTCCCAGTGCCACCCACACTGGGTTTTTTTTTTGATTGATTGATTGATTGAGACTTTTATTAGTAGATAGCAAAGTGGGGAAGTATTCCGTACAATTGACCACTAAATGGTAACACCCCAATAAGTTTTTCAACTTGTTTAAGTCGGGGTCCACTTAAATTGATTCATGATACATATATATACTATCATCATAATACAGTCATTACACAAGATAATCATCAGAGTATATACATTGAATTAATTACATTATTTACAATCCGGGGTGTGGGATGTGGAAGGGGGGGGGGGGGGGGGGGGGGTTAGGTTTGGTTGTTATCATCACTTCAGTCATCAACAATTGAGAACAGAGAAATGGACATTGGAACAGTGTAGGTTTGACTTGGTAGGATATGTACAGCAAGTAGTGGACATAGAGAGAGAGAGAGAGATCAGAAAGCATAAGAAAAAGTATCTACATTTGATTATTTACATTAAATTATTTACAATTGATTATTAACAATCCGGGGAGGGTGTTAGTTTAGGGTTGAAGTTGCCTGGAGGTGTACTTTTATTGCGGTTTTGAAGGAGGATAGAGATGCCCTTTCTTTTACACCTGTTGGGAGTGCATTCCACATTGATGTGGCATAGAAGGAGAATGAGTTAAGACCTTTGTCAGATTGGAATCTGTCATGTCTGTGTGATCATGTTTTTGTTTTGGTCATGTACGGTTTTGTTTTTGGACTTTTTGTGCACTTTTGTTTTGTCACCATAGCAACCCATTAGTTTTCACCTGTCACGTCACGCACCTGTTTCACGTTTTGAGTCACGCACCTGTTTTCGTTAATCATGTCTGTAGTATTTAAGTTCATTGTTTTCAGTTTGTCTGTCTGGTGACATCCCACAATTATGCTCTGCACATTTCTGACACTTGATTTCATGTCCATCGTTCATGCTGCTCCTTTTAGTCCATGCCAAGTAAGTTTTGTTTATTAATGCTATAGTCTTTTGGTTTCATAGTTTGTTCTCCGCCACTGTGCGCGCCTTTCGTTTGTACGGTACCTTTTTTTTTGCTATAGTCTTTTGGTTTCATAGTTTGTTCTCCGCCACTGTGTGCACTTTTTGTTTGTACTTTATTTTGATATATTAAATAAATCATGTATTTACATTCCCGTCCCAACTTTCCGTTGCATTCCGGAAAAGCAAACACCCAGGACCAAGTCATGACAGAATCTGGGTTTAACATGGTTAGTGGAGCTCCCCCTGGAATGTAGTAAGTTAAATGTAACTTAGATATTGGGTTTCACTATGTAAAAGCGCTTTGAGTCACTAGAGAAAAGCGCTATATAATCATACTTGCCAACCCTCCCGAATATTCCGGGAGACTCCCGAAATTCAGCGCCTCTCCCGAAAACCTCCCGGGACAAATTTTCTCCCGAAAATCTCCCGAAATTCAGGCGGACTCAGGTCCATGAGGACCTGAGTCCGCTAACCCACAATATAACCAGCATACCTGCCCAATCACCTTATAACTGTAGAATGATGGAGGGCGAGTTCTTGGTTTCTTATGTGGGTTTATTGTTAGGCAGTTTCATTAACGTCCTCCCAGCACGGCAACAACACATAACAACAGCAGTCACGTTTTTATATACCGTAAAGCAGTTCGTCTGCCGTAAACAGCAATGTTGTGACACTCTTAAACAGGACAATACTGCCATCTAGTGCATTTGATGAAAGCACTTTTGTGCGTGCCACACAGCAATGCATCATCAGAGAGGGTGTTCAGCATGGTTAGAAAAATAGTGACAGAGAATAGAACAAGGATGGACAATTCAACCCTTAACTCAACAATGAGTAGATGAGTGGTATGTGTGTGTATATGTGTAAATAAATGAACACTGAAATTCAAGTATTTATTTTATATATATATATATATATAATAAAATGAATATATATATATATATATATACATATATATATATATAATAAAATAAATAAATATATATATATATATATATATATATATATATATAGCTAGAATTCACTGAACGTCAAGTATTTGTTATATATATATATATATATATATATATATATATATATATATATATATATATATATATATATATATATATATATATATATATATATATATATGTCTTAATAAGGTTATCCAAAAAATAGTGCTCGATACCGTAGTAGAGCGCAATATGTATGTGTGGGAAAAAAATCACAAGGCTACTTCATCTCTACAGGCCTGTTTCATGAGGGGTTCCCTCAATCAAAATCTCCTGATGATTGAGGGAACCCCTCATGAAACAGGCCTGTAGAGATGAAGTAGTCTTGTGATTTTTTTTCCCACACATACATATATATATATATATATATATATATATATATATATATATATATATATATATATATATATATATATATATATATATATATATATATATATATATATATATATATGAAATACTTGACTTGGTGAATTCTAGCCGTAAATATACTCCTCCCCTTTTAGCCACGCCCCCACCCCGACCCCCACCTCCCGAAATCGGTGGTCTCAAGGTTGGCAAGTATGTATATAATTATAATTCACTTCACTTCACTGCAGTGAATTGCACTGAATGGAACGGATCACCACTCCAAGATGGCGGCCCCGCGTCTCGTCAGTGCCAGTTGGCAGGAGCGCTCGATGCTGCGTCTACTTATAAGATGTATAAGATTTTACCATGAATTGATTACATGGACCCCGACTTAAACAAGTTGAAAAACTTATTGGGGTGCTACCATTTAGTGGTCAATTTTACGTAATATGTACTGTACTGTGCAATCTACTAATAAAAGTCTCAATCAATCAATCAATGTCGATGTTCACGACCCCTGATCTAGCATCACGTAAGAAAAGTGTAATTCTTCTCCGGTACAGCAGATGACGCTGTACGCACATCCAATATGCTTGCGAGCTGCTCGGGGGGGAAAAAAGGTCGAAGAAGCGGCAACCTTCCGCCAGGCATGTGACGAGAGGCAGGTTACAACATCGGAAAACTCCCAACAACTCAGTCCCGACTCCAACTTGCTTACACGTCCCGGTCAATGGGGCTGGACAGGTTCTGCAGCCCGGACGGTTCCGACCAGTTCTGGGTGAGTTGGTGGTTTGTCGTGTTTTTGAACGTATTCACCTTCTGTTTACCTCTCGTTGTTGGCTAGCTACTACCGGTCAGCAGCCGGTCGGCACATGCTAGCCGGCTGTAAACAAGCCTGCTGCTGTAATGGATGCCGAATAACCGGCTTAGCGACACCACGACTGCTATTGTATTCAGTGTCCGTGTGTGTAACCTTTCATATACTTCCATGCACATAATGCACGCGTTTGTCGTTTAAAAAAAAAGTACCTGCTCCTTGCAGGATACACCTAAACCAGTTTTTCAACCACTGTGCCGTGGCAGATTATGTAATTTCCAGTGACGTGCAGTCACTGGAAAAAAAAAAAGTAAATTGTTATATGTGTCCAGTGATTATACTATAAAGTTATTTTCCATTTAACTTCACCAGTTTTAGATTATTTTTTATTCAAAATCGCTGAATTTTCACATTTGCCGTTCAAATACTGAGAAGAGACGGTGCGGTGATCAGCAGCCAGTTGAGGCACGTCACTCAGTGCCTCAACATGGATTGCGGACTCGGCTAACTGCTGGCCTGCTGTGCAGTGAGACTGTATTGCTATATGAATTATATTATACATTTCCATAGTTTAGTTAGCTGAGGTATATAATGTACAGTGTATTTTGTCAACAACTGTATGTGTGTAACGTATTTCTTGTGCTGAGCGATCATAAAACGGCTGCAAAAGACGCACTAGCCCCACCTCCTGCACCCCCGCCGTAGAATTGCTATATCAACTAAAGCCCACACTTAAACTTTCCACGTGCAAGATTGAATCTGTTTAAAAAAGTTATTTCATAAGAAGCCAAAAAGTGCAAAAACAATAATGTTGGTGTTGGAGGAGTTGTGAATGACTGCAGGGCCACAACATTAGGTACACCTGCAGACTGCAGGTGTATCTAATTCACTACTCCTCCAACACGAACATTATTGTTTTTGCACTTTTTGGCTTCTTATTAAATAACTTTTGTAACCTATTTTCATGGGCTTTCCTCTTTGTGATGTTAAGTTCCTGTTATGCGCTGTTATACAGTATATGCCTCGAGCTCTTATTTTGAAGGCGCTAAGAGCGGAAGTGATGACATGGGGTGGAGCGGAAGTTTTTGAAAGAACGTAAATAAAGTGGTCCTCGTGTAAACTGGAGCCTCCGTGTTTGTTATTTTGTAGTTTCATACAGTATAGGCGACATTTATAAACCCTCGGTTACACTTTTTTAAATAGATTCAATCTTGCACGTGGAAAGTTTAAGTGAGGGCTTTAGTTGCGGCGCATGGACTTAATTTATAAGTAAAGGTAAGACCATAATAACGTTTTTTTTATTAAATGTGCTTTTTTTGTGTGCTACAGTTTGTATGTGTAAAGTTAAAGTTAAGTTAAAGTACCAATGATTGTCACACACACACTAGGTGTAATGAAATTTGTCGTCTGTATTTGACCCATCCCCTTGTTCACCCCCTGGGAGGTGAGGGGAGCAGTGGGCAGCAGCGGCGCCGCGCCCGGGAATCATTTTTGGTGATTTAACCCCCAATTCCAACCCTTGATGCTGAGTGCCAAGCAGGGAAGAATGCTGGTATGAGCTTTTAAACATAACCCGTTAACTGCTGCCAATCAAATGGTGAATAAGATACTCTTTAGGGTTCATATGTTTGTAAATTTGACTGTGATGAAGTCAGTGCCTCACCAGCCATCAACCTCACCGCACGTCACTGGTAATTTCACCTACTTGGGGTAAAAATATTTTTTTGCAAACAAGTAATTATAGTCTGCAAATAAGGTGCCGTTGCTGTGCAATCTACTAAAAAAAGTCTCAATCAATCAATAAATCAGTCGGTGCTGTCTAGAGCAGTCTTTTTCAACCACTGTGCCGCGGCACACTAGTCAAGATTCAAGATGCTTTATTGTTGTCCATTCTTTAACACAGTGTTTTTCAACCTTTTTTGAGCCAAGGCACATTTTATTCATAAAAAAAATACGGAGGCACACCACCAGCAGAAAGGTTAAACGATGAAACTCCACCAGGTTGTCGTGCCTTATTTTGAGTTTGTTGTTGTTTCCTGTGTGCTGTGCTTTAGTTCTTGTCTTGCGCTGTTATTTTGGTGACCCTTCCTGTTTTGTTGGTATTCTCCTGTAGCAGCTTCACGCCTTCCTTTGAGTGCTATTGCCCGTACCTGCTTTGTTTTCGCAATCAAGACTATTTAAGTTGTGCGTACGCTATCCTTCTATGTGGGGACATTGTTCATTGTCATGTACGGGATGTGCTTTGTGGACATCCTTTTTGCTCCACACGCTGTAAGTTTTTGCAGTCGTCCAGCATTCTGTGTTTGTTGACTTTGTAGCCAGTTCAGTTTTACTTTTGTTTTACATAGCCATCCCTATGCTTCAGTGCATTTTCCTAGCGGGACTTGCCTTGTTATTTTTTGGTTTAAGCGTTACATACCTTTTTTACCTGCACGCTGTCTCCCGCTGTGCTCTGCATATTGGGATCACGACAAACCATCCTCGACGCGTTCCGACTTCTACAAAGCAATGAACTACCTGCCGCCACCTACTGGTATGGAGTATTACAAGATTACCCTGCCAAGCTCTACACAGCACAGGCACTAGACAACGACACATTATTATGATTATTGATTTGCAAAAAATATTTTTTGGACCAATTAGGTGAAGTTGCATAATTTCCCACGGCACACCAGACAATATTATCTGGCGTGCCACAGCACAGTGGTTGAAAATCACTGCTTTAACATGTTCAAGACACATAAGAACTGAAATTTCATTTTCGGCACAGTCCCACAAAGAGCAGACATACGTTACAAGGGGACAAGACGGGACCGCCAACGGATCGCCACCTGAAAAAGGTGACATTGGGAAAGGGGAAAAGTAAAAAAAAATATCAGTCTAAGGCTGGACCCTCGGGAGGGGTCCAGACTGAGTCCGAGGAAAAAAACTCACATAGTATGGCACACATAAACATGTTACATGTAATCAGAACAACTCGCAACAGAGGGGAGGGGGGGATTTGGGGCCCTGGAGGCCGGCTGCCGCTATAAAGCGCTACTCAGCCATCCACAACCCCGGAGGAATTAAGCAGTGGTGAAGGCGTTGATTGGGGGAGGGGCGGGTGCGTGCATGTATGCCCAATTAACTTGGGTGAGATGTTGAAATGTTTTTGTGGACTGGGGCCGATCTCAAAGTTCGACACCAGGTGTTATTGGGCAAAAAAAGGAAGGTCAAAAGCGTCCATCGTTGAGGAGTCCTCGGGGGAGTTCTTCAGAAGAGTTGAGGAGTCTTCAGAAGAGTTGAGGAGTCCTCGGGGGAGTTCTTCAGAAGAGCCTGTTCCTGCGTCAAGGCCATTCGAAGGAGTCAAATCGTAGATTAAGATGTTGTTTTCTTCGAGCAGTCAAAACAATGACCTGCCTGCTCTGTGTGTCCATGCTGGATCTCTCAAATTCAATTTAATTATTCCTTCTCAGCAAGCTTCTCCATGATGAGATCCATTTTGCGATTCAAATCAGAAATTGCCCCAGTCTGTGTTCCCACAGCCCGACCCAATCCTTCCATTGTGATGAATAGCCGTTGGGCTCCTTGGAGTGGCTGCCATCGTCTTCTGAATTTGACGATACACCAGAGCAATGCCCAGCCCAATCAGCAGGTGCCCCGCGATCACAGTTCCAAATAGGTAGATGTCTTCCACGTCCTCGATGGAAAGAACTGAGAGGCACATGAGTCTCCATTCATCCCAGGAATCTCTCACGTACCCCGCAGCAATGGTTCCATCAGGGCAGCCAGGCTCCCCCGAACCTCTTTTCCTTGTCGAAAAGACTTTGTCAATTTTGTCGAGAGTCCAGCTGATCATATCCATGTTTGATGTTTAGATTTGAGGACAGCGCAAAGAAAGAGCCTTCAAAAAAGTTCAGACAAGACAAGGACACAAGAAAGCAAGCAGGGAAGGAGGGAGCGGAGAAAAATGTGACCGCCCTCACCAAGAGGCAAGACAGAAAGAGTAGTGTGCCGTAAGATACAGTCTGGTGTGCCGTGGGAGATTATCTAATTTCATCTATTTGGGTTAAAAATATTTTTTTGCAAACCAGTAATTATATTCCGCAAAGGATGTGTTGTTGTTGAGTGTCGGTGCTGTCTAGAACTCGGCAGAGTAACCGTGTAATACTCTTCCATATCAGTAGGTGGCAGCCAGTAGTTAATTGCTTTGTAGATGTCGGAAACAGCGGGAGGCAGTGTGCAGGTAAAAAGGTGCCTAATGCTTAAACCAAAAATAAAACAAAAGGTGAGTGCCCCTAAGAAAAGGCATTGAAGCTTAGGGAAGGCTATGCAGAACGAAACTAAAACTGAACTGGCTACAAAGTAAACACAAAGAGAATGCTGGACGACAGCAAAGACTTACTGCGGAGCAAAGACGGCGTCCACAATGTATATCCGAACATGACACGACAATCAACAATGTCCCCACAAAGAAGGATAAAAAAACTACTGAAATATTCTTGATTGCTAAAACAAAGCAGATGCGGGAAATATCGCTCAAAGGACGATATGAAACTGCTACAGGAAAACACCAAAAAAAGAGAAAAAGCCACCAAAATAGGAGCGCACGACAAGGACTAAAGCACTACACACAGGAAAACAGCAAAAAACTCCAAATAAGCATACTTGCCAACCTTGAGACCTCCGATTTCGGGAGGTGGGGGCTGGGGGGAGGGGGCGGGGTTGGGGGTGGGGCGGGGGCGTGGTTAAGATATGTATATATATATATATATATATATATATAAGAAATACTTGACTTTCAGTGAATTCTAGCTATATATATATATTTTATTACATATATATATATATATATATATATATATATATATATATATATATATATATATTTAAATAAAAGAAATACACACATAACACTCATCTACTCATTGTTGAGTTAAGGGTTGAATTGTCCATCCTTGTTCTATTCTCTGTCACTATTTCAGAACACACACATTATACAAATGTACATTATAAAATCAATAAGAAAACGGGAGCTCTAATTTGGGAGTCTGAATTAGGATCAGAAGTTCCTATATAAACATTGCGTACTCACGTCGCCTTTTTGTATTGATTACTGCAGCTGTGCACTGGATTCATTCACAAATACAAACTACAACTCACAAACACTTTAGAGTTAGGCTCCACCATCAGAATGTGTACTTAAACTTATAAAGATCACATGGATAATATTCAGTGAGTTGATTCACCAAAACTAACCTGTTATACAGGAGGAAAAAGCACACAGGACGTTTCAATTGTTCACAGACTGGTCGCGCTCATCAGAATGACAAGACACTTCCGGTCTGCAGGTGATAGCATTCAATTGGGAAGAAACGCCCTACTGCCCCCTACTGACCAATGTGAATACTGATAAATGTGTAATGACAGCTCCAAAAACTAATTCAAACCACAAAAAAAAAAAAAAAAAAAATCAACACAAAAATGTGACACATTATGGGTGGGTCACATATGCATGTACAATAGATGGCAGTATTGTCCTGTTTAAAAGTGTCACAACATTGCTGTTTACGGCAGACGAACTGCTTTACAGTAGACGAAAACTTCCGGGAGTCTCCCGGAAAATCCGGGAGGCTTGGCAAGTATGAAATAAGTCAGGGTGTGATGTGACAAGTGGTGACAGTACACCTACTTTGAGACAAGAGCTATATTGATGCATGCTTGGTTATGGTTTAAAGTCATATCCAACAATTGCGACGACTTTTTACTGTCAACTGAGATTCCTTTTTTAACGATTTCTGCTGGTGGTGTGCCTCTGGATTTTTTCAACGCAAAAAATGTGCCTTGGCTCAAAAAAAGGTTGATAAACACTGGCTTAGGCCATGGAGAGTTTCAAAAATGCATATTTGGGGTTAAAACGTTTCCATCCACTAAGGGTGTAACGGTTCACAAAAATTTTGGTTCGGTACGTACCTCGGTTTAGAGGTCACGGTTCGGTTCATTTTCGGTACAGTAAGAAAACAACAAAATATACATTTTCTGGTTATTTATTTACCAACATTTGTAAAGAATGGCTTTATCCTTTTAACATTGCTTTAAAATAGCTGTGTGTGTGATGGATGTGAGCCACCACTAGGCTGATCACTGCAACAGCAGGCAGTCATGAATGCTAAGCATAACAATAACATACATATATACACACAGGGTCCATTGCCAGGGTTCATGTGGTCAACATATATAAGGTAAGGCTCAGAATTGGTTTCTTAACAAAACCTTTCTACATATAAAGTGCAACATTTCCACATATAAAGTGCAACATTAAACTGCTTCAAGTTGTTGCTCAGATTAAATAAAATGACACAACTTTTCTTCTACATACAAAAAGTGCAACATTAAACAGTTTCAAGTCAACTCAGCTTCAGATTAACTTTTCTCCCCCCCCCCAGCCTTTAACCCTGGTGACTTTCACTCAATTTTCATGTTTTTTGCCAGAAAAATCAGTTTATCCACATTGTCTGCAGAAAGAGCAGACCTGCTTGCAGTTAAAATGTCTCCAGCTGTGGGAAATACCCTTTCACTGGGCACAGAGGTAGCAGGTATGGCGAGGTAGTGCCTGGCTAACTTGGCAGTAAGAGGATATATGGGCTCATTGTTCTTCCACCATAGAAGTGGCTCAAAATCTAGTTTTTAATGCAATATGGTCTTAAATCTGCTGCTATAAAAACATTTGTTATTGCTTTAACCCTGCCTGACTCGCCGAGGAGAGGCTGCTTGAATGCGGTGTTTGCACCGTCTTTATCTTTGTTGAAGCGATGTTGTCCATTGTTGTATCGCACCGCGAAGCCGGTATATTCCCAAACGGGAGATCTTAACGAGGCAGGAGGGTCTTCCAGCTCTGACTTTTGCATGTTGTAGTAGCCCGGTCGTTGCTAGCATGCCGTGTGTTGTGCCTCGGTGTGCATTGTTTATACAACGCGCGGTACGCTACTTAATATGTCCGTGTGGAAACTGGTTCGGTACACCTCCGAACCGAATCGAACCCCCCGTACAGAAACGGTTCAATACAAATACACGTACCGTTACACCCTTAAAGGGGAACATTATCACCAGACCTATGTAAGCGTCAATATATACCTTGATGTTGCAGAAAAAAGACCATATATTTTTTAACCGATTTCCGAACTCTAAACGGGTGAATTTTGGCGAATTAAACGCCTTTCTAATATTCGCTCTCGGAGTGATGACGTCACAACGTGACATCGCATCGGGAAGCAATCCGCCATTTGCTCAAACACCGAGTCAAATCAGCTCTGTTATTTTCCGTTTTTTCGACTGTTTTCCGTACCTTGGAGACATCATGCCTCGTCGGTGTGTTGTCGGAGGGTGTAACAACACGAACAGGGACGGATTCAAGTTGCACCAGTGGCCCAAAGATGCGAAAGTGGCAAGAAATTGGACGTTTGTTCCGCACACTTTACCGACGAAAGCTATGCTACGACAGAGATGGCAAGAATGTGTGGATATCCTGCGACACTCAAAGCAGATGCATTTCCAACGATAAAGTCAAAGAAATCTGCCGCCAGACCCCCATTGAATCTGCCGTAGTGTGTGAGCAATTCAGGGACAAAGGACCTCGGTAGCACGGCAAGCAATGGCGGCAGTTTGTTCCCGCAGACGAGCGAGCTAAACCCCCTGGATGTCTTGGCTCACACCGCCCCTTATGCCACCGAAGATGATCAAGAGAAGAATATCAACCCTAGCTTCCCTGGCCTGCTGACATCAACTCCAAAACTGGACAGATCAGCTTTCAGGAAAAGAGCGCGGATGAGTGTATGTCTACAGAATATATTAATTGATGAAAATTGGGCTGTCTGCACTCTCAAAGTGCATGTTGTTGCCAAATGTATTTCATATGCTGTAAACCTAGTTCATAGTTGTTAGTTTCCTTTAATGGCAAACAAACACATACCAATCGTTGGTTAGAAGGCGATCGCCGAATTCGTCCTCGCTTTCTCCCGTGTCGCTGGCTGTCGTGTCGTTTTCGTCGGTTTCGCTTGCATGCGGTTCAAACCGATATGGCTCAATAGCTTCAGTTTCTTCTTCAATTTCGTTTTCGCTACCTGCCTCCACACTACAACCATCCGTTTCAATACATGCGTAATCTGTTGAATCGCTTAAGCCGCTGAAATCCGAGTCTGAATCCGAGCTAATGTCGCTATAGCTTGCTGTTCTATGCGCCATGTTTGTTTGTGTTGGCATCACTATGTGACGTCACAGGAAAATGGACGGGTGTATATAACGATGGTTAAAATCAGGCACTTTGAAACTTTTTTTTAGGGATATTGCGTGATGGGTAAAATTTTGAAAAAAACTTCGAAAAATAAAATAAGCCACTGGGAACTGATTTTTTATGGTTTTAACCCTTCTGAAATTGTGATAATGTTCCCCTTTAATAACAACGTATGTCAATGTTATTTGTCTGAAAATCAATAAACAATTACAATTTCTTGGTTGTGGCTTGTATCCTGGTTCGCTCTATATTCCGAGAAATACGGTATATTACAGCGGTCTAGGGTTTTTAGGAATCTGCTGCAATAATGCAAATTTTTAACAAACTTTTGAACTGAACTCTATGGTTGGTTTGATGTCAGTCCGCCAGTTGAATAGCCCCACTTTACAGTATATCACAGATGTATTTTCTTCTTCCTTGTCTCTACTAGGATTGGAACCGCTCATGGAATACTTCAAACCCATACTTCACACAGTGCTTCCAGAACACTGTCCTGGTGTGGCTGCCATGCCTTTACCTCTGGCTGTGTGCCCCCATCTACCTCATTTACCTCCGTAGCCATAACCACGGCTACATATGTATGAGTCACCTTAACAAAGCCAAAACTGTGAGTCATACTTAACATTACATGATACTGTTATATGCACCTGTGCATCAGGTGTGTTACTAAAAACTGCTCCTCTCTCCACAGGCTGTAGGCTTTCTCCTGTGGCTTATCTGCTGGGCAGATGTTTTCTATTCTTTCTGGGAAAGAAATTCTGGCAGTGGGGTTCCTGCGGCTGTCCACCTCGTTAGTCCTACCATACTGGGCTTCACCATGGTGAGTAAAGGGAGTTATATCATATACTGATGATGTATTAAAGGCCTTCTGAAATGCGATTTTCTTATTTAAACGGGGATAGCAGGTCCATTCTATGTGTCATACTTGATCATTTTGCGATATTGCCATATTATTGCTGAAAGGATTTAGTAGAGAACATCGACGATAAAGTTCGCAACTTTTGGTCGCTGATAAAAAAGCTTTGCCTGTACCGGAAGTAGCAGACGAGTAGCGTGACGTCACAGGTTGTGGAGCTCCTCACATCCGCACATTGTTTACAATCATGGCCACCAGCAGCGAGAGCAATTCGGACCGAGAAAGCGACGATTTCCCCATTAATTTGAGCGAGGATGAAAGATTTGTGGATGAGGAAAGTGAGAGTGAAGAACGAGAGGGCAGTGGGAGCGATTCAGATAGGGAAGATGCTGTGAGAGGCGGGTGGGACCTGATATTCAGCTGGGAATGACTAAAACAGTAAATAAACACAAGACATATATATACTCTATTAGCCACAACACAACCAGGCTTATATTTAATATGCCACAAATTAATCCCGCATAACAAACACCTCCCCCCTCCCGTCCATATAACCCGCCAATACAACTGCACAACACACTCAATCCCACAGCCCAAAGTACCGTTCACCTCCCCAAAGTTCATACAGCACATATATTTCCCCAAAGTCCCCAAAGTTACATACGTGATATGCACATAGCGGCACGCACGTACGGGCAAGCGATCAAATGTTTGGAAGCCGCAGCTGCATGCGTACTCACGGTACCGCGTCTGCGCATCCAACTCAAAGTCCTCCTGGTAAGAGTCTCTGTTTTCCCAGTTCTCCACAGGCCAATGGTAAAGCTTGACTGTCATCTTCCGGGAATGTAAACAATGAAACACCGGCTGTGTTTGTGTTGCTGCAGCCGCCCGCAATACACCGCTTCCCACCTACAGCTTTCTTCTTTGCTGTCTCCATTGTTCATTGAACAAATTGCAAAAGATTCACCAACACAGATGTCCAGAATACTGTGGAATTTTGCGATGAAAACAGACGACTTAATAGCTGGCCACCATGCTGTCCCAAAATGTCCTCTACAATCCGTGACGTCATGTGCCGGCGTCATCATACCGAGATGTTTTCAGCAGGATATGTCGCGCAAAATTTAAAATTGCACTTTAATAAGCTAACCCGGCCGTATTGGCATGTGTTGCAATGTTAAGATTTCATCATTGATATATAAACTATCAGAATGCGTGGTAGGTAGTAGTGGGTTTCAGTAGGCCTTTAAGGTTCATGGAAGACCCTAAAATTCCCCTTAGTTGTGAATATGAATGAGTGAATCAATGGTTTGCTGTCCCTTTAGCTTGATTTGTACCGCAGGTTCAAGTGCCCAATTCGGAATTAGCGCCTCTATCCGATATTTGTGTGTTCGCAATTACACTGATGCCTCGGTTTTTTTGTTAGTAATCAGTTCCGAAAAGTGAAGCCCTTTTTTCCCATAAGAAACAATGTAAATCCAATAATACAATCCAGACACCCACACACATGAACAGACAACACATTTTATACGGAATAGTTATAGTTTCACACACAGGAAAAATGTAAAATACATATACTGTAAATTCCGGACAATAAACCGCAACTTTCTTCCTACACTTTAAACTCTGTGGCTTAAAAAACAATGTGGCTAATTTATGGATTCGGTGGGGGCGGGGGTGTACCGTATTTTTTGGACTATAAGTCGCAGTTTTTTTCATAGTTTGGCCGGGCTCCAGTGCGACTTATATATGTTTTTTTTCTTCTTTATTATGCATTTTCGGCAGGTACGACTTATACTCCGGTGCGACTTATACTCCGAAAAATACGGTATATTGTAGCCTAAAAGAGTTAGGACTTGAAACTGTTTAATGTTGTACTTTTTGTATGTAGAAGAAAAGTTTTGTCATTTTATTTAATCTGAGCAACAACTTGAAGCAGTTTAATGTTGCACTTTATATGTGGAAATGTTGCACTTTATATGTAGAAAGGTTTTGTTACGAAACCAATTCTGAGCCTTATCTTATTTAGTTTTTATTTTATATATGTTGACTGCATTAACCCTGGCAATGGACCCTGTGTGTATATGTATGTTATTGTTATGTTAAAAGGATAAAGCCATTGTTTACAAATTTTAGTAAATAAATAACCAGAAAATGTGTACCTTATTTTTCGGACTATAAGTCGCAGTTTTTTTCATAGTTTATGAAAGTTGCCTAATGTTTTTTTCCTTCTTTATTATACATTTTCGGCAGGTGCGACTTATACTCCAGTGCGACTTATACTCCGAAAAATACGGTATTTAGTTTTTTCTCACTGTACCGAAAATGAACCGAACCGTGACCTCTAAACCGAGGTACGTACCGAACCGACATTTTTGTGTACCGTTACACCCTTAACATTAACCAAATAGAAAATCCTCACATTTATTGATGAAGTTCATCATTGGACATTTTTTTCCCCAGTATTTAAAGGCAAAGCATCAAAATAATATACAAAAGTTAAGTACAAAGTAATGTACCATATTTTCCGCACCATAAGCCGCCCTGGGTTAAAAGCCGCGCCTTCAATGAACGGCATATTTCAAAACTTTGTCCACCTATAAGCCGCCCCGTGTTATAAGCCGCATCTAACTGCGCTAAAGGAATGTCAAAAAAACAGTCGGATAGGTCAGTCAAACTTTAATAATATATTAAAAACCAGCGTGATGTGGGCGCGCATGGAGTCGTATATCAACATGGACGGAGCTGCGTGAAAAAAGCCACCCGGCCTCTTCGCGTAAACTTACCTTAACCACTCGCTCATCTTTTCTTCATCCATCCATCCCTTCGAGTTAGCTTTTATGATGACGCCGGCTGGAAAGGTCTCTTTTGGCAAGGTCTTCCTTTTGAATATCACCATGGGTGGAAGTTTCTGGCCATTAGCATGGCAAGCTAGAACCACAGTGAAGGATGACTTCTCATTCCCTGTGGTGCGAATATTCACCGTACGTGCTCCCGTTGTATCCACAGTGCGGTTCACAGGAATATCAAAAGTCAGTGGAACCTCGTCCATGTTGATAATGTTCTCTGGCCGGATCTTTTTTTCAGCTATCTTGTTTTTACAATATGCACGGAAAGTAGCCAGCTTTTCTTGAAAGTCTTTAGGCAGTTGCTGTGAAATAGTAGTCCGTGTGCGGATGGAGAGATTGCGTCTTTTCATGAACCGGAAACCTGTCGCTTAGTAGGAGCCATTTTGTGGTCTTTACAGATGTAAACACACAAAGGAAATGAAACGTAATATCCGCGCGCTTCTTCTTCTTCTACGCGGGCGGGTGGTTGCTTACAGTAGAAGAAGAAGCGCTTCCTGTTCTATGGGGGCGGGTGCTTACCTTGGCGGTTGCTTGCGTAGAAGAAGAAGCACTTCCTCTTCTACGGGGAAAAAAGATGGCGGCTGTTTACCGTAGTTGCGAGACCGAAACTTTATGAAAATGAATCTTAATATTAATCCATATATAAAGCGCACCGGGTTATAAGCCGCACTGTCAGCTTTTGAGTAAATTTGTGGTTTTTAGGTGCGGCTAATAGTGCGGAAAATACGGTAAGCTATTTTTCTAAAACCTTTATTTAGTTAGCGCAGTCAGATGAGACGTAGTGCACAGTGCTGTTATTGTCAAGAGTTATGGGCTCTTGACCGCTGCTGTTTGAGTGGAAACGAGGCTGTGTCGGAAAAAGGAGAAAAAAAAGCCTCTTCATTCAGGGCTGCTGTCCTGTCTGTACATTGAGCTTGCATCACAACAGTGGTCATTTCGCCATTTATAATTTTTACTATTAGTATCCGTATCAGAAGTATTAGCTAGTATTAGTAGTAGTTATTGGTAAGTCATGAACTTACCAATAACAAGCTTACTATCCCTGGCATCAGTGGTATCATCCACAAGGACCGACATCTTTTTTCCCACGGATCTTCTGAAGCACAGTTTTGCGGATTGTCCTTGTTAGCATTCGCAGGATCATGGGGTTTCTCTTTGTTTTTTTTGTTACATGACTTTGGAATGGCAAGTGGTCATCAGACATTTCTATGTTTCCGGTCAACGGTATTGCAAAACAGCATCACCTGACATGTACAAGTCCTTGTGGAACTGTGGGGCTCTGTAACCAGTGTTTCAATTGGCCGTTTCGACAGGCAGGTTTTATGATTAGATACTAGGGATGTCCGATAATATCGGACTGCCGACTTGTTCAACAGCCATACAGGTCACACCGAGGGTTTTTCGTATAAACAACTTTAACACTGTTACAAATATGCGCCACACTGTGAACCCACACCAAACAAGAATGACAAACACATTTCGGGAGAGCATCCGCACCGTAACACAACATAAACACAACAGAACAAATACCCAGAACCCCTTGCAGCACTAACTCTTCTTCCGGGACGCTATATACACCCCCCACTAGCCCTTACCCCCCTACCTCAACCCCCCCAACCCCGCCCACCTCAACCTCCTAATGCTCTCTCAGGGAGAGCATGTCCCAAATTCCAAGCTGCTGTTTTGAGGCATGTTAAAGGGGAACATTATCACCAGACCTATGTAAGCGTCAATATATACCTTGATGTTGCAGGAAAAAGACCATATATTTTTTTAACCGATTTCTGAATTCTAAATGGGTGAATTTTGGCGAATTAAACGCCTTTCTATTATGCGCTCTCGGAGCGATGACGTCACAACGTGACGTCACATCGGGAAACAATCCGCCATTTTCTCAAACACATTACAAACACCGAGTCAAATCAGCTCTGTTATTTTCCGTTTTTTCAACTGTTTTCCGTACCTTGGAGACATCATGCTCGTCGGTGTGTTGTCGGAGGGTGTAACAACACCAACAGGGACGGATTCAAGTTGCACCAGTGGCCCGAAGATGCGAAAGTGGCAAGAAATTGGACATTTGTTCCGCACACTTTACCGACGAAAGCTATGCTACGACAGAGATGGCAAGAATGTGTGGATATCCTGCGACACTCAAAGCAGATGCATTTCCAACTGGACTGGACAGATCAGCTTTCAGGAAAAGAGAGCGGATGAGGGTATGTCTACAGAATATATTAATTGATGAAAACTGGGCTGTCTGCACTCTCAAAGTGCATGTTGTTGCCAGATGTATTTCATATGCTGTAAACCTAGTTCATAGTTGTTAGTTTCCTTTAATGCCAAACAAACACATACCAATCATTGGTTAGAAGGCGATCGCCGAATTCGTCCTCGCTTTCTCCCGTGTCGCTGGCTGTCGTGTTGTTTTCGTCGGTTTCGCTTGCATACGGTTCAAACCGATATGGCTCAATAGCTTCAGTTTCTTCTTCAATTTCGTTTTCGCTACCTGCCTCCACACTACAACCATCCGTTTCAATACATGCGTAATCTGTTGAATCGCTTAAGCCGCTGAAATCCGAGTCTGAATCCGAGCTAATGTCGCTATAGCTTGCTGTTCTATCCGCCATGTTTGTTTGTATTGGCATCACTATGTGACGTCACAGGAAAATGGATGGGTGTATATAACGATGGTTAAAATCAGGCACTTTGAAGCTTTTTTTAGGGATATTGCGTGATGGGTAAAATTTTGAAAAAAACTTCGAAAAATAAAATAAGCCACTGGGAACTGATTTTTAATGGTTTTAACCATTCTGAAATTGTGATAATGTTCCCCTTTAAAAAAAAAAAAGCACTTTGGGACTTCAATAATCAATATGGCAGTGCCATGTTGGCATTTTTTTTCCCCATAACTTGAGTTGATTTATTTTGGAAAACCTTGTTACATTGTTTAATGCATCCAGCGGGGCATCACAACAAAATTAGGCATAATAATGTGTTAATTCCATGACTGTATATATCAGTATCGGTTGATATCAGTATCGGTAATTAAGAGTTGGACAATATCGGAATATTGGATATTGGCAAAAAAGCCATTATCGGACATCTCTATTAGATACCATGGGTGGTGCCACGAATGAACAGATCCCAGAAACACAATTTCGCCAGATTAAGGATACTTCTCCTTATGATAACAGCTCGGGATGAAACAATTTAAAAATGTCATATCACAGTTATAATTATCGCGGTATTGTTGAATGTGCTGAAAAGGTGCATACTGAAATTTTTTTAACCAAGTTTTATTTAAAAAAACAAATATAGAATAAATATAGACTTACCGTATTTTTGGAGTATAAGTCGCACCTGCCGAAAATGCATAATAAAGAAGGAAAAAAACATATAAGTCGCACTGGAGCCCGGCCAAACTATGAAAAAAAACTGCGACTTATAGTCCGAAAAATACGGTAATATACTTTCTTGGCAGAAGAAACATTAAATATTGTTTTCGCTTCATAAGAGCCATATTATTTTTGAGTTTTTAAAAATGTTTATCTTCCATTTTTATTTGTGAACATTTTAGAATGTTTTTTTTTAATAAATGCAAATTAGGTCTTCCGTTAGCTTCACTTCCGGTTTATGTGACGTCAGGCAAGTTCACTTTTTGTTAATGACACTGTCGAGTATAGATCGATCACTTTGTTGTAAGACAGCACAGCCTTTATGTTCAATGTGAATGTTAGTTGTTCAGTTTCTTAATGGGGAAAGATGTTATTGTCTCTTGTGTTCATTTTAGCATTTAAATTCCGGTTCGGTACGTACCTCGGTTTAGAGGTCACGTTTCGGTTCATTTTCGGTACAGTAAGAAAACAACAAAATATAAATTTGGGGGTTATTTGTTTACCAAATTTGCAAAATCTTCCACCAAAAATATTTTTCTTAGTGGAATATTTGAGGCGAAGTAATGGGAACCTTGGATAGGTCAATAATTCATAATAACATTGATTTTGATTCAATATTATGTTTTGAGCAATGACAGTTTGAAAGAAAAAAAAACAGCTTTGTTTTATTATTCAACATTGCAACTTTTTCTAAACTACATTTAACCTTAAAGCTTTTTTATTTCACTTTTGTTATGTTTTTATTTATTTTACTAGTATTTTTAGAATGTGCCGTGGGCCTTTAAAACATTAGCTGTGGGCCGCAAATGGCCTCCGGGACACACTTTTGACACCCCTGCTATAGATAATAAAAAATTAAATCTGATAAATCTATGGATAAAAGAGCCTGGCGACGCATGCGCGTTTATCATAACTCTCTCTCTCTCTCTCTCTCTCTCTCTGTCTCTGCCCCTCCCTCACCAATGCTGCTGCGCGCACAATTTGTTTTGTTTTTAACCCCTTCTTAACCCTGAACGTACATTGAAAATACACGCAACCCTAACTCAAAATGCGTCTATCGTAGCCCGTTAGCTGCTAGCATGCCGCTAACGGGCTACGATAGACTGACCATACGTCCTCTTTTCACCGGACATGTCCTCTTTTGCGGAGCTGTCAGGGCGGAGTTTCTTAAATACCTCAAATGTCCGGCATTTTGAGTAAACAATGCACACCGAGGCACAACACACACACTACTTAATATGTCCGTGTGGAAACTCGTTCGGTACACCTCCGAACCGAACCGGAACCCCCGTACCGAAACGGTTCAATACAAATACACGTACCGTTACACCCCTACTGTCTATCGTTACATCCTTAACAACATTTCAGTCAAACTATGTTAATTTTTGTGATATTACAGGTTTAACAGTAGATTCTGTTTTTTTGGCCAATTTCGCTATTCCATTTAAGTGGAAATGATAGGGTCCTACCCATAGTGGGTTATTTTGCAGCCATACTCGGCTATGGCATGCATAATTATAATAGCAAATAAGTATAGAGTCTACCAGTAATGATGTCGTAGGAGCTGGGGGAGAATGACTTCTGTGTAGGTAACTACCGGTAATAGGGGTGTCAAAACGAAATATATTTTCGAAGGAATCACAATTCCTATATGTAACTATTCTTAATTGATTCAAATAAATTAAAAATCTATTTATTTTTTCCCCAAAATGCGTCCTATCAAGCCACTTTAAGTAAATGTTTGGGTAGAATGTTATTAAACTAAACCAGTTTTCTTTTAAGTAATATAGAAACGTATCAGGGCTGTTTATCTATTTTATGGGGCAACGTAGTTTATCATAGAACTGGCACTCAATGTTATTTAAAAAGTATTGATTTTGAATCAGGAATAGTTTTGAATCGAGAATTGATTCTGACTCGAATCGTTACCCCCAAAAATCGAATCGAATCATGTGCCCAAAGATTCACAGCCCTAGTAACTGAAATCATGTTTTGTTATAAAGACCCGTTGCAGCAGACTTCCTACTCAGTGGCCTAGTGGTTAGAGTGTCCGCCCTGAGATCGGTAGGTTGTGAGTTCAAACCCCGGCCGAGTCATACCAAAGACTATAAAAATGGGACCCATTACCTCCCTGCTTGGCACTCGGCATCAAGGGTTGGAATTGGGGGTTAAATCACCAAAAATGATTCCTGGGCGCGGCCACCGCTGCTGCCCGCTGGTCCCCTCACCTCAAGGGTGATGGGTCAAAATGCAGAGAATAATTTCGCCACACCTAGTGTGTGTGTGTGTGTGAAAATCATGGGTACTTTAACTCATACTTGCCAACCCTCCCGAATTTTCCGGGAGACTCCCGAAATTCAGCGCCTCTCCCAAAAAACTCCCGGGACAAATATTCTCCCAAAAATCTCCCGATTTTCAGCCGGAGCTGAAGGCCACGCCCCCTCCAGCTCCATGCGGACCTGAGTGAGGACAGCCTTTTTTCACGTCCGCTTTCCCACAATATAAACAGCGTGCATGCCCAATCACGTTATTCCATACGAGGCGTCCAGCATACCGCCGATGAGCATGGTGCAGATGGAGAAGATCTTCTCGGCGTCCGTGTTGGCGCACACGTTGCCAAAGCCGACGCTGGTCAGGCTGCTGAGGGTGAAGTAGAGGGCGGAGATGTACGAGCTGCGCACCGACGGGCCGCCGACCGTGTTGTTGACGTAGGGCAGTGGTTCTCAAATGGGGGTACGCGTACCCCTGGGGGTACTTGAAGGTATGCCAAGGGGTACGTGAGATTTTTTTTTAAATATTCTAAAAATAGCAACAATTCAAAAATCCTTTATAAATATAAATAAAAACCTATCTTTTTTTCCAAATAGTTCAAGAAAGACCACTACAAATGAGCAATATTTTGCACTGTTCTACAATTTAATAAATCAGAAACTGATGACATAGTGCTGTATTTTACTTCTTTATCTCTTGTTTTCAACCAAAAATGCTTTGCTCTGATTAGGGGGTACTTGAATTTAAAAAAAATTCACAGGGGGTACATCACTGAAAAAAGGTCGAGAACCACTGACGTAGGGCATCTCCAGGCGTTTGCCCAGCTCATGGAGCCATCCTTGGGGAAGAGACGGGAGGACAACAGGGTGACAAAAACTAAATCATCCAGACTAGAAATAATTTGTCTTATTATGTTTATCTTACCTAAAAATAAATATATTTATTAATTTAAAAAAACAAAACTAAATAAAAAATTTTTATATTTTGCTAAAAACATCAACATTTATTGTATTTTTTTTGTATTTTTTCTAATTCCTTATTACATCCAGCCATAGAATTATACATTAAAATAAACATATTTGAAATAATAAATTTTAAATGATCATAATAATTCATTTAAAATGACCATATTTAATTATTAAAATAATTGCTTGTTTATCAACAACTTTAGCATTTTATTCATTACATTTTGAAGCTCTCAGAAGCCAAGTTATGTTATATTCCTTAAGATTAATTTATGCAAGTTTGACGTATCAATTATCTAAACACAGTTTTGTTTGCATATTTTCAGGATATATATATATATATATATATATATATATATATATATATATATATATATATATATATGAAATACTTGACTTGGTGAATTTTAGCTGTAAATATACTCCTCCCCTCTTAACCACGCCCACAAGCATGCCCCCACCTCTTGAAATCGGAGGTCTCAAGGTTTGCAAGTATGCTTTAACTTTAACTTTTGGCAAAATATGTGTTGAAAATCGAATCATATTAAAAGTGGGGCATACAAAAACCATGGTATCACTGCATTTCAAATGACCAATATTTTTTGATATCATGGTGATTAAGTTTGCTAAACACCTGAAACAACCAAAGTAGTCAGCAGCAGTTGCAAGCTGTGTAGACTCGGCTCCCATTTTCACATTGTCCGTATAATTACTCGGTTGGTACTTTTTCAAATGATTCAACAAATTTGTTGTGTTGCTAGTTGTGTTGTACATACTGTGTCCATCCCATCGGCTTGATTTGTTCCACCTCACTTTGACGACTCAAAGCACCACCACACAACCAAGCCTCAGCTTCAGAGGATAACTGTAAGTCACGGCTGACTTTTATTTTGCTGCCCTCAGCCTGGCGTTTTTTTTTTACATTCCAGATAAATAATCAAACGAAGGGTGAACATGTTGGTAAAAGGGCTTTGAAATTCCACTGAATATAGATCACTGTAACTGGGGACAAAGCTGGGGTTTCAGGAAAAGTTTGCAAGCTGGAAAAAGTACTACGTTCTGACCCTTAACAAGGACCTAGTTGTGATTGTGAGAAGACCGCGTGGGAGAATCCTCAAATAAGGAGGTCAGGCATGGTGCTTAGCATGTCATTGACCTGAAGAACAGTTTTTCAAAACAGCAGGTTATTTATTGGTGGGTGTTGGGTTAAGATGAAGACTTAACCCCCTTTTACAACTTTGACCTCTCATGTGAAGAAAAACAGAGAGCAGCACAGACATGAGATGATTATTTGATCTCCTGTTGGTTGTGTAAGTTTATCCTTGTACAAAGATACGAACAGTCTGTTATTTGTAGGGTAAGTGTATGGCCTTTATTTGTATTTGATTAAAGGGGAACATTATCACCAGACCTATGTAAGCGTCAATATATACCTTGACGTTGCAGAAAAAAACCCATATATTTTTTTAACCGATTTCCAAACTCTGAATGGGTGAATTTTGGCGAATTAAACGCCTTTCTATTATTCGCTCTCGGAGTGATGACGTCACATCGGGAAACAATCCGCCATTTTCTCAAACACATTACAAACACCGAGTCAAATCAGCTCTGTTATTTTCCGTTTTTTCGACTGTTTTCCGTACCTTGGAGACATCATGCGTGTGTTGTCGGAGGGTGTAACAACACGAACAGGGACGGATTCAAGTTGCACCAGTGGCCCAAAGATGCGAAAGTGGCAAGAAATTGGACGTTTGTTCGGCACACTTTACCGACGAAAGCTATGCTACGACAGAGATGGCAAGAATGTGTGGATATCCTGCGACACTCAAAGCAGATGCATTTCCAACGATAAAGTCAAAGAAATCTGCCGCCAGACCCCCATTGAATCTGCCGGAGTGTGTGAGCTATTCAGGGACAAAGGACCTCGGTAGCACGGCAAGCAATGGCGGCAGTTTGTTCCCGCAGACGAGCGAGCTAAACCCCCTGGATGTCTTGGCTCACACCGTCCCTTATGCCACCGAAGATGATCAAGAGAAGAATATCGACCCTAGCTTCCCTGGCCTGCTGACATCAACTCCAAAACTGGACAGATCAGCTTTCAGGAAAAGAGAGCGGATGAGGGTATGTCTACAGAATATATTAATTGATGAAAACTGGGCTGTCTGCACTCTCAAAGTGCATGTTGTTGCCAAATGTATTTCATATGCTGTAAACCTAGTTCATAGTTGTTAGTTTCCTTTAATGCCAAACAAACACATACCAATCGTTGGTTAGAAGGCGATCGCCGAATTCGTCCTCGCTTTCTCCCGTGTCGCTGGCTGTCGTGTCGTTTTCGTCGGTTTCGCTTGCATACGGTTCAAAGCGATATGGCTCAATAGCTTCAGTTTCTTCTTCAATTTCATTTTCGCTACCTGCCTCCACACTACAACCATCCGTTTCAATACATGCGTAATCTGTTGAATCGCTTAAGCCGCTGAAATCCGAGTCTGAATCCGAGCTAATGTCGCTATAGCTTGCTGTTCTTTTTTCGAAAAAATAAAATAAGCCACTGGGAACTGATTTTTAATGGTTTTAACCCTTCTGAAATTGTGATAATGTTCCCCTTTAAGTGAAATAAGTATTTGTTTCCATACATCTAGCAAAAATTCTGACCACCAGAGACTAGTTTTGTGTACATGAAGCACACACATTAGTCCTGGAGCTTGGTGAAAAAGACAAGTGATCATTTGAAAATGGAAAACATACAATAGTCAAATTACCTTCACACAGAGCTCCACTCCATGTAAAATGTCATCTTAATGGACGATTCTGAGAAAGGTGAGGGATCAGCCCTGAACTACACAGGAGGAACTTTGTACCAAAGTCCTCGAGAAAAACAATGGTGTCATATTTTGCTGTTGTAGATGCACTTGGTGATAGGTATATTGGCAACACTAAATTGGCTCTAGTGTATGAATGTGAGTGTGAATGCTTGTCTGCGTTGGCCCTGCAATGAGGTGGAGACTTGTCCGAGTACAGCTGGGATAGGCTCCAGCCACCACTGACCCTGAGAGGGACAAGCGGTAGAAGATGGATTGACATATTGTAGTGGCCACAAGGCCCCAATGCTAAAAAAAAGACACATGTACAGGGCAGGCCCGTCTGAAGTTTTCCAATGTACACCTGAATGATTTAGAGAAGGCTCAAGAGAATGTTGATCTCTTTGGTATAAACCTGACACCCCATATTTGTAGACAGAAAAATACTGAATAACCCAAGCGCAGGGGTCGGCAACCCGCGACTCTTTGATCACTCTGATGCGGCTCAGCTGCATACTTGCCGACCCCCCCGATTTTCCCGGGAGACTTCCGGATTTCAGTGCCTCTCGCAGAAAACTCCCGGGATCAATATTCTCCGATTTTCACCCTAACTATAATAATAAGGGCATGCCATGATGGTACAGCATTTAGCGCCCTCTACAATTTGTATAAACAGCGTGCCAGCCCAGCCTCCTGTCATATGCATCTTCTGCTTGCACACGTAAGTGACAGCAAGGCATACTTGATCAACAGCCACACAGGTTACACTGACGGTGGCCATATAAAACAACTTTAAAACTCTTAATAATGCGCCACACTTTGAACCAAAACCAAACAAGAATGACAAACACATTTCGGGAGAACATCTGCACCTTAACACAACATAAATACAACAGAACACCCAGAATCCCATGCAGCCCTGACTCTTCTGGGCTACATTATACACCTCTGCTACCACCAAAACCCGCCCCAACCCCAACCCTGCTCCCTCACACATCAACCCCACCCCTCTGTGCGTCGGTTGAGGTGGGTGGGGTTTGGTAGCGGGGCTGTATAATGTAGCCCGGAAGAGTTAGAGCTGCATGGGATTCTGGGTATTTGTTCTGTTGTGTTTATGTTGTGTTACGGTGCAGATGTTCTCCCGAAATGTGTTTGTCATTCTTGTTTGGTGTGGGTTCACAGTGTGGCGCATTATTAGTAAGAGTGTTAAAGTTTTTTATACTGCCACCGTCAGTGTAGCCTGTGTGGTTGTTGACCAAGTATGCCTTGCTGTCACTTACGTGAGGGCCGGCACGCTGGTTGTAGTGGGCGCTAAATGCTGTACCATCACGGCACGTTCGAGAGAACAGTTGCCCTGAAATTCGTAGTCTGCCGGAAAAATTGGGAGGGTTGACAAGTATGACGCTGTCAAGCGCCATTCATATAAAACCCGCGAGCCGCACTAACATTCTATTTTCATATTAAGGTGTGGGCCGCGTGTCTGAGACCCTTGGTTTATATATAGCACAAAGCAAAAAACAACAACTTTGTATGCAGTGTTATTTCATTTTAAATTTCAAAAGATTTTTGTGGCTCCCATTGTTTTCTTTAATTTGTGAAACTGGTCAAAGTGGCTCTTTGACTGGTAAAGGTTGCCGACCCCTGCTCTAGCGCAACGTCCTTGCTGTGAAAGATGAAGATGGAGACATTCTGCTACGGGACTGTTACTCTTAAGGCCTTCTAGTGTGTAAAACTGAAACTAACTTCAAATCGACTGCATTTATTGTACCACCTTAGCTGCACTCATCCTACCTGGCTACCAGACACCTTCTCCACTGATAAATAGAACCCTTGGTAAGTTAGAAATTGCAATACTGTATTTATTGGCAGGCTTAAATAAGTCATAACTAATATCAAAAATGATCGATCAATATGAAAAATTTATATCTGTGATACAGTTTTCAGCCATATCGCCCAGCCGGATCAAAGATACAGGTGGTATCTTTGAGCATGTGAAAGGATCTACTCTGATGAAATAGACAGTGTTAACTAAGCAGCTTAGTGGTTTACTTCTGCAACACGCCCTCCAGTGAACTACAAACCCTGTTTCCATATGAGTTGGGAAATTGTGTTAGTTTTAAATATAAATGGAATACAATGATTTACAAATCCTTTTCAACCCATATTCAGTCGAATGCACTACAAAGACAACATATTTGATGTTCAAACTCATGAACTTTATTTGTGCAAATAATAATTAACTTAGAATTTCATGGCTGCAAAACGTGCCAAAGTAGTTGGGAAAGGGCATGTTCACCACTGTGTTACATCACCTTTTCTTTAAACAACACTCAATAAACGATTGGGAACTGAGGAAACTAATTGTTGAAGCTTTGAAAGTGGAATTCTTTCCCATTCTTGTTATATGTAGAGCTTCAGTCGTTCAACAGTCCGGGGGTCTCCGCTGTCGTATTTTACGCTTCATAATGCGCCACACATTTTCGATGGGAGACAGGTCTGGACTGCAGGTGGGCCAGGAAAGTACCAGTACTCTTTTTTTACAAAGCCACGCTGTTGTAACACGTGCTGAATGTGGCTTGGTATTGTCTTGTTGAAATAAGCAGGGGCGCTTAGATGGCAGCATATGTTGTTCCAAAACCTGTATGTATCTTTCAGCATTAATGGTGCCTTCACAGATGTGTAAGTTACCCATGCCTTGGGCACTAATACACCCCCATACCATCACAGATGCTGGCTTTTGAACTTTGCGTCGATAACAGTCTGGATGGTTCGCTTCCCCTTTGGTCTGGATGACACGATGTCGAATATTTCCAAAAACAATTTGAAATGTGGACTCGTCAGACCACAGAACACTTTTCCACTTTGCATGAGTCCATCTTAGATGATCTCGGGCCCGTTTCTGGATGTTGTTGATAAATGGCTTTCGCTTTGCATAGTAGAGCTTTAACTTGCACTTACAGATGTAGCGACCAACTGTATTTAGTGACAGTGGTTTTCTGAAGTGTCCCTGAGCCCATGTGGTGATATCCTTTAGAGATTGATGTCGGTTTTTGATACAGTGCCGTCTGAGGGATCGAAGGTCACAGTCATTCAATGTTGGTTTCCGGCCATGCCGCTTACGTGGAGTGATTTCTCCAGATTCTCTGAACCTTTTGATGATATTATGGACCGTAGATGTTGAAATCCCTAAATTCCTTGCAATTGCACTTTGAGAAACGTTGTTCTTAAACTGTTTGACTATTTGCTCACGCAGTTGTGGACAAAGGGGTGTACCTCGCCCCATCCTTTCTTGTGAAAGACTGAGCATTTTTTGGGGAAGCTGTTTTTATACCCAATCATGGCACCCACCTGTTCCCAATGTGCCTGTTCACCTGTGGGATGTTCCAAATAAGTGTTTGATGAGCATTCCTCAACTTTATCAGTATTTATTGCCACCTTTCCCAACTTCTTTGTCACGTGTTGCTGGCATCAAATTCTAAAGTTAATGATTATTTGCAAAAAAAAAAATGTTTATCAGTTTGAACATCAAATATGTTGTCTTTGTAGCATATTCAACTGAATATGGGTTGAAAATGATTTGCAAATCATTGTATTCCGTTTATATTTACATCTAACACAATTTCCCAACTCATATGGAAACGGGGTTTGTAGACAATCACGTGGTATTAAGCAGGACTGTTTCATTTCATTCTTGTATTTAATATTTGTGTTCCTATATTTTATATAGCGTGAGTGACTTACACAGACTTGCCAACCTTGAGACCTCCGATTTCGGGAGCTGGGGGTGGGGCGGGGGGCGTGGTTGGGGGCGTGGTTAAGATATATATATATATATAAGAAATACTTGACTTTCAGTGAATTCTAACTATATATATATATATTTTATTATATATATATATATATATATATATATATATATATATATATATATATATATATATATATAAATAAAAGAAATACTTGAATTTCGGTGTTCATTTATTTACACTTATACACACACATAACACTCATCTACTCATTGTTGAGTTAAGGGTTGAATTGTCCATCCTTGTTCTATTCTCTGTCACTATTTCAGAACACACACATTATACAAATATACATTATAAAATCAATAAGAAAACGGGATCTCTAATTTGGGAGTCTGAATTAGGATCAGAAGTTTCTATATAAACATTGAGCACTCACGTCGCCTTTTTGTATTGATTACTGCAGCTGTGCACTGGATTCATTCACAAATACAAACTACAACTCACAAACACTTTAGAGTTAGGCTCCACCATCAGAATGTGTACTTAAACTTATAAAGATCACATGGATATTATTCAGTGAGTTGATTCACCAAAACTAACCTGTTATACAGGAGGAAAAAGCACACAGGACGTTTCAATTGTTCACAGACTGGTCGCGCTCATCAGAATGACAAGACACTTTCGGTCTGCAGGTGATAGCATACAATTGGGAAGAAACGCCCTACTGCCCCCTACTGACCAATGTGAATACTGATAAATGTGTAATGACAGCTCCAAAAACGAATTCAAACCACAAAATAAAATAAATAAATCAACACAAAAATGTGACACATTATGGGTGGGTCACATATGCATGTACAGTAGATGGCAGTATTGTCCTGTTTAAAAGTGTCACAACATTGCTGTTTACGGCAGACGAACTGCTTTACGGTAGACGAAAACTTGACTGCTGTTGTTGTGTGTTGTTACCGCGCTGGGAGGACGTTAATGAAACTGCCTAACAATAAACCCACATAAGAAACCAAGAACTCGCCCTCGATCATTAGCTGTTTATATTGTGGGAAAGCGGACGTGTGAACAGGCTGTCAACACGTCACTCAGGTCCGCATGGAGCTGGAGGGGGCGTGGCCTCCAGCTCCGCCTGAATTTCGGGAGATTTTCGGGAGAAAATTTGTCCCGGGAGATTTTCGGGAGAGGCGCTGAATTTCGGGAGTCTCCCGGAAAATCCGGGAGAGTTGGCAAGTATGGACGTACACGAAAACTTGACTTTGTCTTTAGGAACGAACAGAGGTGTACGTAGCTTGAGGACCTGCAAAAACAAAACTCATACCAATTGTGTTTCTGTGTTTGCTGCAGCTGCTGGCCACCCTGCTGATTCAATATGAACGAATGAAAGGGGTTCAGTCGTCCGGAGTGTTGCTGGTTTTTTGGTTTTTGGCCTTGTTCTGCGCCACTGTGACCTTCTATTCTAAGGTCCTCCAAGCCCTCGACCAGGTCAGTCTACTGCTGCAACACATGATGATCCACAGATTGTGATATGTTCTCCGAATTAAGAATGTCTGCTTTGTCCCAGCCGTCTGCTATTTGTGTGTGGAGATACACAACCTTCTTTGTGTATTACACCTTGCTGATGATTGCACTGATCTTGTCCTGCTTGTCAGACCAGCCTCCCCTCTTCTCCAAAGTCGTGAAGGACTCGGTAAGTCTCTTCCCTAGCTACAATACATCAGTCTTGTATGTCAAACTTGAATCATTTTGATCATTGAATCCTAGACAATGTAGTTAATTGCGGCGCCACTCCACTGCAAAATAAAAGCCGCCACACCTTAAAATGGACAAAGTCTTTCATCACCTAAACCGGATGTTGTTATGGCGTAAGCCAGTGTTTTTCAACCTTTTTTGAGGCAAGGCACATTTTTTGCGTTGAAAAAATCCGGAGGCACACCACCAGCAGAAATCATTAAAAAACGAAACTCAGTTGACAGTAAAAAGTTGTTGTCGCAATTGTTGAATATGACTTATAACCACAACCAACCATGCAGCAATATGGCTCTTGTCTCAAAGTAGATGTCACATCACGCCGTGACTTATTTTGAGTTTTTTTGCTGTTTTCGTGTGTGTAGTGTTTTAGTTCTTGTCTTGCGCTCCTATTTCTGTAGCTTTTTCATTCTTTTTTGGTATTTTCTTGTAGCAGTTTCATGTCTTCCTTTGAGCGATATTTCCCGCATCTACTTTGTTATAGCAATCAAGAATATTTCAGTTGTTTTTATCCTTCTTTGTGGGGACATTAATTGTCATTGTTCAGATGTACATTGTGGACGCCGTCTTTGCTCCACATTAAGTCTTTGCTGTCGTCCAGCATTCTGTTTTTGCTTACTTTGTAGCCAGTTCAGTTTTAGTCTTGTTCTGCATAGCCTTCCCTAAGCTTCAATACCTTTTTACCTGCATGCTGCCTCCCGCTTTTTTCGACATCTACAAAGTAATTAGCTACCGGCTGCCACCTACTGATAAAGAAGAGTATTACACGGTTACTCTGCCGAGCTCTAGACAGTACCGGCACTCAACAACACATAATTTGCAGACTATAATTACTAGTTCGCAAAAAATATTTTCAACCCGAGTAGGCGAAATTAGATAATCTTCCATGGCACACCAGACTGTATCTCACGGCACACTAGTGTGCCGCGGCACAGTGGTTGAAAAACACCGGCGTAAGCAATACGCACGTAATTGTCTGGAGCAGAGGCAGCATATTTGCATAATGGACGTTAGAGATGCGCGGTTTGCGGACACAACCGCGGAGTCCGCGGATTATCCGCGGATTATCCGCGGGTCGGGCGGTTGAAATAAAAAAAAATTTTGATTTTATCCGCGGGTCGGGCGGTTGAAATAAAAAAAAATTAGATTTTAAATAGATTCAGGCGGGTGGCAGTTAAACCAATCATGAAATATATATACATAGTTAAATGTTGTTACCCACATACGAAAAACAAGCAGGCACCTGCAGCATATGCCACAACAGAAGAAGAAAAAAAAAAAGATGGCAACGCCGGCAGCAAACGTGGTACGCGACAAAATAAAAAAGGGAATACTAAAGACCAGGGGAAAAAAAGGCCAGAAAAGTTCAGCGTGGACTCGTTTTTATGAGGTTGTAAATCAGGATGATAGTAATGCTGGCTACGTGATTTGCAAGAGCTGCGACGCTGTTTATGTCTACGACAGTCACAAAACCGGGACATCTAACATGGTGCATCACATTTGTGCAAAACCCCGAACCTCCACAAACACCCTGAGCATGAGCAGTTTCGTCCGCCGTGATCCCAGAAGAGTGCCACAGGATGTTAAAACAAGATAGAACGCAGCTGCCTGCAGCAGTTTGAGTGGCGCGAGCGCGCTTGGAGGTGCGCTCAACGCGCCTACCAGATGATTGCGCACTGGTGTGCGTCTGGGCCGTGACAGCGTGGCACGCATTGAATGTCTCTGCTCCATTGGATCAGTCTCCTCTCTTTAACAGGCAAAAGCTTTATAACCTCACTAATGCCTTGCATCGTCTATATTAGATATATAACAACGGGTGGGTGCGGGCGGGTGCGGTTTTGATAAAATGTTAGATCGGGTGGATGGCGGATGGGTGATGACTTTTGTGATGAGGTTGCGGATGAAATAATTGCCTATACTTTAATATATCCGAGATATACCCGCAGACAGCGATCAACAAAATGTGCAATGTGCAAATATTTAGAGGACCATGGCGCTCTTTCAAGGAGAGAACGTGCAATTGGAGCAGCAGCGCAACGCAAGCGTGACGTCAATGAGCGTTTTGGGACAAAAGAAGCTCGCTGGTCATCACGGACATGGAGAGACAGAAGTAAAGAGTCTCAACATAAGTACAGTTTCCAATAACACCGGAAAAATATGCTAGATTTCTTGCTAGTCTGTTTATAATAAAGAAAAAGTACATTGTACAATAAGCAGCAAATTAAAAACTGATGCAAAATGAAAGAAAAAATATGTTCATTCTAATTAGTGATAACGCAGATTTGTTTTTAGATGTATGTATACATTTTTTTTTTGCCTTTTTTAAAGAAAACAAGTATCATTACAGGTTATGCAAATTATATGATGATGTCATATTGGCACAAGCCATACCCCCACCGCACCAATCTGGGGAAAACCCTGCAAATGGATGAATTACTTGTGTAATTGTTCATCCCTCTAGTTGTATTTCAAACATGTTCATCTCGTATTAATTTTTTTTATATATCAGTTTTTAAACAGTTTAAGTGTTGACCAACTCATTAAAGGGGAACATTGTCACAATTTCAGAAGGGTTAAAACCATTAAAAATCAGTTCCATGGGGCTTATTTTATTTTTCGAAGTTTTTTTCAAAATTTTACCCATCACGCAATATCCCTAAAAAAAAACATCAAAGTGCCTGATTTTAACCATCGTTATATACACCCGTCCATTTTCCTGTGACGTCACATAGTGAAGCCAACACAAACAAACATGGCGCATAGAACAGCAAGCTATAGCGACATTAGCTCGGATTCAGACTCGGATTTCAGCGGTTTAAGCGATTCAACAGATTACGCATGTATTGAAACGGATGGTTGTAGTGTGGAGGCAGGTAGCGAAAACAAAATTGAAGAAGAAACTGAAGCTATTGAGCCATATCGGTTTGAACCGTATGCAAGCGAAACCCACGAAAACGACACGACAGCCAGCGACACGGGAGAAAGCGAGGACGAATTCGACGATCGCCTTCTAACCAACGATTGGTATGTGTTTGTTTGGCATTAAAGGAAACTAACAACTATGAACTAGGTTTACAGCATATGAAATACATTTGGCAACAACATGCACTTTGAGAGTGCAGACAGCCCAATTTTCATCAATTAATATATTCTGTAGACATACCCTCATCCGCTCTCTTTTCCTGAAAGCTGATCTGTCCAGTTTTGGAGTTGGTACCGGAACTTGGTATCGGATCGATACCTAAATTTGTGGTATCATCCAAAACTAATGTAAAGTATCCAAACAGCAGAAGAATCAATGTTTATTACATTTTAACAGAAGTGTCGATAGAACATGTTGAAACAGAAAATAAGCAGATATTAACAGTAAATGAACAAGTAAATTAATAATTCATTTTCTACCACTTGTCCTTAATAATTTTGACGAAATAATATAATGGAAAATGACACAATATGTTACTGCATACGTCAGCAGACTAATTAGGAGCCTTTGTTTGCTTACTTACTACTAAAAGACAAGTTGTCTTGTATGTTCACTATTTTATTTAAGGACAAACTTGTTCTTGGAATGCAATAAGAAACACATGTTTAATGTACCCTAAGATGTTTTGTTAAAATAAAGCCAATAATGCAATTTTCTTGTGGGTAACTATTTCATACTGCACCACTGTAATATTTTCTTTGGTTCTAACTGATGTTTCATTTGTTGTTGTTAGAATCCTTGCCCAGAGCCAGGAGCGTCTTTCCTTTCCAAAATAACATTCTGGTGGATCACCAGGTAAGCACTAATGGGGCAAATGCAAGAAAAGAGTGGGTCGGATTTCAGTACCCTTGTGTAGAGCTGGCCCAGTGTTCCAGAACCCGGACGGAAACCACATTCTGTTTACAATTCTTGTCTTTTTTTGTCCCCACCAGGATGATGATGAGGGGCTACAGGCATCCCCTGGAGGAGAAGGACTTGTGGTCCTTGAACCCTGAAGACTGTTCTCAGAAAGTGGTACCAAGGCTGGTCCATTGCTGGAACACAGAGTGTCAAAAGGGCAAAAGGTCAGGAGCGCAGCATGACATGGAAAGCTTGGCCATAATATTTGCAATAGAACGTTCTTACCGATACTTAGATACTGTCCAGCAATTAATTTCCAATAGCCATATAAGCAGCAGCTCTTCCTGTCACATTTAGTGTAGTAAATGAACACATTATGCTTCATTTTATGCTGCCACTGGATGCATTTCACACAAAACAAAAAATATCTGCGCTAAAAAAGACAAACACGGCAATGCACCGTATTTTTCGGACTATAAGTCGCAGTTTTTTTCATAGTTTTCATAGTGCGATTTATACTCAGGAGCGACTAATGTGTGAAATTATTAACACATTACCGTAAAATATCAAATAATATTATTTATCTCATTCAAGTAAGAGACTAGACCAGGGGTCGGCAACCCGCGGCTCTAGAGCCGCATGCGGCTCTTTAGCGCCGCCCTAGTGGCTCTCTGGAGCTTTTTAAAAAATGTATGAAAAATGGAAAAAGAAAAAAAAAATCTATTTTTTGTTTTAATATGGTTTCTGTAGGAGGACAAACATGACACAAACCTCCCTAATTGTTACAAAGCACACTGTTTATATTAAACATGCTTCACTGATTCGAGTATTTGGCGAGCGCCGTTTTGTCCTACTAATTTTGGCGGTCTTTGAACTCACCGTAGTTTGTTTACATGTATAACTTTCTCCGACTTTCTAGGACATGTTTTATGCCACTTCTTTTTCTGTCTCATTTTGTCCACAAAACCTTTAACGTTGTGCATGAAAGGTGAGTTTTGTTGATGTTATTGACTTGTGTGGCGTGCTAATCAAACATATTTGGTCACTGCATGACTGCAAGCTAATCGATGCTAACATGCTATTTAGGCTAGCTATATGTACATATTGCATAATTATGCCTCATTTGTAGCTATATTCGAGGTCATTTAGTTTCCTTTAAGTCCTCTTAATTCAATTTATATCTCATGACACACTATCTGTATGTAATATGGCTTTTAATTTGTTGCGGCTCCAGACAGATTTGTTTTTGTATTTTTGGTCCAATATGGCTCTTTCAACATTTTGGGTTGCCTACCTCTGGACTAGACGTATAAGATTTCATGGGATTTAGCGATTAGGAGTGACCGATTGTTTGGTAAACGTATAGCATGTTCTATATGTTATAGTTATTTGAATGACTCTTACCATAATATGTTACATTAACATACCAGTTGGTTATTTATGCCTCATATAACGTACACTTATTCAGCCTGTTGTTCACTATTCTTTATTTATTTGAAATTGCCTTTCAAATGTCTATTCTTGGTGTTGGCTTTTATCAAATACATTTCCCCCAAAAATGCGACTTATACTCCAGTGCGACTTATATATGTTTTTCCCCTTCTTTATTATGCATTTTCGGCCGGTGCGACTTATACTCCGAAAAATACGGCAAGTTAAATCAACAATGCCATATTTTTTATATATATTTGGATATGTTCAGAAATATGTTTTTTAACATTCTTAGAGCCCTCTCAACATGATATAACACCCATATAGTCAACTTTGTTTTGCACAATATAGTCGCCTTGGTGTGTTGTACTTGCCGGTAGCCATAGAAGCCGCCAAGTGTCTTTGCTCAGGCCGCTGTCGAGGCTTCCAGCACGGACGGCCCTTACGTGGAAACACTTTGTCACATCCTGTTAGGGGTGTAACGGTACACAAAAATTTCGGTTCAGTACTGATCCAGCCAATGAACCCCCCTAATTGTGATTGAGGTGTGAGGAATCAGCGCTCCGACAGGCGGTATGACGGAGGAAGGAACGCTGAAAACAGAAACAAACACTAAACACAATACAACACTGAACCAAAACAGCCATGAAAGACCGTGACAAAAAATCCCATTGAACACAATTCTAAATACTGTTTTTCAGTAAGCTAAGGAAAACATCTACTATCAACTTTCCGCCAGCGTCCAAAATCCGGCGCGCGGGAAGTCCAAAGTAAAAAAAAAAAAAAAAAGAAAAAAAAAAAGATGCATTATTAATTTTTAAAAATCTGTCCTTTCTAATCCATTTTTACCGCTTGTTACTCACTGTGTCTCCTAGCTGCTCAGGCAAATCACAGGCCTGTTTCGCAGGTTTCCCTGCTCTTCAGGGAATTTTATTATATTATAAATTATATACTATTAGTATATTATATTATATATTATATTATATTATACATTATATTATATTATATTATATTAGGGCAGCACGGTGGCAGAGGGGTTAGTGCATCTGCCTCACAATACGAAGGTCCTGAGTAGTCCTGAGTTCAATCCCGGGCTCGGGATCTTTCTGTGTGGAGTTTGCATGTTCTCCCCGTGACTGCGTGGGTTCCCTCCGGGTACTCCGGCTTCCTCCCACCTCCAAAAACATGCACCTGGGGATAGGTTGATTGGCAACACTAAATTGGCCCTAGTGTGTGAATGTGAGTCTGATTGTTGTCTGTCTATGTGTGTTGGCCCTGTGATGAGGTGGCGACTTGTCCAGGGTGTACCCCGCCTTCCGCCCGATTGTAGCTGAGATAGGCTCCAGCACCCCCCGCGACCCCGAAGGGAATAAGCGGTAGAAAATGGATGGATGGATGGATGGACGTACCTCGGTTTCGAGGTCACGGTTCGGTTCATTTTCGGTACGGTAAGAAAACAACAAAATATAGATTTTTTTGGTTATTTTTTGTAAACAATGGCATAACATACATATACACACAGGGTCCATTGCCAGGGTTAATGTGGTCAACATATATAAAATAAAAACTAAATAAGATAAGGCTCAGAATGGTTTCTTAACAAAACCTTTCTACATATAAAGGGCTTTTTTTGATTGATTGATTGAGACTTTTATTAGTAGATTGCACAGTACAGTACATATTCCGTACAATTGACCACTAAATTGTAACACCCCAATACGTTTTTCAACTGGTTTAAGTCTGGGTCCACGTTAATCAACATTAAACTGCCGCAAGTTGTTGTTCAGATTAAAAAAAATGACAAAACTTTTCTTCTACATATAAAAAGTGCAATATTAAACAGTTTCAAGTCAACTCAGCCTCAGATTAACTAACTTGGCAGTAAGAGGATATATGGGCTCATTGTTCTTCCACCATAGAAGTGGGTCAAAATCTAGTTTCTAATGCAATATGGTCTTAAATATGCTGCTATATAAACATTTGTTATTGCTTTAGTCCTGCCTGACTCGCCGAGGAGAGGCTGCTTGAATGCGGTGGTGACTCTTGAAATGGGTTAGCATGTTTGACGTGTTGTCAGAAGCAGCTGCTGAACAATGTCGGCAAACCTCCATCCTCCATTGTTGTATCGCGCAGCAAAAGTGTTCCCAAACGGGAGATCTTAACGAGGCAGGAGGGTCTTCCAGCTCTGGCTTTTACATGTTGTAGTAGCCCGGTCGCTGCTAGCATGCCGTGTGTTGTGCCTCGATGTGCATTGTTTACACAACCGAACCGAAACCCCTGTACCAAAACGGTTCAATACAAATACACGTACTGTTACACCCTTACATCCTGTGTATCTCCTCTTAGTTGGAACTGGGTTTCGATGTGCTGGAAACATTGGCAAAGATTGTTCTACCAAAAAGTTGGAAAAACAAGATCGTCGCGGCGAAAATGGCGCTGACATTAACCATGTTGTTAGCGTTGAGTGCCGCATTGTTCTTGCTGTTGTCATTCGATATCGCTCACGTCAAAGGCTCACCAATTTGGAGATTTGTTATTGATGACGCAGGAGAGATGAAGTGCATCAACTGTTATACTCTGTATTTAAAGGGGAACATTATCACAATTTCAGAAGGGTTAAAACCATTAAAAATCAGTTCCCAGTGGCTTATTTTATTTTTCGAAGTTTTTTTCAAAATTTTACCCATCACGCAATATCCCTAAAAAAAGCTTCTAAGTGCCTGATTTTAACCATCGTTATATACACCCGTCCATTTTCCTGTGACGTCACATAGTGATGCCAATACAAACAAACATGGCGCATAGAACAGCAAGCTATAGCGACATTAGCTCGGATTCACACTCGGATTTCAGCGGCTTAAGCGATTCAACAGATTACGCATGTAGTGAAACGGATGGTTGTAGTGTGGAGGCAGGTAGCGAAAACGAAATTGAAGAAGAAACTGAAGCTATTGAGCCATATCGGTTTGAACCGTATGCAAGCGAAACCGACGAAAACGACACTACAGCCAGCGACACGGGAGAAAGCGAGGACGAATTCGGCGATCGCCTTCTAACCAACAATTGGTATGTGTTTGTTTGGCATTAAAGGAAACTAACAACTATGAACTAGGTTTACAGCATATGAAATACATTTGGCAACAACATGCACTTTGAGAGTGCAGACAGCCAAATTTTCATCAATTAATATATTCTGTAGACATACCCTCATCCGTTCTCTTTTCCTGAAAGCTGATCTGTCCAGTTTTGGAGTTGATGTCAGCAAGCCAGGGAAGCTAGGGTCGATATTCTTCTCTTGATCATCTTCGGTGGCATAAGGGACGGTGTGAGCCAAGACATCCAGGGGGTTTAGCTCGCTCGTCTGCGGGAACAAACTGACGCCATTGCTTGCCGTGCTACCAAGGACCTTTGTCCCTGAATTGCTCACACACTCCGGTAGATTCAATGGGGGTCTGGCGGCAGATTTCTTTGACTTTATCGTTGGAAATGCATCTGCTTCGAGTGTCGCAGGATATCCACACATTCTTGCCATCTCTGTCGTAGCATAGCTTTCGTCGGTAAAGTGTGCGGAACAAACGTCCAATTTCTTGCCACTTTCGCATCTTTGGGCCACTGGTGCAACTTGAATCCGTCCCTCTTCGTGTTGTTACACCCTCTGACAACACACCGACGAGGCATGATGTCTCCAAGGTACGGAAAACAGTCGAAAAAACGGAAAATAACATACCGGTAGCTGATTTGACTGAGTGTTTGTAATGTGTTTGAGAAAATGGCGGATTGCTTCCCGATGTGACGTCACAACAGAGCGAATAATAGAAAGGCGTTTAATTCGCCAAAATTCGCCCATTTAGAGTTCGGAAATCGGTAAAAAAAAAATATGGTCTTTTTTCTGCAACATCAAGGTATATATTGACGCTTACATAGCTCTGGTGATAATGTTCCCCTTTAACATGAAAAACAAGCATGTGAAAAAGGAAAGTTCCCCTTGGGGAATATCTCTCTACAGTCCTGCACATCTATTGGGATAACCACAACACAATAGAAAATACGGCAAATACTGTCCTGTAAATGAGTTGTCTATGTATATGGAGGTTAGGTTTCAAAGAATATTTGAAATCCCACTGCAAATGTGGATGAACATTATTGTCTGAGTACCAAAAAAGTCAAAGTGTGGGTTACACCTTATATTCAAAATAAATATTACTGACAATTAAATCCTCCTTACTTTGGCAATACCTGATTTCACAATTATTTCCGGCTTTCTCACCTTCTGCATTCCCAGCACAGAGCAGAAGACCATGTACTCTCCCAAGCGGGCCCGTAACCATGACAACAAGGATAGTCAAAGTGTGGAGGAGTCGGAAATTCTACTGATTAAAAAAACACAAAGAAAAGAGCCGTCCCTGCTGTGGGCACTTTGCTTGACCTTTGGGCCGTATTTCCTCATCTCCTGCTTCTATAAGTTCATCCAAGACATTCTCATGTTCGTTGGCCCAGAGATCCTCCGGTAAGAAGACCCCGTTGTTGTAGCAATATGAATGAGTTTTGATATTTTTTCAAAGTTAACTCTCTTTACTCGGATCATCTTCAGGCTGCTGATCCGGTTTGTCAACAATTCTAGCGCCCCCTCCTGGCATGGCTTCTTCTACACAGCTCTGCTCTTCCTATGTAACTGTGTGCAGTCACTCATCCTCCAGAGGTACTTTCACATCTGCTTCGTGTCAGGCATGCGTCTCCGCACTGCCGTCGTTGGAGCCGTCTACAGGAAGGTACTTTCATATTAATAGGATGACTTGTTGGTTGCGTAATGACTTGTCAACACAGAACAGTACTCAAAAAAACAAGCATTATGAACTGGAAATTACTTACTTTACATTAGGGCTGGGCTATATGGCCTTTTATTAATATCTCGATATTTTTAGGCCATGTCACGATATACGATATATTCATACTTGCCAACCCTCCCGGATTTTCCGGGAGACTCCCGAAATTCAGCGCCTCTCCCAAAAACCTCCCGGGACAAATTTTCTCCCGAAAATCTCCCGAAATTCAGGCGGAGCTGGAGGCCACGCCCCCTCCAGCTCCATGCGAACCTGAGTCCGCTTTCCCACGATATAAACAGTGTGCCTGCCCAATCACATTATAACTGTAGAATGATCGAGGGTGAGTTCTTGGTTTCTTATGTGGGTTTATTGTTAGGCAGTTTCATTAACATTCTCCCAGCGCGGTAACAACACACAACAACAGCAGTCACGTTTTCGTCTACCGTAAAGCAGTTCGTCTGCCGTAAACAGCAATGTTGTGACACTCTTAAACAGGACAATACTGCCATCTATAACATCAATAACATATACGGCTTTTAGAGAGTGCAGTGCACAACTGCGCACACAACAAGGAGACGAAGCAGAAGAACGAGGAAGATACAGCCATGGCGACGCCGACGACGAGTAAGATGAAGAAATACGCTTTGTTGCACCTTTCCTGCCTGAGTCCGGCGATTAGTTGCAAATCTTGCTTTATTGATTGCTTGCACACAGCCAATCCAACACAAAACAAACTAGTCCCGCCCGCACTCACGCTACCGCTCCCTCTCTTCTCTCGCCCACACACTCACTGACGTCACTCACCTCACATGCTCACCTATTAAAGGGCCACACACACACATACGCTACTCTCATAACAGCTTGTAAGTTCCAAGCCGCAGCTGCGATTGGACCTGGATAGCCTCCGGGAAGAAGTAGTGGACTACCAAGTGCTTGGCACTGAAGATCTTCCTCAGGAAGCAAAGATTGACCAGTTTTGGGCCATGCTAGGGAGAGATGGAAGATTCCGGACTCTAATGCATTTGATGAAAGCACTTTTGTGCGTGCCACACATCAATGCATCATGGTTAGAAAAATAATGACAGAGAATAGAACAAGGATGGACAATTCAACCCTTAACTCAACAATGAGTAGATGAGTGTTATGTGTGTGTATATGTGTAAATAAATGAACACTGAAATTCAAGTATTTCTTTTATTTATATATACATATATATATATATATATATATATATAATAAAATAAATATATTTATACATATAGCTAGAATTCACTGAAAGTCAAGTATTTCTTATATATATATATATATATATATATATATATATATATATATATATATATATATATATATATATATGAAATACTTGACTTGGTGAATTCTAGCTGTAAATATACTCCTCCCCTCTTAACCACGCCCCTAACCACGCCCCCACCCACCCCACCCCCCTCCCCCCACCTCCCGAAATCGGAGGTCTCAAGGTTGGCAAGTATGGATATACATCTCGATAATGAATGAACACTTGATGCATATAATCACAGCAGTATGATGATTCTATGTGTCTACATTAAAACATTATTCTTCATACTGCATTAATATATGCTCATTTTAAACTTTCATGCAGAGAGGGAAATCACAACTAAGTCAATTCAGCAAAAGTGTATTTATTAAACAGTTATTAAGCAGTGGCACAAACATTCATGTCATTTCCAAAACAGAAAGCGCAAGATTGTCAGAGACATTTTAAAACAAGCTATTAGTGCACTTTTGTGCATGATGTCACTAAGATGACATATTAAAACAACAGATTTCAGTTTTTGCAGTGTATGGGATGCTATTCTAACATCCTGCAAAGAAATTAACGCTGAAACTGTCCAAGAACTCACAAGTTCAATGGATGCAAGGCTTATGAAAGTGATATCAAGCAAGGGGTCTTGTAAAAACCTAACCTATCCCATAACCTTGCAGGGTCGTTGGGGCACCACAGACAAGGGGTCTTATATTAACATGTAACTCAGCCTGTTTGATCAAAAGTTATTTCAATCCAAAAAAAAAATTATTTATATGGTCTAATAAAGCTACAAATTCAACATGTGACCATTTTGAGTTCTTTACAGCCTATAAAATGTCCTGAAACGCTGTTGTGCTTAATCATTTGGAACAGTGGACTTTGAGTTATTTATTGTAATTATTCATTGTAAAAATACTGTTATAATTTCCAGATTTGTTTAATGAAATTTGAATTAAACTCTAAAACGGCTGATAACTTAAAAATTATACTGACTGACATTTGCATTAATTATTTATGAAAATTTGAGTAAAATCTACTTTGCATAATAATTTGGAACACAGTGTAAATGAAGAATGAAGGACGAGCGTTAGAAAATGTTTGCTTTCATAACAGAAAGCAAAAAAATAATGCACAAAGTGAGAATAAGAACATGTCATTTTATTTCATGTGATTGCTCTTCTGCATGCCATAGAAAGAGCGGAGGAGAAAACGTGCGCCTTCATGCTCCACACTGTGATCGCTCCTCTACAATTGCAGTACATTTGCATGAGAAAACTACAGCATTTTTTTTCCACCAGTCAATATTTAGTTTATTATTATTCTTCGGTCAATGGTCAACAAAATAAACAAACAGTTGTACATTCATAGATTGAAAAAGAAAATGTTGCAGACCGAAAGGGTTTAGGCTGAAGTTGAACACTTATTGCGCCTAACCCATGCGGCTCGTTGATCACTCTGATGCGGCTCACCTGCATACTTGCCCCCCCCCCCGATTTTCCCGGGAGACTTTCAGATTTCAGAGCCTCTTGCAGAAAACTCCCGGGATCAATATTCTCCGAATATCACCCTTACAATAATAATAAGGGCGTGCCATGATGGTACAGCATTTAGCGCCCTCTACATTCTGTATAAACAGCGTGCCAGCCCAGCCTCTTGTTATATACATCTTCTGCTTGCACACGTAAGTGACAGCAAGGCATACTTGGTCAACAGCCACACAGATTACACTGACGGTGGCCATATAAATCAACTTTAACACTCTTACTAATAATGCGCCACACTTTGAACCAAAACCAAACAAGAATGACAAACAAATTTCGGGAGAACATCTGCACCTTAACACAACATAAACACAACAGAACAAATACCCAGAATCCCATGCAGCCTTGACTCTTCCGGGCTACATTATACACCCCTGCTACCACCAACCCCCCCCCTGTGCGTCGGTTGAGGTGGGCGGGGTTTGGTAGCGGGGGTGTATAATGTAGCCCGGAAGAGTTAGGGCTGCATGGGATTCTGGGTATTTGTTCTGTTGTGTTTATGTTGTGTTAAGGTGCAGATGTTTGTTCTCCCGAAATGTGTTTGTCATTCTTGTTTGGTGTGGGTTCACAGTGTGGCGCATTATTAGTAAGTGTTAAAGTTTTTTATACCGCCACCGTCAGTGTAGCCTGTGTGGTTGTTGACCAAGTATGCCTTGCTGTCACTTACGTGAGCAAGCTGAAGCCCCAAACAACGCGTGGTTGGGCCGGCACGCTGGTTGTAGTGGGCGCTAAATGCTGTACCATCACGGCACGTTCGAGAGAATACCTGCCTTGAAATTCGTAGTCTGCCGGAAAAATCGTGAGGGTTGACTAGTATGACGCTGTCAAGCACCATTCATATAAAACTCGCGGGCCGCACTAACATTCAATTTTCAAATTAAGGTGTGGGCCGCGTGTCTGAGACCCTTGGTTTATACATAGCACAAAGCAAAAAAAAAACTTTGTATGCAGTGTTATTTCATTTTAAATTTCAAAAGATTTTTGTGGCTCTCATTGTTTTCTTTAATTTGTGAAACTGGTCAACATGGCTCTTTGACTGGTAAAGGTTGCCGACCCCTGGCCTAACCCTATAAACAATGTCAAATACAAGATGAACTTCCGAAAATGATGAAATGTCCTTTGTACAACATATTATAAATACACACTATACACAACATAAACACAGTTATATTATATACACAGTAAAGGCATGTGAAATATCCTTGTACACGTGTTAAACCTTTGCACCAATTATATACTAAATACAAACACTTCCATTATTATTTATATCTCACATTTAGTTTTTAATTAACATTGATCGTAGTATTAACTACAGTGTTGATTCAAGAGTGATATATTTTTTCTTAAAGTGTTTTTTAAACGTGTGAATGGAACTGGAACATTTTAAGGAATCATCCAAGCTGTTCCACAGTTGAACCCCCCTGACAGAAACACGTCTACTTCTTAAGCTCGTTCTTATCTTTGCTTTCTGAAAGACAGCTGAACCTGTGAGGTCATAGGGACTCTCTCTGGGTTTGAACCTCTCCTGTAGACACCGAGGCAGCATGTGGTTATGAACTTTGTACGTCACAATAGCAGTGTTGAGGCCAACAAGATCGTGCCGTTTTAATGTTTTTAATTTAATAAACAGAGCATTGGTATGGTCATGATAATCTGCATAATTTACAATTCTAATCGCTTTCTTTTGAAGTGAGAATATAGAGTTGATGTTTGATTTGTAATTGTTACCCCAGATTTCAACACAATAATTAAGATATGGGAGTACGAAATAATTTTATAACATGTTTTTGATTTTATGTAACATAGCAATAATTTTTGCCATCTTTGTCTTAAGTATATTTATGTACAGTTTCCAATTTAATTTATCATCTGCAAACCCCGTTTCCATATGAGTTGGGAAATTGTGTAATTTGCAAATCATTTTGAACCCATATTCAGTTAAATATGCTACAAAGACAACATATTTGATGTTCAAACTGATAAACTTTTTTTTTTTTTTTTTACAAATAATCATTAACTTTAGAATTTGATGCCAGCAACACGTGACAAAGAAGTTGGGAAAGGTGGCAATAAATACTGATAAAGTTGAGGAATGCTCATCAAACACTTATTTGGAGCATCCCACAGGTGTGCAGGCTAATTGGGAACAGGTGGGTGCCATGATTGGGTATAAAAGTAGATTCCATTAAATGCTCAGTCATTCACAAACAAGGATGGGGCGAGGGTCACCACTTTGTCAACAAATGCGTGAGCAAATTGTTGAACAGTTTAAGAAAAACGTTTCTCAACCAGCTATTGCAAGGAATTTAGGGATTTCACCATCTATGGTCCGTAATATCATCAAAGGGTTCAGAGAATCTGGAGAAATCACTGCACGTAAGCAGTTAAGCCCGTGACCTTCGATCCCTCAGGCTGTACTGCATCAACAAGCGACATCAGTGTGTAAAGGATATCACCACATGGGCTCAGGAACACTTCAGAAACCCACTGTCAGTAACTACAGTTGGTCGCTACATCTGTAAGTGCAAGTTAAAACTCTCCTATGCAAGGCGAAAACCGTTTATCAACAACACCCAGAAACGCCGTCAGCTTCGCTGGGCCTGAGCTCATCTAAGATGGACTGATACAAAGTGGAAAAGTGTTCTGTGGTCTGACGAGTCCACATTTCAAATTGTTTTTGGAAACTGTGGACGTCGTGTCCTCCGGACCAAAGAGGAAAAGAACCATCCGGATTGTTATAGGCGCAAAGTTGAAAAGCCAGCATCTGTGATGGTATGGGGGTGTATTAGTGCCCAAGACATGGGTAACTTACACATCTGTGAAGGCGCCATTAATGCTGAAAGGTACATACAGGTTTTGGAGCAACATATGTTGCCATCCAAGCAACGTTACCATGGACGCCCCTGCTTATTTCAGCAAGACAATGCCAAGCCACGTGTTACATCAACGTGGCTTCATAGTAAAAGAGTGCGGGTACTAGACTGGCCTGGCTGTAGTCCAGACCTGTCTCCCATTGAAAATGTGTGGCGCATTATGAAGCCTAAAATACCACAGCGGAGACCCCCGGACTGTTGAACAACTTAAGCTGTACATCAAGCAAGAATGGGAAAGAATTCCACCTGAGAAGCTTAAAAAATGTGTCTCCTCAGTTCCCAAACGTTTACTGAGTGTTGTTAAAAGGAAAGGCCATGGTGAACATGCCCTTTCCCAACTACTTTGTCACGTGTTGCAGCCATGAAATTCTAAGTTAATTGTTATTTGCAAAAAAAAATAAAGATTATGAGTTTGAACATCAAATATGTTGTCTTTGTAGTGCATTCAATTGAATATGGGTTGAAAAGGATTTGCAAATCATTGTATTCCCTTTATATTTACATCAAACACAATTTCCCAACTCATATGGAAACGCGGTTTGTATATATATTCCCAAAAATTGTGTTGAATACACCCTTTCTATCTCCATATCATCAATTCGTATATGACACTGTATGTTATTTTTCCTATTTCCAAAAATTATATATTTTGTTTTATTTAGGTTGATTGATAGTTTATTGGCATCAAACCATCGCTTTAGTATGTGGAGTTCACTCTCTACAGTCTCTAATAGTTGGCCAAGGTCTTGCCCAGAACAGTACAGACTTGTATCATCAGCAAAGAGAATACAGTTGAGTTTTTTTTAAAGATTTTACAGATATCATTGATATACAATAAAAACAGTTCTGGTCCCAGTACAGAACCTTGGGGCACTCCATGTGTTATAATCTATTAAAAACAGACATATCATTTATTTTATGCGATCGCTACTCTGTACACGATGAAGCGCAATTGAGACATTGTAAATGCGTGGCCATGTAGAAAGTTAGCATGCTATTAAGTAAATAAGATATTATATTTAGTTTGTGTGCTAGTAAGAACAATGTATGGAAATTATCCTTAAATAACTTATAGTCTGTCACATTATAGAAAATATACAGTGGTAGGGGAACACTGCATGTCTGTCCAACTTGCGTTTTTTTTTTTTACCATCTCACACATTTCTGGCTGCATTGCATCCTCATAATCTTTTGTTCCCTTCCCCCCTGCTGTGTTAGGCCCTGGTTATCAGCAGTGCTGCACGCCGCACTTCCACAGTGGGGGAGATCGTCAACTTGATGTCAGTGGACGCTCAGCGCTTCATGGACCTCATTGCTTATATCAACATGGTATGGTCCGCCCCCCTGCAGGTGGTGCTGGCGCTGTACTTTCTCTGGCAGGTAGGAATCCTCAGCAACTATTTCCAAGCACCATCGCCAACAACCAGATCTCACTTTTGAGTTTTTTTTAAGAGCCAAATGTTGACTATTTTTTGCAATGCGCAGCTTCTTCTTCTATCGGTACGTCTCTTACGTGAATGAGATAAATAATATTCTTTGATATTTTACGGTAATGTGTTAATAATTTCACACGTAAGTCGCTCCAGAGTATAAATCGCACTCTAAACTATAAAAAAAACTGGGATTTATAATCCGAAAAATACGGACATCATCGGCGGTCACTCGAACGAGTATGACGATCCTCCTGGTAGAGGGTGTATCCCTTTATGGAGGATGCCTGTGCGTGACTTTGTTTAACGTGGGGAGACTGGTGCACAGACAGTCACCACACGATCCTTGACAGAATCGGGTCAGGGTCCAGTGGCATGGAGTCCAAGACGACTGGGGACCCTTTTCTGCTGCAGCCTTCTCCCGCCGTTGAGGTCTTCACCGTATCCCTGGCTAGGGAGCAGTCAGGTACTAGGCCTTTGCCAAGGGCCACCTGGGGTAACAGTAGTAAAGATGCCCCAAGACCCCATAGAGGAGCCTCCACTGCCAGATGCACTTTAACGTCATGCCCAGGACACAAAACATCAAGTGTAGTAGGGAAGTTAAATAGGAAACTTTTTTTTTTTTGCCCTCAAAGTCCTTCTTTGTCCAGGAAATTATTCCCTTACTGTTATTACTGTGTGCACTACAAGAACTAAAATCTAAGTGATTAAAGTACCTGAATGTTTTTGACCGACAATATATATTTTTTTAACTACCAGGCACCTTTTGTTAGACAAAAATGCCATTTTTTGAGTAATATTAAGAAAAAATTGAGATGTACTTTTTGTTTTTTGATTCAGTAGGTGCAATATACACTGCAAAAAGTCAGTGTTCAAAAACAAGAAAAAATAAACAAATAAATTAGGAGTATTTTATTTGAACTAAGCAAAATTATCTGCCAATAGAAGAAGAAAATTTGGCTTGTCAAGACTTTCCAAAACAAGTAAAATTAGCTAACCTCAATGAACCCAAAAATACCTTAAAATAAGTATATTCTCACTAATAACAACTTTACTACTACCGTATTTTTCGGAGTATAAGTCGCACCGGAGTATAAGTCACACCTGCCGAAAATGCATAATAAAGAAGGAAAAAAACATTATGCAACTTTCATAAACTATGAAAAAAACTGCGACTTATAGTCCGAAAAATACGGTATATGAGTACGTATTTTCTATTGTTTCATTGAAAATAAAACCGCAAAGTCCATTTGGCTGTCATCTGTTTTAATTATGAGACACAATTGTGTCAAAGTCATGATTTTTTTTTTCATGCTTGAAGTAAGAAATTATTACTTTAAAAAAGTAGTTTTATACCTGTGAGTGATGACACAGCTTTGCAACAGTTGATATTTTAGTTTCAAGCATGTTTTACTCAATTTAGGTCATCAAATCTCAGCAACAAGCTGTAATATCTTACTGAGATCACTTAGGACCAAAACCCTTAAAACAAGTAAACATTAACATAAAATCTGCTTAGTGAGAATAATTTTCTTATCAGACATGAGCAAATATCACCCTTATTTGAGATATTTAATCTTACTTAGATTTCAGTTTTTGCAGTGTAGTTCAAGGTGTATAATTCAAGGATTCAAGAAGCTTTATTGTTGTTCAGCACACATGAGATCGTGTGAAATATAAGTCATCTCAGTTTTAGTACATACTTTATATAACTACGTATGGGTACCGTATTTTCCGGATTTATATATTGGGTATATATATATATATATATATATATATATATATATATATATATATATATATATATATATATACATACATATGTATAAATAAAAATAGAGTTTAAACGACGTCCCTCCTGTCTGTGCCGTCTCCTCCTCCTGTACACGTAATATCCATCCGTCCATTTTCTACTTTGATTGTAAATAATGTAAATAATTCAATGTATACATATACTCATGATGATTATCTTGTGTGATGACTGTATTATGAAAATAGTATATATCTGTATCATGAATCAATTTAAGTGGACCCCAGTTGAGCCCATGGAGCAAAGCCGCGTCAACAAAAAATGGCTATCTTTGATTTTGGTTATGTCAACAACCGCTTATGTGGATCCGCCAGTCGGAGGGATGTTGATGTTATTGTGTTCCACCGTACATTCCTCCCTTGTAATTTCAAATTGGATTTATCATCACCACCCAGCTAGGTTTGGCTTCAGCTACTGCCACTAGTCCAGGGGTCGGCAACCTTTACCAGTCAAAGAGCCATTTTGACCAGTTTCACAAATTAAAGATAACAATGGGAGCCACAAAATTTTTTTGAAATTTAAAATGAAATAACACTGTATAAAAAGTTTTGTTTTGTTTTGTGCTATGTATAAACCAGGGGTCTCAGACACGCTGCCCATACCTTAATATGGAATTTGAATGTTGGTGCGGCACGCGGGTTTTATATGAATGGCGCTTGTCAGCGTCATGCGTGCTGTGTTGGTACAGCATATAGCACCCACTACAACCGGCGTGCCTGATCAGCCACATGTTGTATGGGGCTTCCGCTTGCTCACGTAGGTGACAGCAAGGCATACTTGGTCAACAACCACACAGGTTACACTGACGGTGGCGGTGTAAAAAAAACAAAACTTTAACACTCTTACTAATAATGCGCCACACTGTGAACCCACACTAAACAAGAATGTCAAACACATTTCGGGAGAACATCTGCACCGTACAACATAAACACAACAGGACAAATACCCAGAATCCCATGCAGCCTTAACTCTTCCGGGCTACATTATACACCCCCGCTACCAAACCCCGCCCACCTCAACCGACAGAGGGGGATGGGGGGGTTGATGTGTGAGGGAGCAGGGTTGGGGTGGGGGCGGGGTTTGGTGGTAGCAGGGGTGTATAATGTAGCCCGGAAGAGTCAGGGCTGCATGGGATTCTGGGTATTTGTTCTGTTGTGTTTATGTTGTGTTAAGGTGCAGATGTTCTCTCGAAATGTGTTTGTCATTCTTGTTTCGTTTTGGTTCAAAGTGTGGCGCATTATTAGTAAGAGTGTTAAAGTTGTTTTATATGGTCACCGTCAGTGTAACCTGTGTGGCTGTTGACCAAGTATGCCTTGCTGTCACGTACGTGTGCGAGCAGAAGATGCAGACTGCATAACAAGGGGTTGGACTGGCACGCAGTTAATACAGATTGTAGAGGGCGCCAAATGCTGTACCATCATGGCACGCCCTTATTATAACTGTAAGTGTGAAAATCGGAGAATATTAATCCCGGGAGTTTTCTGCGAGAGGCACTGAAATCCGGAAGTCTCCCGGGAAAATCGGGGGAGGGGTCGGCAAGTACCGGTAAGCTGCTGAGCCGCATCAGAGTGATCAAAGAGCCGCATGCGGCTCCGGAGCCGCGGGTTGCCGACCCCTGCACTAGTCTGAGCTAGAGAGGTGGTATAGAAAATATAGGGATGGAACGGGTGGTTGGATTGTTGGAGAACATTTTGAGAAATCCATCTTGAATCTTTTGTTACTACTTTAGAACCTGGGCCCATCTGTTCTAGCTGGAGTGGCTGTGATGATTCTCATGGTTCCTATTAATGCCTTTATTGCCATGAAAACCAAAACCTACCAGGTGAGACCCAGACAGGCATGACATTTTTATTCCCAATACACTTGAATTCATCTTGCATATACCTATGTCTTGTCTAGAATATTCTACCCCTGTGAGTACAAAACTATGTAGTAGTGTTTTTTTGTTTTTTTTTACTTTTATGATGCAGGTCGCACAGATGAAGAGTAAAGACAATCGCATTAAGCTGATGAATGAGATGCTTAACGGCATCAAGGTGTTGAAGCTGTATGCCTGGGAGCTTGCCTTCAAGGGAAAGGTGTCAGATATCCGGGAAAGTGAGCTAAAGGTGCTGAAAAAAGCTGCCTACCTTGGCGCAGTGTCTACCTTCACCTGGGTCTGTGCACCCTTTTTGGTGAGTGCAACAAAGAAGAATCGCAATACTCATTCAAATAGTATTATATATATATTAATAGTATGTTTTAGGGCTGGGCGATATGGCCTTTTATTAATATCTCGATATTTTCAGGCCATGTCACGATACGCGATATATATCGCGATATTTTGCCTTAGCCTTGAATGAACACTTGATGCATATAATCAATCAATCGATGTTTATTTATATAGCCCTAAATCACAAGTGTCTCAAAGGGCTGCACAAGCCACAACTTCATCCTCGGTACAGAGCCCACATAAGGACAAGGAAAAACTCACCCCAGTGGGACGTCGATGTGAATGACTATGAGAAACCTTGGAGAGGACCGCATATGTGGGTAACCCCCCCCCCTCCTCTTGGGGAGACCGAATGCAATGGATGTCGAGTGGGTCTGACATAATATTGTGAGAGTACAGTCCATAGTGGATCCAACATATCAGTGGAAGTCCAGTCCATAGTGGATCCAACATAATAGTAAGAGTCCAGTCCACAGTGGATCTAACATAATAGTGAGAGTCCAGTCCATAGTGGATCTAACATAATAATAATAATAATAATAACTGGGATTTATATAGCGCTTTTCTAAGTACCCAAAGTCGCTTTACATGTAGAACCCATCAATCATTCACACCTGGTGGTGGTAAGCTACTTTCATAGCCACAGCTGCCCTGGGGTAGACTGACGGAAGCGTGGCTGCAATTTGCGCCAACGGCCCCTCCGACCACCACCTATCATTCATCATTCAATTCACCGGTGTGAGTGGCACCGGGGGCAAAGGGTGAAGTGTCCCGCCCAAGGACACAACGGCAGCGATTTTTGGATGGTAAGAGGCGGGGAGCGAACCTGCAACCCTCAGGTTTCTGGCACGGTTGCTCTACCCACTACGCCATGCCGCCTAATAGTGAGAGTACAGTCCATAGTGGATCCAACATAATAGTAAGAGTCCAGTCCATAGTGGATCCAACATAATAGTGAGAGTCCAGTCCATAGTGGATCTAACATAATAGTGAGAGTCCAGTCCATAGTGGATCTAACATAATAGTGAGAGTACAGTCCATAGTGGATCCAACATAATAGTAAGAGTCCAGTCCATAGTGGATCTAACATAATAGTGAGAGTCCAGTCCATAGTGGATCTAACATAATAGTGAGAGTACAGTCCATAGTGGATCCAACATAATAGTAAGAGTCCAGTCCATAGTGGATCCAACATAATAGTGAGAGTCCAGTCCATAGTGGATCTAACATAATAGTGAGAGTCCAGTCCATAGTGGATCTAACATAATAGTGAGAGTACAGTCCATAGTGGATCCAACATAATAGTGAGAGTCCAGTCCATAGTGGATCTAACATAATAGTGAGAGTCCAGTCCATAGTGGATCTAACATAATAGTGAGAGTCCAGTCCATAGTGGATCCAACATAATAGTGAGAGTCCAGTCCATAGTGGATCTAACATAATAGTGAGAGTCCAGTCCATAGTGGATCTAACATAATAGTGAGAGTCCAGTCCATAGTGGATTTAACGTAATAGTAAGAGTCCAGTCCATAGTGGGGTCAGCAGGAAACCATCCCGAGCGGAGACAGGTCAGCAGCACAGAGATGTTCCCAACCGATACACAGGCGAGCGGTCCACCCCGGGTCCCGACTCTGGACAGCCAGCACTTCATCCATGGCCACCGGACCTGTGTCTCCCCCTCCACAAGGGAGAGGGGAGCAGAGGAGAAAGGAAAAGAAACGGCAGACCAACTGGTCGAAAAAGGGGGTCTATTTAAAGGCTAGAGTATACAAATGAGTTTTAAGATGGGACTTAAATGCTTCTACTGAGGTAGCATCTCTAACTGTTACCGGGAGGGCATTCCATAGTACTGGAGCCCCAATAGAAAACGCTCTATAGCCCGCAGACTTCTTTTGGGCTCTGGGAATCACTAATAAGCCAGAGTTCTTTGAACGCAGATTTCTTGCCGGGACATATGGTACAATACAATCGGCAAGATAGGACGGAGCTAGACCGTGTAGTATTTTATACGTAAGTAGTAAAACCTTAAAGTCACATCTTAAGTGCACAGGAAGCCAGTGCAGGTGAGCCAGTATAGGCCTAATATGATCAAACTTTCTTCTTCTTGTCAAAAGTCTAGCAGCCACATTTTGTACCAACAGTAATCTTTTAATGCTAGACATAGGGAGACCCCAAAATAATACGTTACAGTAATCGAGACGAGACGTAACGTCAAATCACAGCAGTATGATGATTCTATGTGTCTACATTAAAACATTCTTCTTCATACTGCATTAATATATGCTACTTTTAAACTTTCATGCAGAGAGGGAAATCACAACTAAGTCAATTTAGCAAAAGTGTATTTATTAAACAGTTATTAAGCAGTGGACCCCGACTTAAACAAGTTGAAAAACGTATTCGGGTGTTACCATTTAGTGGTCAATTGTATGGAATATGTACTTCACTGTACAACCTACTAATAAAAGTCTCAATCAATCAATCAAGTGGCACAAACATTCATGTCATTTCCAAAACAGAAAGTGCAAGATTGTCAGAGACATTTTAAAACAAGCTATTAGTGCACTTTTGTGCATGATGTCACTAAGATGACATATCAAAACAACACTAAATTAAAGTGCACTTTTTGTACAGAACGCCACTACAATAGTTTAAAACAAATAAAGTGCACTTTTGTGCATGATGTCACACAAGATATTTCAATAACTGTCAAATAAAAATGAGCTGCATATTAGGAAATCAAATTGTGTATGTCCTTCGCTATGTGGTAGGTTCCTGCGGACGTTCTCTCCTTCTGTTGTTGATTTTTTTTTCATACAGTGTTGATCTGGAAATTGTTGCTTCGAAATTATGTGGGTGTGGCACCGAACGGAGATGTTGACATGCAGTTTCAAGCACTCTTCATTCTCTAGCGGGTGACTTTTCAAATGATGCTACAAATTAGCAGTAATGCTACTTTTTGTAGCAACACTTTTCCCGCATAATTGTTCAACATATTCCCTCTTGAAGCCAAACCACCGCCAGACGATGCACCCCGTGTTGTTTTTCTTGGGAATTAATTCTTCCTCCATTTGTTACCAGATTCGCACCTTCTCTCTCTCGTATTACCACTCGCACAGCACCGTTAGCATCACAGCTAATGTTACCCATGTCGCTACCTCTCTGCTCGGTGAGGGCGTACGATGTTGCACGCGTGACGTATGTAAGAAGGTGCGCTTGTTTATCTCTCTGTGAGAAGGAGATACAAGAAATAGTGAGAAACTCACGTAGTATAATGCCCGCAGCTAAAAGCAACTCTGTGAGAACATATACTCGAATATCACGATATAGTCATTTTCTATATCGCACAGAGACAAACCTGCGATATATCGAGCATATTGATATATCGCCCAGCCCTAGTATGTTTTTGTTCTTTTAAATCCTTGCCAAGTATCACTTTTTATATCTGGTCAACTTTAATATCTGTCTTTGACCCTGCAGGTTGCCTTGTCCACTTTTGCTGTGTATGTGCTGGTGGATGAACACAATGTGCTTGATGCCCAGAAGGCTTTTGTCTCACTGGCGCTCTTCAATATCCTGCGTTTTCCTCTCAACATGTTGCCTATGGTCATCAGTAGCATGGTGCAGGTCAGTAGTAAGTGTCGCGCTGAATAAAGATGCAGTAAAATTCATTTGTTGGTAACGGTTGGGTCTAGGGACTTTCTCAGGCTGCTTGTTACAAGTTATTCAAATTAAATGCAAATGTTGATGCTAGTGTTCCTCTGTTTAGTGAAGTCTCAAAATCCCTCAAAACGGTATGGAACTATAACCAACGTTGACTTATTAGCAGCACTGCATTCCTATAGGTTTGATGGTCGGGTGACTCTGCTACTTGTGTACGGTTATTGGTAGAGATGTCCAATAATGGCTTTTTTGCCGATATTCCGATATTGTCCAACTCTTAATTACCGATTTCGATATCAACCGATACGATATATACAGTCGTGAAATTAACACATTATTATGCCTAATTTTGTTGTGATGCCCCGCTGGATGCATTAAACAATGTAACAAGGTTTTCCAAAATAAATCAACTCAAGTTATGGAAAAAAATGCCAACATGGCACTGCCATATTTATTATTGAAGTCACAAAGTGCATAATTTTTTTAAACATGCCTCAAAACAGCAGCTTGGAATTTGGGACATGCTCTCTCTGAGACAGCATGAGGAGGTTGAGGTGGGCGGGGTTTTGTAAGGGATAGCGGGAGGTGTATATTGTAGCGTCCCGGAAGAGTTAGTGCTGCAAGGGATTCTGGGTATTTGTTCTGTTGTGTTTATGTTGTGTTACGGTGCGGATGTTTTCCCGAAATGTGTTTGTCATTCTTGTTTGGTGTGGGTTCACAGTGTGGCGCATATTTGTAACAGTGTTAAAGTTGTTTATACGGCCACCCTCTTGTGTGTATGTGAAAAGCTGTAGATATTATGTGACTGGGTCGGCACGTAAAGGCAGTGCCTTCAAGGTTTATTGGCGCTCTGTACTTCTCCCTGCGTCCGTGTACCACTATGTACAGCGGCGTTTTAAAAAGTCATAAATTTTACTTTTTGAAACTGATACCGATAATTTCCGATATTGCATTTTAAAAGTCTGCCAGGATTAGTAGTAGTGTTGTTGTTGAAGGAAATAGCAAACATGATGCGTCTGTGAAATGAATATGCCACCGTATGCTTAAAATGACAAAAATAAATTACATAACTATTTATTTATGAGAACTTTGATTATTGTTTATGTATGTATTTAATAATTATTGACTTACTCATTGCATATTTATTTACTTATTCATTTACTGTTGCGCTACATATAGAGAGCAAACAAATGGAATAAAACTGCTATGATACAAAAAGGGGTAGGATTAAATAAGCTTTGCTTCTTCCAACTTCTTTTTGGACATGCTGTAATGAAACAACTAGAATTATGGGATGCATTACCGAATTTTCCGCACTATAAGGCGCACCGGATTATAAGGCGCACCTTCAATGAATGGCCTATTTTAAAACTTTGTTCATATATAAGGCGCATATAATAGACGCTACAGTAGAGGCTGGGGTTACGTTATGCATCCATTAGATGGAGCTGCGCTAAAGGGAATGTCAACAAAACAGTCAGATAGGTCAGTCAAACTTTATTAATAGATTACAAACCAGCGTTCTGATAACTCTGTTCACTCCTAAAATGAATAAACAGCTGTTTTATTATTTTCCCCGAGGTAAAGTCAGTGACGTGGTGTTTTGTTTATCTTTTAACAACAGCAAGGTATAACATGTAGTGCAACATTTATATCACATAATGGAGGGGAACTTTTCCCTGATTCAATAAACACGTAGAAAACAGTCTGATACTGTTACGGTAAATCAAACGTTAGTGCAATCACAATATAGCAGTGACGTGCGGGGCCTCACCTGCCATCATGGAAAGAAAAAAAATGTAAAAAGAAAAAAAATTAATTAAATTGCTACCGGTATATGTATTCAGTGATTATACTATAAAGTTATTTTCCATTTAACTTCACCAGTTTTAGATTATTTTTATTCAAAATCACTGAATTTTCACATTTGCCGTTCAAATACTGAGAAGAGACGGTGCGGTGAACAGCAGCCAGTTGAGGCACGTCACTCAGTTGTGCCTCAACGTGGATTGCGGACTCGGCTAACTGCTGGCCTGCTGTGCAGTGAGACCGTATTGCTATATGAACTATATTATACATTTCCATAGTTTAGTTAGCTGAGGTATATAATGTACAGTGTATTTTGTCAACAACTGTATGTGTGTAACGTATTTCTTGTGCTGAGCAATCATAAAACTGCCGCGAAGACGCACTGTGTGAGGCTCGCAGTAATCCCGCCTCCTGGTGCCGGTTAATGCACCCCCGCCGCAGAATGCACCCCCCGACGGGAGCGCCACACCAACCAAAGCCCACACCCAAACCGAATCCACCCAAAAAAAGTCACTTAACAAGAAGCCAAAGAGTGCAAAAACAACAATGCTCGCGCCGGAGGAGCCGTGAACGACTGCAGGGACACAACATTAGGTACACCTGCAGACTGCAGCACGGATTTCATATTTCATTCATTCACAACTCCTCCAACACAAACACCACTGTTCCCGCACTTATAAGTAAAGGTAAGACCATAACAACGTTTTTTTAATTAAATGTGCTTTTTTGTGTGCTACAGTTTGTATGTGTAAAGTTAAAGTTAAGTTAAAGTACCAATGATTGTCACACACACACTAGGTGTGGTGAAATTTGTCCTCTGCATTTGACCCATCCCCTTGATCACCCCCTGGGAGGTGATGGGAGCAGTGGGCAGCAGCGGCGCCGCGCCCGGGAATAATTTTTGGTGATTTAACCCCCAATTCCAACCCTTGATGCTGAGTGCCAAGCAGGGAAGAATGCTGGTATGAGCTTTTAAACATAACCCGTTAACTGCTGCCAATCAAATGGTGAATAAGATTAGGGCTGCAGCTAACGATTATTTTTCTATCGATTAATCTATAGATTATTTTTCCGATTAATCGGTTAATCTATAGATTATTTTTTTCGATTAATCTATAGATTATTTTTCCTTTTACCGATTTTTTTTTAAATTTAAAATGAAGAGGAAAAAATAAATGTAGGCCAGTTTTTTCAAAAGGCATGGCTTTTATTTACAAAAAAAAAAGTATGGCCACTCAGTCAACATTGACAACAACATGACAAAATATTCTGTAACAATGTAAACATTTAAAACTTTTAACATTTAACAAAATTAAAAGTAGCTTATTTGCTTTTTAATGTGCAAATATAAAAGTAAACATCCAGTGCAAATCTTAATATTCTGGAATAGTATAAGCATTTCAAAAGTAAAAGTATTGCTTATTTTGCTTTAAAATGTGCAAAAATAAAGATAAACATCCAATACAAAAAAGTGCAAAACGGAAATATTCTGTAACAAGTGTAAACATTTCAACAAAAGTAAAAGTATTGCTTATTTGCTAAAATGTGCAAAAATAAAGCTAAACATCCAATACAAAAAAGTGTACAGTGTAAACATTTCAACAAAAGTAAAAGTATTGCTTATTTTGCTTAATAACACAACAATGATAGTATGATTAAAGTGAAAGTTAATTGTTGGTTTGTACATAGTATATGTAACTGTTAATGTTGTAAAAGGTATTTGCACAACTAATTAACATTAGCGTTTGTGACACGTCTTGTGCCGTGGGGTTCTTTCAGGACCGACAGACTGAACGCCAGACGGCTTTGCCAGGTTTACAATCTTTTATTTTTACACAAAGTCTTTTCTCTTCCAACTGCGCGGATCGCGCACCTGGGCAGGATTGCGGCGTCGCTCCCGGCGCGCCCCGCCTCGCCGCTCGCTCGCCGCCGCCGCCTCTCCACAGCGTTAAAGAGGAGCGCGTCTTTGTAAACACTGAACAGGCACGCCAAACGCGCCTCTCAGAGCGAAACGGTGCTTTAGTTTATGAATTTACAACGCAGATACAAATGACACATTCATGTTTTTGTGTAATAATGACAACGTATACGCACGCGGACGATTGACTTGTTGATGGTGATGGCAAGAACGCTGTCGGGGGTTTTCTTTTCAAATGTTCGTTCATAGCCGTTGTGCTGCTATGATAGGCCATTTCCGCTCGACACAGTGTGCATACAACAACATTATTAGGCCGTTTATTGAAATACTCCCACACTTTTGACGACTTTTGGCGTGCTTTTTTCCCCTCGCTCGCATCGTCTGCTTTGCGCTCCGCCATGACAGTAGTGTGACGTAAATATGCGACGCACAAAAATGGCGTCGACGTATTTACGTAACCGATGACGTCGACTACGTCGACGCGTCGTTTCAGCCTTAAATAAGATACTCTTTAGGGTTCATATGTTTGTAAATCTGACTGTGATGAAGTCAGTGCCTCACCAGCCATCAACCTCACCGCACGTCACTGCAGTATTGTAACACTCGAAATAGTGCAAAGTAATAACAATATATCAATAACGTTGCTCAAACGTTAATGTCACACAACACAACACACAAAATAAACATGTAAAGCTCACTCTGAAGTTATTCCTCATCCACGAATCCCTCAAATTCTTCTTCTTCAGTGTCCTAATTAAACAGTTGGGCGAATACGGCATCCAACACGTCTCGTCGAAGTCGTCATTAATGGAGTCCGTGTCGCTGCTGTTGTCTAGCAGTTCAATGACAATTCCTGCCTTCCTCATATATCCCAGCATGCACCGCGCGCTTCTTCTTCTACGGGGGAAAATGAAGTCGGCGACTGCTTACCGTAGTTGCGAGACCTGTTGTGGCTCAATATTGGTCCATATATAGGCGCACCGGATTATAAGGCGCACTGTCAGCTTTTGAGAAAATTGGAGGTTTTTAGGTGCGCCTTATAGTGCGGAAAATACGGTACATTGTAATTGTATGCATGTTTGGAATAAACTGACACCGACTGACCAACATTTGAGGGGAAAAAACCCAACATTTTTTTATTAAAAAATAAACAATTTGGGGAAATTTGTTGTAAAAAGATTGAACATTTATTCCATTTGGTTCTCGCCATTCTGTCTTAAGGCGAGCGTCTCCTTGAAGCGATTGAGGGTCTTTCTATCACACGAGGAGCTACAGGAGGACAGTGTGCAACGCAAAACAATACCTGGCTGTGAGTCTTTCTGGTTTCTTGCCCTTTTGTTCCTGTTATTACTTTTAATTTCATCAAAGCACTAGCCGTGTGCCTTTTAAATGCATTTGAACACCTTCTTCCTGCCTTGCAGCCTCAACGAGTATATCCATCGTGGATGGAACGTTCAGTTGGTCTAGAGCAGAATCTCCAACACTAAAGAGGTATCCAAACAAATTATTAATGTGTAAATAAGTTCTGTGTCTAGCTTTTTTTTTTTGTTTATAGATTATATATATAATTAATTTATATCATATTATATTTTTATTTGTGGTGCGTTTTCCTGTCCAGGGTAGTGAAAAGCCCTCCTGGCGGCGTAATGTCCAAGCACCATTGCGCCTCTTCCTATACCTTCCACTCGCCTCATTGTAGCTGGAGCGCAGAAGAAGAAAAAAAAAAAAATTAATTACCAGCACGAGCAGAGCGTTGAAAGACAATTTATAGAAACTCCAGCTTACCGGTAATTATAATCTGTTGAATGCCCCTGGCGAGAGACAGTATTTCACCCTGCAGCTCACGTCGTGTTACCTCACAGGTAATTACATGTGACTGAACTAGAGATGTCCGATAATATCGGCCGATAAATGCTTTAAAATGTAATATCGGAAATTATCGGTATCGTTTTTTTATTATCGGTATCGTTTTTATTTTTTTATTTTTTTATTAAATCAACATAAAAAGCACAAGATACACTTACAATTAGTGCACCAACCCAAAAAACCTCCCTCCCCCATTCACACTCATTCACACAAAAGGGTTGTTTCTTTCTGTCATTAATATTCTGGTTCATATGAATTTCCCAACTCATATGGAAACGGGGTTTGTACACAGTTTATTGATGTGTAACCATAGTAAGTAACAGAGGTGGGACCAAGTCATTGTTTTGCAAGTCACAAGTAAGTCTCACGTCTTTGCCCTCAAGTCTGAGTCAAGTCCCGAGTCAAGACAGGCAAGCCCCGAGTCAAGTCCAAAGTCAAGACTGGAAAGTCTCAAGTCAAGTCCTAAGTCCTGCATTTTGAGTTTCGAGTCCTTTCAAGTCCTTTTAACCACAGACTAATATATTAACACAGATTGTGTATGCTTTTCAAACGCTGTATTTATTTATTAAAACAAGTGCATTTTAAATTGCAGGAAAGAAAATTGTGCTGACATAGCACTTTATAATAGCACTATTAACCAGTCATTTTAAACATTAACTCATTCCTTTACAGAACAAACACATTGAAAAATAAAGTGCAAATGTACTTATTTGTACAAAAGTGTTAACATTGAAAAAACATGACATATACGTGAACATAACAAAAAAGTTGTACTTTTTATATGTCAGGGCCCTATGCTGCATTGCATTTGCAAAAGACCAAATTAGCCAAGAGTCTGTCAGTCATTTGTGCACGATGGGGGCGTAGTATGATGCCACCATGGCTGAAAACTCGCTCCACTGGAGCACTGGAGGCAGGCACTGCCAAGACTCTCATGGCCACTCGGAACAGTGAAGGAAGAGTCTTCATGTTCAATGCCCAGAACAAAAGGGGGGGGAGAGTTTTTTTGGGTTGGTGCACTACTTGTAAGTGTATCTTGTGTTTTTTATGTTGATTTAATTAAAAAAAGAAAAAAAAAAGAAATTATTTCTTGTGCGGCCCGATACCAAATCGATCCACGAACCAGTACCGGGCCGCGGCCCGGTGGTTGGGGACCACTGAGGTAAACAACCAACAGTATGTCAGAAAGCTAGCTAAAACGGTACACATATTCATAATATAGTATACATTTTAACTGACCTTTATTTTACTATTTGTGTCTTTTTTTAGGTGGCTAAAATACGCGGTGCTGCTGACCGCCGTCTAACGTTACGTGTGATATATTGACTAACGTAACCCTGCTTAAAAAAAATCACTGAACAAAAAGTATGAATAAGGTAGTGAACTGCAACAGATTCCCGTGTTTGCAATAACGTTATAACGTTAGCAGTGAGTTTACAGCCTCACTGATTTAACTACACAGCAAATAAAAGTCACGTTACTTAGCCAATAAACGTTATCTTACATTCAAAACTTACCGTTCTTTGTGCAACTTCAAATGCCAGACGAAGTTGGAAGTTGTTGCCTCTCCATCAGTAATTTTCGAACCGCATGTGTTGCATACTGCAAACCGTTTTGTGTTGACCACCTCGTAATTTTTATACCCAAACGAAATTATTTTAGGTATCATTTTTTGTTCACTGGCGTGTGGTTTGGACATGTCTTCTTCGTTGGTTGTCCTGCAATTTGATTGGATGAATGCTGTGTGATGAAAACAAAGTAGATCTAATTTGATTGGCTGTTGTACTGACAGCACACCAGCTGACACACGCAACGCTGATAGACAAGTACACAACGAAAAATACGGAGCGCTCCCGAATAACTTTTTCATCTTTGGGTTTTGGGGAAAGTAGCAAGTCATGTCAAGTCATGTCAATTCAAAAGGCTCAAGTCCAAGTGAAGTCACAAGTCATTGATGTTAAAGTCTAAGTCGAGTTGCAAGTCTTTTTACATTTTGTCAAGTCGAGTCTAAAGTCATCAAATTCATGACTCGAGTCTGACTCGAGTCCAAGTCATGTGACTCGAGTCCACACCTCTGGTAAGTAAGTAGTAAGTTTCTAGCTTTGACACCTATGATGCTGAAAATGTGTTTTCTGAATGTTCATTCTTATTATCTTTCTGTTCTTCATTATTATTCTTTATCATTCCACGTTGTCTGCAGGCTGAATGTGTGTATCCCAGAAGGGTCCATCGTAGCCATTGTGGGACACGTCGGGTCTGGAAAGTCATCTCTGCTGTCTGCGCTGCTCGGGGAGATGGAAAAAATTGAAGGAAGCGTGGCTGTTAAGGTTTTGGCCCATATTTTAATTCAACGTTAAATTGTGCAAATGACGCTGCTGAAGTGTGGAGTTTAAGGCTTGTGAAGCCACTGATGCCTATTGTTTCTGTCTGTAAATGGTGGAATTTTGCAATTTCTCCTATATTGTTCGTCAGATACCGAGCACTTGTACAATGTTCCTTCGATTATCGCAGGGTTTGTGTTCCAGACCCCCTCTTGGTCGATGAATATCTGCTAAGTAGGGGCAATATTTATTTTTTTCTATGCGTTTAGCTGCAGGATATTACAGCTTGTGGCTGCAGGATTAGGTCTCTGCTTTTTGCAGATGATTTGGTCCTGATGGCTTCATCTGGCCAGGATCTTCAGCTCTTGCTGGATCGGTTCGCAGCCGAGTGTGAAGCGACTGGGATGAGAATCAGCACCTCCAAGTCCATGGTTCTCGCCCGGAAAAGGGTGGAGTGCCATCTCCGGGTTGGGGAGGAGACCCTGCCCCAAGTGGAGGAGTTCAAGTACCTCGGAGTCTTGTTCACGAGTGAGGGAAGAGTGGATCGTGAGATCGACAGGCGGATCGGTGCGGCATCTTCAGTAATGCGGACGCTGTATCGATCCGTTGTGGTCGATCTACGTTCCCATCCTCACCTATGGTCATGAGCTTTGGGTTATGACCGAAAGGACAAGATCACGGGTACAAGCGGCCGAAATGAGTTTCCTCTCCTTTAGAGATAGGGTGAGAAGCTCTGTCATCCGGGGTGAGCTCAAAGTAAAACCGCTGCTCCTCCTCATCGATAGGAGCCAGATGAGGTGGTTCGGGCATCTGGTTAGGATGCCACCCGATCGCCTCCCTCGGGAGGTGTTTAGGGCACGTCCGACCGGTAGGAGGCCACGGGGAAGACCCAGGACACGTTGGGAAGACTGTCTCCCGGCTGGCTTGGGAACGCCTCGGGATCCCCCGGGAGGAGCTGAACGAAGTGGCTGGGGAGAGGGAAGTCTGGGCTTCCCTGCTTAGGCTGCTGCCCCCGCGACCCGACCTCGGATAAGCGGAAGAAGATGGATGGATGGATGGATATGCGTTTAGCGTAATTTATAAGCCATCCACACAGCTTTTACACACACAAACACACCGTGTGCCTTTTAAAACACTTCTAACAGCCTAAAATCTATGTCGTTTTAGCATTAATTAATTAAATGGCTGCTGAAATCTCAATGATACTTTAAAATCTACAGTAATTGAACCGTGAAGTGACTAGGAAACACGACATGTCATTAATGTCGCAAAAATGTTTGCTCATCTGTGAGTGTATTTTTATTTTTCAAATAAATTGGTACAATTAATACAATATTGATAATAGTATATTGTAGTGTTTATAATAATTTGCATTCACCTCATAATTTATTATATTTAGATTTCAGGTGGCAAAAGTACAAAACCCAAAAGTACAAAACCCAAAATCAGTGAAGTTGGCACGTTGTGTAAATCGTAAATAAAAACAGAATACATCCATCTTCTTCCGCTTATCCGAGGTCGGGTCGCGGGGGCAGCAGCCTAAGCAGGGAAGCCCAGACTTCCCTCTCCCCAGCCACTTCGTCCAGCTCTTCCCGGGGGATCCCGAGGCGTTCCCAGGCCAGCCGGGAGACATAGTCTTCCCAACGTGTTCTGGGTCTTCCCCGTGGCCTCCTACCGGTCGGTGTTTAGGGCACGTCCGACCTCACCTATGGTCATGAGCTTTGGGTTATGACCGAAAGGACAGGATCACGGGTACAAGCGGCCGAAATGAGTTTCCTCTGCCGGGTGGTGGGGCTCTCCCTCAGAGATAGGGTGAGAAGTTCTGTAATCCGGGGTCAGCTCAAAGTAAAGCCGCTGCTCCTCCACATCGAGAGGAGCCAGATGAGGTGGTTCGGGCATCTGCTCAGGATGGCACCCGAACGCCTCCTTAGGGAGGTGTTTAGGGCAGAGAAAAGCAGTATACAATGATTATTGAATAGACTGCAAAGACAAGATATTTAATGTTTCAACTGAGAAACTTAATTTTTTTTGCAAATAATCATGAACACAGAATTTAATGTCAGCAACACATTGCAAAAAAATTGTCACAGGGGCATTTTTACCACTGTTACATGGCCTTTCCTTTTAACAACACTCAGTAAACGTTTGGGAACTGAGGAGACCAATTTTTGAAGCTTTTCAGGTGGAATTCTTTCCCTTTCTTGCTTGATGTACAGCTTAAGTTGTTCAACAGTCCGGGGTCTCCATTGTGTTATTTTAGGCTTCATAATGCGCCACACATTTTAAATGGGAGACCGGTCTGGACTACAGGCAGGCCAGTGTAGTACCCACAGTCTTTTACTACGAAGCCACGCTGTTGTAACACGTGAAGAATGTGGGTTGGCATTGTCTTGCTGAAATAAGCAGGGGCGTCCACGATAACGTTGCTTGGGTGGCAACATATGTTGCTCCAAAACCTGTATGTACCTTTCACAGATGTTAAGTTACCTATGCCTTGGGCACTAATACACCCCCATACCATCACACATGCTGGCTTTCCAACTTTGCGCCAAGAACATTGCGGATGGTTCTTTTCCTCTTTGGTCCGGAGGACACGATGCCCACAGTTTCCAAAAACAATTTGAAATGTGGACTCGTCAGACCACAGAACACTTTTCTACTTTGCATCAGTCCATCTTAGATGAGCTCGGGCCCAGCAAAGCGGGCAGCGTTTCTGGGTGTTGTTGATAAATGGCTTTTACTTTGCATAGTAGAGTTTTAACTTGCACTTACAGATGTAGCGACGAACTGTAGTTACTGACAGTGGTTTTCTGAAGTGTTCCTGAGCCCATGTGGTGATATCCTTTACACACTGATGTGGCTTTTTGATGCAGTATTGCCTGAGGGATCGAAGGTCACAGGCATTCAATGTTGGTATCCGGCCTTGCCGCTTACGTGCGGGTGATTTTTCCACTTTCTCTCAACCTTTTGATGATATTGCGGACCGTAGATGGTGAAATCCCTAAATTCCTTCCAATAGCTGGTTGAGAAATGTTGTTCTTAAACTGTTCGACAATTTGCTCACGCATTTGTTGACAAAGTGGTGACCCTCGCCCCATCCTTGTTTGTGAATGACTAAGCATTTCATGGAATCTACTTTTATACCCAATCATGGCACCCACCTGTTCCCAATTAGCCTGTTCACCTGTGGGATGTTCCAAATACCGGTAAGTGTTTGATGAGCATTCTTCAACTTTGTCAGTCTTTTTTTCCCCACTTGTGCCAGCTTTTTTGAAACATGTTGCAGGCATCAAATTCCAAATGAGCTAATATTTGCAAAAAATGACAAAGTTTACCAGTTTGAACGTTAAGTATCTTGTCTTTGCAGTCCATTCAATTGAATACAAGTTGAAAAGGATTTGGAAATCATTGTATTCTGTTTTTATTTACCATTTACACAACGTGCCAACTTCACTGGTTTTGGGTTTTGTATGTCTAAAAGGTTGTTTTTTTTAGTCTGCCGATTTATCTACCGTAATTCCCTACTTTTGTTACTGTAAACAGCTAATAAATAAATAAATAAATTTAATGTATTGTTTTTGTTTTTTAGGGTTCAGTTGCTTACGTTCCCCAGCAGGCCTGGATACAGAATTCCACACTGAAAGAAAACATCATATTTGGCCAGGAGACAATTGAAAATTGGTATCAACGTGTGGTGACAGCTTGTGCTCTTCAACCTGACCTTGAGATGCTGCCTGCCGGAGATGGAACAGAGATTGGAGAAAAGGTATTCGTTCCTGACAACATACATACCGTATTTTTCGGACTATAAGTCGCATTTTTTTTTTATAGTTTGGCCGGGCTCCAGTGCGACTTATATGTTTTTTTCCTACTTTATTATGCATTTTCGGCAGGTGCGACTTATACTCCGGTGCGACTTATACTCCGAAAAATACGGTAATCTGATTGGTGGAACAAATATTGTTGAAAAGTTATGTCAATGTAAGATGGAGCTCTTTTGGGAATATCGGTTGGTTCATTTTGTCTTACTTTTTTATATTGTAAAATTATCATCATATTTTACTACAATGTATTTTGATGGTTGGATTTTATTTAAAAAAAAAAAAAAAAAGCTCTAAATGATCAATTTAATATGCATGAACCACGGGTGTCAAACTCAAGGCCCAGGGGGCCTATATGGCCCCCCGCCACGCTGTTTCTTGTGGCCTGCGAAAGCCTGAAAATAATGTGCGTCAATAAATTATTCATCTTTCTTACTAAACATATTCGTTCTTTAAATGTTGACCAAAAAAAATGCATGCACTCCAACAATTGCAGGACTTTTAAACTTAAATATTATCACATCATGCAAAAAATATTATTAAAATTGTTCACTCAATTTTTGTAAAAATAAATCTGCTTCACTCTCACTTATGATTTCAAAGAAAGTTATCCATCAATGTGTACATAAAATACATTTAATTGCATTGGCAATTGTGTATTAAAGGGGAACTGCATTTTTGGGGGAATTTTGCACAATCATTATGAATGACATGACGATTTTTTTATGCATTCTAAATATTAAATAAATGTAAATAAAAGTCTGCTTAAAGCGGAGCCAAGTGGAAATCCTAATAAAATCTAATAAATAACCATCGAAAAAGCGCCAACAATATTACATTTACATTTCGTGATATGAATATTAACCAAGTATTAGTGATATTGTTATTATAAGTGCTAACGCAGACAAACTATTTAGGTGATCACTATCGTATGTCCCTATGTTTACATCGAGTGATCTGCTGTTTCCTCGCTTCCCTAAACCCTGGGAGTTTATTGTAGATCCTAAATCATGCCTCCCACCTGGAAAATAGATGGCTGAGTATGTAATCCGACAAGTTGGTACATTTTGACAGCTATTTAGGACTCGGAACTGGGGAGAACGACACGAAAAGACACTTTTTTTCTTTGCAAGGATTATAGGATAGGATAGGATAGGACTTTATTGTCATTGCACAAGTACAACGAAACTATGTTTTCAGCACAAACCCGTTCAAGATTAGACAAACAAACAGTGTATAGGGTTACAGAACAGGAACGCTGATGGGTCGCTAAAGGCGCCCCGTAAAAGATGAGAAAAAGGTAAAACGCTGGGGAAGAAGATGAGTAAAAAAATACAATCTAGACTGGGCTCTTAAGGGGACCTAGTCTGGAGTGGGAAAAAACCTGCATGCCATGCACACATAAACATGTTACATATAATCACAACAACTCGCAACAGAGGGGGGGTTGGGGCCCTGGAGGTCAACTGCTGCTATGAAGCGCTGCCAGCCGTTCATCACCCCGAGGGCAATCGAGCGGTGGTGAAGGGGTGGGGGAGGGTGTGTGTGTGTGTGTGTATATGCCCATTGTCTTGGGTGTGTTGATGTAGTGTTCATAGGCCTGGGGCCGTTCTGCATGCAAGCAAAAGTTCGACTCCGGGTGTCGTCGAGGAGGGAGGGAGGTCAAAAGCGTCCATCATTGAGGTGTCCTCGGGGATGTTTTCAAGACAGCCTGTTCCTGTTATGGGTCATTCTTAATCTAAACAGGAACAGTCGGCATTCCAGTGAGAGCAGACATTGTACAGTAATATTTAATTAAGTTTTTAACTCTCATTAAGTCTGCAGTAAGTAGTAATCAGTGATGTTGGAGGAAAAAACAAACATTTATGAAATGAATGCGCCGCCGTATCCTTAAACTGAGCAAAATACGTAATATATTATGAATATGCCTGTTTTTACATTACATATATACTTACAGTGTGTATATAAAACGTTGATGGAAGCATTTGGATGTATTTTTAGGGGCTTTATAGGTAGAATAGAGGGCCTCATTTAGGCTCCATTGTAAGTAGACTTTTCCTCACATTTTCTTACTGGTTATAATACATTAAAAAAAAAGAAAAACACATGTGTGCTTGTCTTGGAATTGTGAATGATAGGCTAAATAAAAAATAAAAAAAGTGCAGTTCCCCTTTAAAGCATCAATATTGACTGACAATTTTGTAATTATATGGCATTGCCGATTCTGAGTTACTGTGTTTCCTAAAAGCTTTGCATTAATGCATTCTTTTTTGGGGGGAATAATGACGCCATGATTTGCTTATCTTGAATGTTTATGCAGGGTGTCAATCTGTCTGGCGGTCAGAAGCAGAGGGTGAGCCTGGCGAGGGCTGTTTACTGTGACCGCTCTGTCTACCTGCTAGATGACCCTCTGTCTGCTGTTGACGCTCATGTAGGAAAGCACCTATTTGACCAAGTCATTGGCCCACAGGGCTTGCTGAAGGACAAGGTGTGTATGATCCTACTTGTATGTCTTTTGAGCCACAAACTCAAGGCAAAAGAGAAACCTCATGGTCGTTCAACAGAGAATGTTTGCAGTTTCATCAGATTTAGATCAAGATTCAGTATTGTTTTTCGTGGTTCAATATAGGTTTGATCATTTACACGGAACTCGGGCTGGGCGATATGGACCAAAACTAACATTGCGGTATTTTCAAGCCGAATGGTGATATACGGTATATACTTGTAATATCTTAAACAAAACATGCAAAGTGCTGAAGGTTACCTGAGTGTTTTATGGCTAGATAACCAGTGTTGAGAGTACTCAGATTATTTTTGTTGTAAGTAGTAACGTTGTTTATTATAGAAAAAAATTAGTAATCCGTTGCTATGTCAAAGCAGTTTTTGTTCATTTTTTTTCATTAACGTTAGGTTTATAGCCTCACGTTTGTGCGCAGGGATAGATGGAGCTTGGGGGTGGTAGCAGGGGGTGTATATTGTAGCATCCCGGAAGAGTTAGTGGTGCAAGTGGTTCTGGGTATTTGTTCTGTTGTGTTTATGTTGTGTTACGGTGCGGATGTTCAAAAACAATGAAGGCACACAGCTTCAGTCCAGAGTATACTAGAGCAGTGGTCCCCAACCTTTTTGTAACTGCGGACCGGTCAACGCTAGAAAATGTGACCCATGGACCGGGTGGGGCGGGGGAGGGGGGTGTTTATTTATTTATTTTTTACATTTCTTGTGCGGCCCGGTACCAATCGACCCATGGACCGGTACCGGTGGTTTGGGACCACTGTACTAGAGCATACTTGCCAACCTTGACAACTCCGAATTCGGGAGATGGGGGTGGCGGGGGCTGGGTGGGGGGTTGAGGGGGGCGGGGTCTGGTGGTAGCGGCGGTGTATATTGTAGCATCCCGGAAGAGTTAGTGCTGCAAGGGGTTCTGGGTATTTGTTCTGTTGTGTTTATGTCGTGTTACGGTGCGGATGTTCTCCCGAAATGTGTTTGTCATTCTTGTTTGGTGTGGGTTCACAGTGTGGCGCATATTTGTAACAGTGTGAAAGTTGTTTATACGGCCACCCTCAGTGTGACCTGTATGGGTGTTGACCAAGTAGGCTTGCATTCTCACGTGTGTGTAGAAGTCGCATACTGTATATTATGTGACTGGGCCGGCACGCTGTTTGTAAGAAGAAAAAGCGGACGTGACGACAGTTTGTAGAGGACGCTAAAGGCAGTGCCTTTAAGGCACGCCCCCAATATTATTGTCCGGGTGGAAATCGGGAGAAATTCGGGAGAATGGTTGCCCCGGGAGATTTTTGGGGGGGGGCACTGAAATTCGGGAGTCTCCTGGGAAAATCGGGAGGGTTGGCAAGTATGTTGATGACCAATCTACGGTGTACTCTGCCTTAGACCCGTGTACTGGTGACTCATGGGCTGAGCTACCTTCCCCAAGTTGACCTGATCCTGGTCATGGTGGATGGAGAAATCACAGAGGCAGGCTCATACCAACAGCTTATGGACACTTCAGGTGCCTTTTCTGAGTTTCTGCATACGTACGCTGGGGTCGAGCATGCAGACAACAATGGTAAGACAATATTGCACATTACACAAAGACCTATGTGAGCTGTTTGGTGAGTGGTTGTAAATGACTAATTATTGGTTTGTTTCTCGCCTTAAATTCAGAAACTGAGCCCAAAACAGGATCCAGAGGAATGGAAAATGGCAGCGTAACTGGTCTTTCTGGGTGAGTGAGACTTGCTAGACAAGGGTATAATGACAATAGTTGGCAGGATTGTAGATTGAGTCCATGCATGGTATCTGCTAGGAATGGGCCATATTGCCTAAAATCTAGAGATATTGGCCGATAAATACTTTTAAATGTAATATCGGAAATTATCGGTATCGGTTTCAACCTCCCGATTTTCCCGGGAGACTCACGAATTTCAGTGCCCCTCCCGAAAATCTCGCGGGGCAACCATTCTCCCGATTTCCACCCGGACAACAATATTGGGGGCGTGCCTTAAAGGCACTGCCTTTAGCGTCCTCTACAACCTGTCGTCGCGTCCGCTTTTCCTCCATACAAACAGCGTGCCGGCCCAGTCACATAATATATGCGGCTTTTACACACACATAAGTGAATGCAAGGCATACTTGATCAACAGCCATACAGGTCACACTGAGGGTGGCCGTATAAACAACTTTAACACTGTTACAAATATGCGCCACTCTGTGAACCCACACCAAACAAGAATGAGAAACACATTTCGGGAGAACATCCGCACCGTAACACGACATAAACACAACAGAACAAATACCCAGAACCCCTTGCAGCACTAACTCCTCCGGGATGCTACAATATACATCCCCGCTACCACCAAACCCCGCCCCATCTCCCGAATTCAGAGTTGTCAAGGTTGGCAAGTATGCTCTAGTACAGTGGTCCCAAACCACCGATACCGGTCCATGGGTCGATTGGTACCGGGCCGCACAAGAAATGTAAAAAAAATAAAATAAATAAACACCCCCCTCCCCCGCCCCACCCGGTCCATGGGTTACATTTTCTAGCGTTGACCGGTCCGCAGTTACAAAAAGGTTGGGGACTACTGCTCTAGTATACACTGGACTGAAGCTGTGTGCCTTCATTGTTTTTGTAGCTGTTTTGAGGCATTTTTAAAAAATGTTTTAAAATAATGCACTTTGTGAAAGTCAAAGTATAGTATCTCCCATAGTTGTAGTGGGTATTAGGATTATCTCAGGGAGAGCATGTCCCAAATTCGACTCAGGACAGGACTTGCAGGTAGGAACATGATTTAATATCAACTCTAAAATAGGTACAAACAAAAAGGCATACAAGGCGAAGGCACAATGCGCTGATCGCACTTGGAGCTAAAACGCAAAAACTTAGCGCAGGAAACAGAAGCTAACACTCAGCATGGACTATGGACAGGGCAAAACTCACTAACTGTGGCATGAACAAACAAAACTTACGTGGCAAGGCATGAAGCAAACACTTAGCATAAACTTGAAATCAGACATGAAGCGAACAATGACGCCAGGCCGACTGACTGGCAAAGGCAATCTTAAATAGTGCCTCTGATTAGACACTGGTGAGCGTCCCGAACACCAGAGGCAGGTGAAAACAATAAGCAGCCATGGCAACCAAACCAAACTCAAATGTGTTACAAACAGGAACTAAAAGAGTCCAAAACTAACAGAAAAACAACAAAAACATGATCTGGACCACGGATCATGACAGTAATATTGTGATAGGGCAGGGGTTGGCAACCTTTACCAGTCAAAGAGCCATTTTGACCAGTTTCACAAATTATAGAAAACAATGGGAGCCACAAATTTTTTTGGAAATTTTAGATGAAATAACACTATACAATGTTTTTTATTTGCTTTGTATAAACCAGGGGTCTCAGACACGCTGCCCACACCTTTTTGTGGAATTTGAAAGCTGGTGCGGCACGCGGGTCATTTAAAACTCGCGTGCCGCACCAGCGTCATGCGCGCCGCGATGGTACAGCGTATAGCATCCACTGCAGCCAGCGTGCCTGATCAACCACCCTTTATATAGGGCTTCCGCTTGCTCACGTAGGTGACAGCAAGGCATACTTGGTCAACAACCACACAGGTCACACTGACGGTGGCGGTATAAAAAAAAAAACTTGAACACTCTTACTAATAATGCGCCACACTGTGAACCCACACCAAACAAGAATGACAAACACATTTCGGGAGAACATCTGCACCGTAACACAACATAAACACAACAGGACAAATACCCAGAATCCCATGCAGCCCTAACTCTTCCGGGATACATTATACACCGCCCGCTACCAAACCCCGCCCACCTCAACCGACGCACAGAGAGAGGGGGGGGTTTGGTGGTAGCAGGGGTGTATAATGTAGCCCGAAAGAGTCAGGGCTGCATGGGATTCTGGCAGAGGTGGGTAGTAACGCGCTACATTTACTCCGTTACATCTACTTGAGTAACTTTTGGGATAAATTGTACTTCTAAGAGTAGTTTTAATGCAACATACTTTTACTTTTACTTGAGTATATTTATAGAGAAGAAACGCTACTTTTACTCCGCTACTTTTATCTACATTCAGCTCGCTACTCGCTACTAATTTTTATCGATCTGTTAATGCACGCTTTGTTTGTTTTGGTCTGTCAGACAGACCTTCATAGTGCCTGCGTTTCAACAAATACAGTTACTGGTGACGTTCACTCCGTTCCACCAATCAGATGCAGTCACTGGTGACGTTGAACCAATCAAACAGAGCCAGGCGGTCACATGACCCGACTTAAACAAGTTGAAAAACGTATTGGGGTGTTACCATTTAGTGGTCAATTGTACGGAATATATACTGTACTGTGCAATCTACTAATAAAAGTTCCAATCAATCAATCAAAATTGTGAAGGAAAAAAGACCCTTTTTTTTCAACCGTACATCTCGTCAAAAGCCCAAAGACTGACTACACAGTTCCTGTCTTCACAATAAAAGTGCCGCTCCATCGCGCATGCGCTTTCAAAATAAGAGTCTCCTAAAGCCAGCGCAAACAAGCTAGCAAGCTACGGAGTTTGCCGCCAATGTATTTCTTGTAAAGTGTATAAAAACGAATATGGAAGCTGGACAAATTAGATGCCAAAAACCAAACACTTTCATGTGGTATTAGACAGAAAGGAGGAACTTTTTTTCTCCTCCATTTGAAAACGTGGCCGTTACCATCACTACTGTCTGATTCCAATCAATTTAAGTCATCAGAATCAGGTAATACACCAACTTATATTCTTGTCTTCATGAAAGAAAGGAATCTATATGTGTTAAACATGCATGTATATTCATTAAAACACCTTTAACATGTAAAGAAAAACGGCAAAATAAATAAATATAAATTATATACTGTATATATCAATGTATATATATATGTATATATGTGTGTGTGTGTATATATATATATATATATATATATATATATATATATATATATATATATATATATATATATGTGTGTATATATATATATATGTATATGTGTGTGTGTGTGTGTGTGTGTATATATATATATATATATATATGTGTGTGTGTGTGTGTGTGTATATATATATATATGTATGTATATATATATATATATATGTATATGTGTGTGTGTGTGTGTGTGTATATATATATATATATATATGTGTGTGTGTGTGTATATATATATATATATATATATATATATATATATATATATATATATATGAATGATATGTGTGTGTATGTTACTCATCAGTTACTCAGTACTTGAGTAGTTTTTTCACAACATACTTTTTACTTTTACTCAAGTAAATATTTGGGTGACTACTCCTTAATTTTACTTTAGTAATAAATCTCTAAAGTAACAGTACTCTTACTTGAGTACAATTTCTGGCTACTCTACCCACCTCTGGATTCTGGGTATTTGTTCTGATGTGTTTATGTTGTGTTAAGGTGCAGATGTTCTCCCGAAATGTGTTTGTCATTCTTGTTTGGTTTTGTTTCAAAGTGTGGCGCATTATTAGTAAGAGTGTTAAAGTTGTTTTATATGGTCACCGTCAGTGTAACCTGTGTGGCTGTTGAGCAAGTATGCCTTGCTGTCACGTAACAGGTGTTGGGCTGGCACGCTGATAATACAGATTGTAGATGGCGCCAAATGTTGTACCATCATGGCACGCCCTTATTATAGCCGTAAGGGTGAAAATCGGTGAATATTAATCCGGGGAGTTTTCTGCGAGAGGCACTCAAACCCGGAAGTCTCACGGGAAAATTGGGGGGTTCAGCAAGTGAGCTGCTGAGCCGCATCAGAGTGATCAAAGAGCCGCATGCGGCTCCGGAGCCGCGGGTTGCCGACCCCTGTGATAGGGCAATACATATTTAGAATCTCTATCATGTTATAGCTGTTTATCAGATATTGTTTCCATCGGCCATTACTAGTAGCTGCTAAGAATAATTGTAATGAAGAAGTGGGATTGTGATACCATAATACATGCACATTAAAGCTCTTGTATTTCTTTGTGTTAGTCCTGTTCAAAGCAGCAGTACCTCCAAACTGTCCCAGCCAGCCAAAGAGAAAGAGGAGCTCGACAAAAAGGATAAGAATGCGGATGTGGGCAAGCTGACTGAGGCTGACAAGGCCAGCACTGGACGGGTAGGTTTGCCAACTTAGCAACATCTTTGCCAACATCAGTTCAGTGGCAGTCTTTACCTGACTGTCTTCTCACTCCACAGGTCAAGCTGTCTGTGTTCTGGGCCTATTTTAAAGCTATTGGCTGTCTGTCCTTCATCAGCATGCTGCTGTTTTTTGCCTATAACCTGCTTTCGCTGTTTTCTAATTATTGGCTCAGTCTCTGGACTGACGACCCTGTGGTGAATGGCACCCAGCCCAATAGACAACTGAGACTGGGGGTCTACGGAGCTCTCGGCCTATCCCAGGGTGAGGAGGCACATTTTTATTGTTTGAAATTTAGCCAAAATATTGTATTCTTTCTCTAACAATATTCCTTCATTAATAATGACCCACCTTTTTTTTGAGCGAGTGTGCTGCGCATTTATCATTCGATTATTAGTCTTTTAATTAACTTCTTATATAAAAAGTGGCGCTTATGTAAGGCTGGACAATTAATAAAATGTTGATCTTGATTTCAATTTTGGATTTTCACGAATATAAAAATATTATAATCGAAAAATCGATTAATGGACCGCGCAACATACATGCAAGTTCCTAAGCTTGCATACCTGCCAACTACTCCGGTTTTCCTGTAATTAGTACGGTTTTCATCAACCTATTCCGGGTTACGGTTGCAGTGATAAAAAATACGTTTTTTCATTAATTAAAATTTAAAGTTTTATTCACGAAATCGCGTAACAACAATGACAATCGACACTGCTTCCCGTAACTTCCTATCGAGCCATTCCGAATGCCATGCGCGAGGCTATTTATAGCACCGCTGCCAAGCACGAGGCATCAGTTGCCATTGTTTCCAAACGATCGAACGATCATGGAATCAGCCGGAGAAAAATCGCAAACGAGTCTTAAACCGAAAAGAAAACTGCAGTCGTTCCGTGAAGAATATTCAAAAGCCTATCCGGGAATAATTATCCGTTCCAAAAAGGGTGAAAACTACACGAATTGCACCTTGTGCAGACAAGATTTTTCGATCGGACACGGAGGAATTAGCGATGGATTTTAGCCACAAAAAGGTAATGACACCAATGTTATCTATTGGAATTGTTTAGTACTGTTATACTGTTAAAAGTGTTTATACTATTTATGCTTTCAAGTCCAAGTTGAAGAAATCTTGTTAAATGTTGACAGCATAACTACCAAAATACAGAAGTATGTCCTTAATATTTTTGCAGTGCTATTTCTGTTGAAAAGTTCAAATGATTACATTAGAGATGTGATGTGCCACTTTTCAAGTGTCTGATGGCTTAAATTAATTTTCATTAATTTTTCATATTTTGAATTCTTTTGAAAGGCTTACAAAAAAACTACATTTGAATTGTAATTCCATGCTATTGACAGGACTATTAATTTGAATGAAGTTAGCTTACCATGTTTACAGTATGATAATTGTGATAGAAATGTGAATTTTAGGCACAGAATATTTTTTACAATTGAACAAGGCAGTAGATTATACAAGCTTGGACAGAAAGTTAATAATGACACCAATTTTTTTTTAAATGGAATTGTTTAGTACTGTTTTACCATTTGTTAACTGTAAAAAGTGTTTATACTGTTTATACTTTCAATTAACAAATTGAAGTCTTGTGAAAGGTTGACAGTATAACTGGCATTAACTGTCAAAATAATTTCAAACTATTGAAGTTAGCTTACAGAATAAACATGTCAATCAACCCATATGATTTTTGCTGTAATATTTTTGTTTTGAAAAGTCACTGTGACTGATAGAAAAGTGATGGTTTTAGCAACATTTTAACCTGTCTGAATGCTAATAATCATTTTGCGTCGGGGGGCGAAGCCTGAACCCCCCACCAGGACTTTGTCCTGGACCTACCGGGGCCTGCGGCCCCTGGACCCTGGCTACTAGGTTTTTCTGATTTCAAAAGTTGGCAGGTATGGGCTTGTAACAGTGAAGCAGATGAGTGAAAGAAAGAACAAGTCCACTAGAAGTTGGGGATCTCATCATCTCACCATATTTGCTACTTTTTATGACACAGTGCTAATATGCCTAATCAATAATCACTAAACTTAACAAAAAATGAAGGCCATATGATTTCCACTTGAACGTAACCCATACTTGCCAACCTTGAGACCTCCGATTTCGGGAGGTGGGTGGGGGGGGCGTGGTGGAGGGGCGTGGTTGGGGGCGTGGCTAAGAGGGGAGGAGTATATTTACAGCTAGAATTCACCAAGTCAAGTATTTCATATATATATATATATATATATATATATATATATATATATATATATATATATATATATATAATAAAATAAATATATATTTATAGCTAGAATTCACTGAAAGTCAAGTATTTCTTATATATATATATATATATATATATATATATATATATATATATATATATATATATATATACATATATATATATAACTTTGGGTCGCTGATTAAAAAAAGCCTTGCCTGTACCGGAAGTAGCGTGATGTCACAAGTTGAAAGTCTCCTCACATTTCCCCATTGTTTACACCAGCAGCGAGAGCGATTCGGACCGAGAAAGCGACGATTACCCCATTAATTTGAGCCAGGATGAAAGATTCGTGGATGAGGAACGTGAGAGTGAAGTATTAGAGTGCAGTGCCGGACGCATCTTTTTTCGTTCTGACCGTAGCTTAGGTACAAGGGCTCATTGGATTCCACACTCTCTCCTTTTTCTATTGTGGATCACGGATTTGTATTTTAAACCACCTCGGATACTATATCCTCTTGAAAATGAGAGTTGAGAACGCGAAATGGACATTCACAGTGACTTTTATCTACACGACAATACATCGGTGAAGCACTTTAGCTACGGAGCTAACATGATAGCATCGGGCTTAACTGCAGATAGAAACAAAAGAAATAAACCCCTGACTGGAAGGATAGACAGAAAATCAACAATACTATTAAACCATGGACCTGTAACTACACGGTTAATGCTTTCCAGCCTGGCGAAGCTTAACAATGCTGTTGCTAACGACGCCATTGAATCTAACTACGGACCTCGACAGAGCTATGATAAAAACATTAGCTCTCCACCTACGCCAACCCTCATCTGCTCATCAACACCGAAGCTCACCTGCGTTCCAGCGATCGACGGAGCGACGAAGGACTTCACCCGATCATCGATGCGGTCGGCGGATAGCGTCGGATAGCGCGTCTGCTATCCAAGTCAAAGTCCTCCTGGTTGTGTTGCTGTAGCCAGACGCTAATACACCGATCGCATCTACAGCTTTCTTCTTTGCAGTCTCCATTGTTCATTAAACAAATTGCAAAAGATTCACCAACACAGATGTCCAGAATACTGTGGAATTTTGCGATGAAAACTGAGCTTTTTGTATTGGATACAATGGCGTCCCAATACTTCCGTTTCAACCATCGACGTCACGTGCATACGTCATCATACCTAGACGCATACTTGCCAACCCTCCCGGATTTTCCAGGAGACTCCCGAAATTCAGCGCCTCTCCCGAAAACCTCCCGGGACAAATTTTCTCCCGAAAATCTCCCGAAGCTGGAAGCCACGCCCCCTCCAGCTCCATGCGGACCTGAGTGACGTGTTGAAAGCCTGTTCACACGTCAGCTTTCCCACAATATAAACAGCTAATAATCGAGGGCGAGTTCTTGGTTTCTTATGTGGGTTTATTGTTAGGCAGTTTCATTAACGTCCTCCCAGCACGGTAACAACACACAACAACAGCAGTCAAGTTTTCGTCTACCGTAAAGCAGTTCGTCTGCCGTAAACAGCAATGTTGTGACACTTTTAAACAGGACAATACTGCCATCTACTGTACATGCATATGTGACCCACCCATAATGTGTCACATTTTTGTGTTGATTTATTTTATTTTGTGGTTTGAATTCGTTTTTGGAGCTGTCATTACACATTTATCAGTATTCACATTGGTCAGTAGGGGGCAATTGCCTTCCCAATTGAATGCTATCACCTGCAGACCGGAAGTGTCTTGTCATTCTGATGAGCGCGACCAGTCTGTGAACAATTGTAACGTCCTGTGTGCTTTTTCCTCCTGTATAACAGGTTAGTTTTGGTGAATCAACTCACTGAATAATATCCATGTGATCTTTATAAGTTTAAGTACACTTTCTGATGGTGGAGCCTAACTCTAAAGTGTTTGTGAGTTGTAGTTCGTATTTGTGAATGAATCCAGTGCACAGCTGCAGTAATCAATACAAAAAAGCGGCATGAGTGCGCAATGTTTATATAGGAACTTCTGATCCTAATTCAGACTCCCAAATTAGAGCTCCCGTTTTCTTATTGATTTTATAATGTATATTTGTATAATGTGTGTGTTCTGAAATAGTGACAGAGAATAGAACAAGGATGGACAATTCAACCCTTAACTCAACAATGAGTAGATGAGTGTTATGTGTGTGTATATGTGTAAATAAATGAACACTGAAATTCAAGTATCAATCAATCAATCAATGTTTATTTATATAGCCCTAAATCACAAGTGTCTCAAAGGGCTGCACAAGCCACAACGACATCCTCGGTACAAAGCCCACATATGTATTTCTTTTATTTATTTATATATATATATATATATAAATATATATGTATGTAATAATATATATATATATATATATATATATATATATATAGCTAGAATTCACTGAAAGTCAAGTGTTTCTTATATATATATCTTAACCACGCCCCCAACCATGCCCCCCACCTCCCGAAATCGGAGGTCTCAAGGTTGGCAAGTATGCCTAGACGTCTTCAACCGGAAGTTTCGCAGGAAATTTAAAATTGGCCGTATTGGCATGTGTTGCAATGTTAAGATTTCATCATTGATATATAAACTATCAGACTGCGTGGTCGGTAGTAGTGGGTTTCAGTAGGCCTTTAAACTACAAATTTGTGTTGCAGGCGTGGCAGTTTTTGGCTACTCTCTGTCCATGTCCATCGGGGGCATCCTGGCGTCTCGCTATCTTCATCAGTCCATGCTCTACGACGTCCTCCGCTCGCCCATGTCCTTTTTCGAGCGGACCCCCAGCGGCAACCTTGTCAACCGCTTTGCCAAGGAGATAGACACCATTGACACTGTCATCCCCAGTATTCTTAAAATGTTCCTGGGCTCCCTGTTCAACGTGTTGGGCTCTTCTGTTGTCATCCTGATTGCGACACCATTTGTGGCGATTGTCATTCCTTTCCTTGGACTGCTCTACTTTTTTGTGCAGGTTAGTTTTATTAAAGGGGAACATTATCACAATTTCAGAAGGGTTAATACCATTAAAAATCAGTTCCCAGTGGTTTATTTTATTTTTCGACGTTTTTTTCAAAATTTTACCCATCACGCAATATCCCTAAAAAAAACCTTCAAAGTGCCTGATTTTAACCATCGTTATATACACCCGTCCATTTTCCTGTGACGTCACACAGTGATGCCAACACAAACAAACATGGCGCATAGAACAGCAAGCTATAGCGACATTAGCTCGGATTCAGACTCGGATTTCAGCGGCTTAAGCGATTCAACAGATTACGCATGTATTGAAACGGATGGTTGTAGTGTGGAGGCAGGTAGCGAAAACGAAATTGAAGAAGAAACTGAAGCTATTGAGCCATATCGGTTTGAACCGTATGCAAGCGGAACTGACGGACACGACAGCCAGCGACACGGGAGAAAGCGAGGACGAATTCGGCGATCACTAACCAACGATTAGTATGTGTTTGTTTGGCATTAAAGGAAACTAACAACTATGAACTAGGTTTACAGCATATGAAATACATTTGGCAACAACATGCACTTTGAGAGTGCAGACAGCCCAGTTTTCATCAATTAATATATTCTGTAGACATACCCTCATGTTAGCAGGCCAGGGAAGCTAGGGTCGATATTCTTCTCTTGATCATCTTCGGTGGCATAAGGGACGGTGTGAGCCAAGACATCCAGGGGGTTTAGCTCGCTCGTCTGCGGGAACAAACTGCCGCCATTGCTTGCCGTGCTACCGAGGTCCTTTGTCCCTGAATTGCTCACACACTCCGGCAGATTCAATGGGGGTCTGGCGGCAGATTTCTTTGACTTTATCGTTGGAAATGCATCTGCTTTGAGTGTCGCAGGATATCCACACATTCTTGCCATCTCTGTCGTAGCATAGCTTTCGTCGGTAAAGTGTGCGGAACAAACGTCCAATTTCTTGCCACTTTGGCATCTTTGGGCCACTGGTGCAACTTGAATCCGTCCCTGTTCGGGTTGTTACACCCTCCGACAACACACCGACGAGGCATGATGTCTCCAAGGTACGGAAAATAGTCGAAAAAAACGGAAAATAACAGAGCTGATTTGACTCGGTGTTTGAGAAAATGGCGTTGTGACGTCATCGCTCCGAGAGCGAATATTAGAAAGGCGTTTAATTGGCCAAAATTCACCCATTTAGAGTTCGGAAATCGGTTAAAAAAAATATGGTCTTTTTTCTGCAACATCAAGGTATATATTGACGCTTACATAGGTCTGGTGATAATGTTCCCCTTTAAGTGTTCTTTCTCTTTTGATTTTCCGCAAAAGGGCTAATGGCATACTGCTATATAAGAGTCTGACTTTTTGACCACTCTGTGCAGAGGTTTTACGTGGCATCCTCACGCCAGCTTAAGCGCCTGGAGTCGGTCAGCCGGTCGCCCATCTACACCCACTTTAATGAAACACTACTGGGCACGTCTGTCATCAGAGCTTTTGGGGAACAAAAGCGCTTCATCCAAGAGAGCGACCAGAGGGTTGACTACAACCAGAAGGCCTACTACCCAAGCATTGTGGCAAACAGGTTAGTTATTCATTGTGAGGCGGTACAGGTGGTGTACCCTCTGGTAACCGATATTTGAGAACTTTTGACTCACCACTGTTTCGTCCACAGATGATAGAATAGTGGGGAAGTCACCTTGGAGTGGAACTCTTGAGAAAAACTTTCATTCCTAATCTTTTTTTTTTTTTTTGCTGTTTATGTGCAGATGGCTGGCAATTCGTCTGGAGTTTGTTGGCAACTGCATTGTGTCATCTTCAGCCTTGTTTGCTGTCATAGCCAGAGAGAACCTCAGCCCAGGTATAATGGGTTTGTCAATCTCCTACGCCCTTCAGGTAAGTTTGGCCATGCAAGTTGTATTTTCATACAATTTGCTATTCAAATTACACTGCGTCAAACCTGCTCTCGGTGTTGCACAATATTAATTAGTGATGTGCGATATCGCAAAGTTTTTTCCCCGATACCAAGTAAAATTCAGGTTGGTAACACAACAGTAAACATGAAAGAAAAAAGAGCAAAAAATCGGAATGTAATGAGAAAAAGCTGACATTTTTAAACTAATAATTAATAATAATGTACGTAGTCACCTATAACTCAAAGTGTTGTCTTTAGATATATATAATATCTGTTTTTAGCATTTTTTTTTTTAATTAAAAAATATCGAAATGGCCCTTGGTGGAAAAAGTTGAGACACCCCTGATATAAAATATTAGAAGCTCTCAAAATACAAATAAAGTACACTTAAGATATAAAGAAAGTTTAGTTTGTTCATTACAAAATAAATAAAACTAACATATGGATTAATTAAAAAAATTACAACAACTATAAAACACTGTTAAATATGTACAAACCCCGTTTCCATATGAGTTGGGAAATTGTGTTAGATGTAAATATAAACGGAATACAATGATTTGCAAATCATTTTCAACCCATACTCAGTTGAATATGCTACAAAGACAACATATTTGATGTTCAAACTGATAAACATTTTTATTTTTGCAAATAATCATTAACTTTAGAATTTGATGCCAGCAACACGTGACAAAGTAGTTGGGAAAGGTGGCAATAAATACTGATAAAGTTGAGGAATGCTCATCAAACATTTATTTGGAACATCCCACAGGTGAGCAGGCAAATTGGGAACAGGTGGGTGCCATGATTGGTTATAAAAGTAGATTCCATGAAATGCTCAGTCATTCACAAACAAGGATGGGGCGAGGGTCACCACTTTGTCAACAAATGTGTGAGCAAATTGTTGAACAGTTTAAGAAAAACCTTTCTCAACCAGCTATTGCAAGGAATTTAGGGATTTCACCATCTACGTTCCGTAATATCATCAAAGGGTTCAGAGAATCTGGAGAAATCACTGCACATAAGCAGCTTAAGCCCGTGACCTTCGATCCCTCAGGCTGTACTGCATCAACAAGCGACATCAGTGTGTAAAGGATATCACCACATGGGCTCAGGAACACTTCAGAAACCCACTGTCAGTAACTACAGTTGGTCGCTACATCTGTAAGTGCAAGTTAAAACTCTCCTATGCGAGGCGAAAACCGTTTATCAACAACACCCAGAAACGCCGTCGGCTTCGCTGGGCCTGAGCTCATCTAATATGGACTGATACAAAGTGGAAAAGTGTTCTGTGGTCTGACGAGTCCACATTTCAAATTGTTTTTGGAAACTGTGGACGTCGTGTCCTCCGGACCAAAGAGGAAAAGAACCATCCGGATTGTTATAGGCGCAAAGTTGAAAAGCCAGCATCTGTGATGGTATGGGCTTGCATTAGTGCCCAAGACATGGGTAACTTACACATCTGTGAAGGCGCCATTAATGCTGAAAGGTACATACAGGTTTTGGAGCAACATATATTGCCATCCAAGCAACGTTACCATGGACGCCCCTGCTTATTTCAGCAAGACAATGCCAAGCCACGTGTTACATCAACGTGGCTTCATAGTAAAAGAGTGCGGGTACTAGACTGGCCTGCCTGTAGTACAGACCTGTCTCCCATTGAAAATGTGTGGCGCATTATGAAGCCTAAAATAGCACAACGGAGACCCCCGGACTGTTGAACAACTTAAGCTGTACATCAAGCAAGAATGGGAAAGAATTCCACCTGAGAAGCTTAAAAAAATGTGTCTCCTCAGTTCCCAAACGTTTACTGAGTGTTGTTAAAAGGAAAGGCCATGTAACACATTGGTGAACATGCCCTTTCCCAACTACTTTGGCACGTGTTGCAGCCATGAAATTCTAAGTTAATTATTATTTGCAAAAACAAATAAAGTTTATGAGTTTGAACATCAAATATGTTGTCTTTGTAGTGCATTCAATTGAATATGGGTTGAAAATGATTTGCAAATCATTGTATTCCGTTTATATTTACATCTAACACAATTTCCCAACTCATATAGAAACGGGGTTTGTAACTGAACATTAATATTGTCGGTTATGGAGTTAAACAACCATTTTATTTTTATTAAATGATTACATAGGTAAATAACTATAAGAAGAAGAAAAAAACAGTCAGTATGTAATGAGAAAAAGCTGGAATGTTCTAACTAATAATAATAATAATAATAATATACTGTGGAGGTTGCCCTCCAGGGGGTTCTTTGGACCACCAAACACCGACATGAGAGCCCGGTTCAGGTTCACAATACAGTTAAATTTTTAAAATTGTATTTTTAGCATAGCACCAGCCTGCAATAATAAAAATATACGGGTGATAATGGCCCTTGAACACCCTTGCTTTTAGACCACATAAGTAAGATTTTGGCCCGCCAAGTGCTTTTCCATTTAGCCTACCAAAGTTTGGCTTCCCAGATTTGTACTTGGTCCCTTGGCGGCAAAAGGTTTGGGCACCCCTGCCTAGACGCTTGTATGATGTACAAACCCCGCTTCCATATGAGTTGGGAAATTGTGTTAGATGTAAATATAAACAGAATACAATGATTTGCAAATCCTTTTCAACCCATATTCAGTTGAATGTACTACAAAGACAAGATATTTGATGTTCAAACTCATAAACTTTATTTTTTTTTTTGCAAATAATAATTAACTTAGAATTTCATGGCTGCAACACGTGCCAAAGTAGTTGGGAAAGGGCATGTTCACCACTGTGTTCTTCTCAGGTGGAATTCTTTCCCATTCTTGCTTGATGTACAGCTTAAGTTGTTCAACAGTCCGGGGGTCTCCGTTGTGCTATTTTAGGCTTCATAATGCGCCACACATTTTCAATGGGAGACAGGTCTGGACTACAGGCAGGCCAGTCTAGTACCCGCACCCTTTTACTATAAAGCCACGTTGATGTAACACGTGGCTTGGCATTGTCTTGCTGAAATAAGCAGGGGCGTCCATGGTGACGTTGCTTGGATGGCAACATATGTTGCTCTAAAACCTGTATGTACCTTTCAGCATTAATGGCGCCTTCACAGATGTGTAAGTTACCCATGTCTTGGGCACTAATACACCCCCATACCATCACAGATGCTGGCTTTTCAATTTTGCGCCTATAACAATCCGGATGGTTCTTTTCCTCTTTGGTCCGGAGGACACGACGTCCACAGTTTCCAAAAACTATTTGAAATGCGGACTCGTCAGACCACTTTTCCATTTTGTATCAGTCCATCTTAGATGAGCTCAGGCCCAGCGAAGCCGACGGCGTTTCTGGGTGTTGTTGATAAACGGTTTTCGCCTTGCATAGGAGAGTTTTAACTTGCACTTACAGATGTAGCGACCAACTGTAGTTACTGACAGTGAGTTTCTGAAGTGTTCCTGAGCCCATGTGGTGATATCCTTTACACACTGATGTCGCTTGTTGATGCAGTACAGCCTGAGGGATCGAAGGTCACGGGCTTAGCTGCTTACGTGCAGTGATTTCTCCAGATTCTCTGAACACTTTGATGATATTACGGACCGTAGATGGTGAAATCCCTACATTCCTTGCAATAGCTGGTTGAGAAAGGTTTTTCTTAAACTGTTCAACAATTTGCTCACGCATTTGTTGACAAAGTGGTGACCCTCGCCCCATCCTTGTTTGTGAATGACTGAGCATTTCATGGAATCTACTTTTATACCCAATCATGGCACCCACCTGTTCCCAATTTGCCTGTTCACCTGTGGGATGTTCCAAATAAGTGTTTGATGAGCATTCCTCAACTTTATCAGTATTTATTGCCACCTTTCCCAACTTCTTTGTCACGTGTTTCTGGCATCAAATTCTAAAGTTAATGATTATTTGCAAAAAAATAAAAAGTTTATCAGTTTGAACATCAAATATGTTGTCTTTGTAGCATATTCAACTGAATATGGGTTGAAAAGGATTTGCAAATCATTGTATTCCGTTTATATTTACATCTAACACAATTTCCCAACTCATATGGAAACGGGGTTTGTAAATCAAACTTTTTATGTGTGAAGACTATTTGACAGAAACTTGGTTTAGGTTCAACATGAGTACATGAGGATAACTTCAATCGCTTTGTGGCTTCCCTGTCTCATGTGCAGTTGACAACCTCTCTTACCTGGCTGGTCAGGATGTCTTCTGAGGTGGAGACCAACATAGTGGCTGTGGAGAGAGTGAAAGAGTACAGTGACACAGAGAAAGAGGTACAACTAATCATTTTATTGCTATTGTTATATAAAGAGTTATGCATAACAACACACTATTTTTTGGGTTGTCCTACTGAATCGTGAGAAAAGTGCAAAAATGGTGCAAATACATCTTCTTTTAGATGTTTAAATAATAGTAATAATAGTGCTGTCTTTTTTATTTGTATGTACAGTATTAAACAATCGGCCTGTAAACTTTTTTTCCGGTGTAGTACTCTGTGTAATTTTGTATCCCCTTACCAGAGAAAATTCATTTTTTGGTTGTATAAAAAAAACCAAAAAAAACTTTACATTTGTAATAAAGTAGTTTTGTAACGTTAAGAAATAAAAATACATGACTTAAATTGTGAACAAATAAATAGTTAACTAGAACAAAGTTAAATGGGAGCTTTTTGTGAATGTTGTCTGTCATTTACAATCCATTCTAACTAGAGATGTCCGATAATGGCTTTTTTGCCGATTTCCGATATTGTCCAACTCTTAATTACCGATACCGATATCAACCGATACCGATATATACAGTTGTGGAATTAACACATTATTATGCCTAATTTTGTTGTGATGCCCCGCTGGATGCATTCAACAATGTAACTTTACCATGAATTGATTAACGTACATATTCAGTTGTACGTAATATGTACTGTACTGTGCAATCTACTAATACAAGTTTCAATCAATCAATCAAAAACAAGGTTTTCCAAAATAAGAGAACAACTTCAACTCCAGTTATGGAAAAAAAGTGCCAACATGGCACTGCCATATTTATTATTGAAGTCACAAAGTGAATTATTTTTTTTAACATGCCTCAAAACAGCAGCTTGGAATTTGGGACATGCTCTCCCTGAGATAATCCTGATACCCACTACAACTATGGGAAATACTATACTTTAACTGTCACAAAGTGCATTATTGTTGTTTTTTTTCAAATATGCCTCAAAACAACAGCTACAAAAACAATGAAGGCACACAGCTTCAGTCCAGAGTATACGAGAGCATACTTGCCAACCTTGACACCTCCAAATTCGGGAGATGGGGGGCGGGGTTTGGTGGTAGCGGGGGGTGTATATTGTAGCGTCCCGGAAGAGTTAGTGCTGCAAGGGGTTCTGGGTATTTGTTCTGTTGTGTTACGGTGCGGATGTTCTCCCGAAATGTGTTTGTCATTCTTGTTTGGTGTGGGTTCACAGTGTGGCACATATTTGTAACAGTGTTAAAGTTGTTTCTACGGCCACCTTCAGTGTGACCTGTATGGCTGTTGATCAAGTATGCCTTGCATTCACTTATGTGTGTGTAAAAGCTGCATATATTATGTGACTGAGCCGGAACGCTGTTTGTATGTAGGAAAAGCGGACGTGACGACAGGTTGTAGAGGACGCTTAAGGCACGCCCCTAATAGTGTTGTCCGGGTGGAAATCTGGAGATTGGTTGCCCCGGGAGAGTTTCGGGAGGGGCACTGAAATTCGGGAGTCTCCCGGGAAAATCGGGAGGTTGAAACCGATACCAATAATTTCCGATATTACATTTTAAAGCATTTATCGGCCGCTAATATCAGCATGCCGATATTTTCGGACATCTCTAGTATCGTTGGTGATTTTTTGATGTTTTTTAAAGGTCTTTATGCATTAACTGCGTACTTGGAATGCATACAAACTAGAGATGTCCGATAATATCGGCCTGCCGATATCGGCCGATAAATGCTTTAAAATGTAATATCGGAAAATATCGGTATCGATTTTTTTATTATCGGTATTGGGTTTTTTGTTTTTTGTTTTCTTCTCTTTTTTTTTTTTTTTTTTTTTTTTTAATTAAATCAACATAACACAAGATACACTTACAATTAGTACACCAACCCAAAAATCCTCCCTCCCCCATTTACCCTCATTCACACAAAAGGGTTGTTTCTTTCTGTTATTAATATTGTGGTTCCTACATTATATATCAATATATATCAATACAGTCTGCAAGGGATACAGTCCGTAAGCACACATGATTGTGCGTGCTGCTGGTCCACTAATAGTACTAACCTTTAACAATTAATTTGACTCATTTTCATGAATTACTAGTTTCTATGTAACTGTTTTTATATTGTTTAACTTTCTTTTTTATTCAAGAAAATGTTTTTAATTTATTTATCTTATTTTATTTAAAAACAATTTTTTTAAAAGGACCTTATCTTCACCATACCTGGTTGTCCAAATTAGGCATAACAATGTGTTAATTCCACGACTGCATATATCGGTATCGGTTGATATCGGTATTGATTGATATCGGTATCGGTAATTAAAGAGTTGGACAATATCGGAATATCGGATATCAGCAAAAAGCCATTATCGGACATCCCTAATAAAAACATATGTGTTGTTGTCCTACATGGGGATTGTGAATGATAAGCAAATTTTTAAAAAGTGCAGTTTCCCTTTAAAGTGCTCTTTTTTGTGGATTCTAATAAAGATGTGTAAATTATAACTCGTTTGACAAGTCTGAGTAGTTTTACTGTTCTCCACCAAATGCGTTACATATACAGTATCTATCATAGACTAACCATACGTCCTCTTTTCCCCGGACATGTCCTCTTTTGCGGGGCTGTCCGGGCGGAGTTTCTTAAATGCCTCAAATGTCCGGTATTTTGAGTTAGGGTTGCGTGTATTTTCAATGTACGTCCAGGGTTAAGAAGGGGTTAAAAACAAAACAAATTGTGAAGGTTTGCGCACGCAGCAACATTCGTGAGGGAGGGGCAGAGACAGAGAGCGAGACAGTGGAGAGACAGACAGGACACAAGAGAGAAGCCGAAACGTAAATGCAACTTCACGGATGATTTGCGGGAAAAGTATGTGTGTTTTGGTCTTGGCCGTGACACATGGGAAGCAGAATGCACTGTGTGCAAAGCAGGAAGGTATATATCTGTGGCAAATAAAGATCTACAAGCCCATATGGACACTACAAAGCACAAAACAGCTGTGCAGGGCGAGAGCTCGTCTGCTGTTTTTTTGTTTAAATTTAATTAACTTGTTTTGAGACATTATTTATGTTTAGATTATATACAAGAGGTTATTTTGAATATTTCTACCTCTGCACTTTTTTTCCAAAACTGTGAATGTTACAGAATATAAGTGTGACTTATTTTGTTATACTGTCAAGCAGTGTTGGCGTTAACACACTTTTTGTGTCTTTAACGCATTGAAATCAGAAATGACCATTTGCGGCCCACAGCTAATGTTTTAAAGGCCCACGGCACATTCTAAAAATACTATTAAAATAAACAAAAACATAACAAAAGTGAAATGAAAAAAGCTTAAAGGTGAAATGTAATTTAGAAAAAGTTGCAATGTTGACTAATAAAACAAAGCTGTTTTTTTTTCTTTCAAACTGTCATTGCTCAAAACATAATATTGAATCAAAATCAATGTTATTATGAATTATTGACCTATCCAAGGTTACTTCACATCAAATATTCCACTTTGAAAAATATTTTTGGTGGAAGATTTTGCATATTTTGTGTGTTTGCCATAAAAAACATAGTTTTGTTTGACAAAAAAGGGCCGAAAACAAACAAACAAAAAAACCAACATACAAAAAAAAACATAAAAAAACTAAAACATTTAGAAATGAGGGATAGATGTGAAGTTGATGTAGACTCCAGAGATTTAAGCGTTAAATATAAAATGTATGTATGCCCTGGCACACCATTATCATCATTTCATGACCCAAGCAAAACACTTTTTACACTTTTATACTGAAATAAATACACCTACAACTTATTAAATAAAAACATAGAAAAAATTAGTTTTTTACTGTTTTCCTTTTTTTTTGGTGACTTATCCTGTTTCGTTGGTATTTTGCTGTAGCAGTTTCATGTCTTCCTTGTGCGCTATTCCCCGCAGCTGCTTTGTTTTAGTAATCAAAAATATTTCAGTTGTTTTTATCCTTCTTTGTGGGGACATTGTTGATTGTCATGTCATGTTCGGATGTACTGCGTGGACGTCGTCTTTGCTCCACACGCTGTAAATCTTTGCTGTCGTCCAGCATTCTGTTTTTGTTTACTTTGTAGCCAGTTCAGTTTTAGTTTCGTTCCCTAAGCTTCAATGCCTTTTTTTAGGGGCACTCACCTTTTGTTTATTTTTGGTTTTAGTTCCCGACATCTACAAAGCAATTAGCTACCTGCTGCCACCTACTGATAGGGAAGAGTATTTCACGGTTACTCTGCTGAGCTAAATTTAGACAGCACCGACACTCAACAACAACATATCATTTGCAGACTATAACTAATGGTTTGCAAAGAATATTTTTACCCCAAATAGGTGAAATTACATAATCTCCCACGGCACACTAGACTGTATCTCACGGCACACTAGTGTGCAGTGAGAAAAACACTGTGTTAAAGAACTGATAAAAGGAGATAATAGCTCAATGACCAATGATAAATTACAAAGCCAGAAAATTATGATATACCCTTTAAAGATTTACTAAGCTACATAAAACTGGAATTACACCAGGAGGTTCAATATTATACCTTAAAGGCCTACTGAAATGCGATTTTCTTATTTAAACGGGGATAGCAGGTCCATTCTATGTGTCATACTTGATCATTTCGCGATATTGCCATATTTTTGCTGAAAGGATTTAGTAGAGAACATCGACGATAAAGTTCGCAACTTTTGGTCGCTGATAAAAAAGCCTTGCCTGTACCGGAAGTAGCAGACGAGTAGCGTGACGTCACAGGTTGTGGAGCTCCTCACATCCGCACATTGTTTACAATCATGGCCACCAGCAGCGAGAGCGATTCGGACCGAGAAAGCGACGATTTCCCCATTAATTTGAGCGAGGATGAAAGATTTGTGGATGAGGAAAGTGAGAGTGAAGGACTAGAGGGCAGTGGGAGCGATTCAGATAGGGAAGATGCTGTGAGGGGCGGGTGGGACATGATATTCAGCTGAGAATGACTAAAACAATAAATAAACACAAGACATATATATACTCTATTAGCCACAACACAACCAGGCTTATATTTAATATGCCACAAATTAATCCCGCATAACAAACACCTCCCCCCTCCCGTCCATATAACCCGCCAATACAACTCAAACACCTGCACAACACACTCAATCCCACAGCCCAAAGTACCGTTCACCTCCCCAAAGTTCATACAGCACATATATTTCCCCAACGTTACGTACGTGACATGCACATAGCGACACGCACGTACGGGCAAGCGATCAAATGTTTGGAAGCCGCAGCTGCATGCGTACTCACGGTACCGCGTCTGCGCATCCAACTCAAAGTCCTCCTGGTAAGAGTCTCTGTTGTCCCAGTTCTCCACAGGCCAATGGTAAAGCTTGACTGTCATCTTTCGGGAATGTAAACAATGAAACACCGGCTGTGTTTGTGTTGCTGAAGTCGGCCGCAATACACCGCTTCCCACCTACAGCTTTCTTCTTTGCTGTCTCCATTGTTCATTGAACAAATTGCAAAAGATTCACCAACACAGATGTCCACAATACTGTGGAATTTTGCGATGAAAACAGACGACTTAATAACTGGCCACCATGCTGTCCCAAAATGTCCTCTACAATCCGTGACGTCACGCGCCGGCGTCGTCATACCCAGACGTTTTCAGCAGGATATTTCGCGCGAAATTAAAAATTGCACTTTAGTAAGCTAACCCGGCCGTATTGGCATGTGTTGCAATGTTAAGATTTCATCATTGATATATAAACTATCAGACTGCGTGGTCGGTAGTAGTGGGTTTCAGTAGGCCTTTATGGTCATCTCCAGTAATGTAATGTCTTCTTTTCTTGGGGACTAACAGCATATTGTAAATGTATTTAGTTTGAGTTCATTCTGTTTTAGATTGAAATTGCACAAAAAAGCAATAGGATAAGGAACAGGTGATTAGATTTTGAGAGTGATCCGGATAATTTTTACTACGTTGCCTTACGTTTATGTTACAAGGCTGAACTTTTTAATGTTTGTATGATCGCGGCTCTCGCCCCGCCTCCACCCACAGAGAAAATTACACTGGATGACTCACAAGAGTGTTCAATCTGGTTTGTTTTTGTTCCGCTACAGAACAAACAAGCGGATTTTCATTAAACTTTCAGGAAATGTCAGAAATAGAATAAGAAACAATGGATTCCATTTTCCGTGTCTGGTTTCAATACTTTTTTTTAAAGATTCTTTATGACTGGGACATAGGGCCTGGTGGAGGTCTGCGCTTTCAGAGTGCTTTTGTAGTTTTTAAGTATGCATTTTTACCATCATTACCAGGCTGAGTGGAGGCACGAGCCATCCAGCCTTGATCCCGGCTGGCCCACTGAAGGATGCATCACCTTTAAAGGCTTTGGCCTGCGATACCGCCACGATCTGGACCTGGCCATCCGCAACATCACTGCCAGCATCAAGGGCGGAGAGAAGGTGTGCCATTGTGCTTGCAAATCCCCAGTTGTACTTACAGCGCACTGCAAAAAGTCAGTGTTCAAAAACAAGAAGAAAAAAAAAAAAATTGGGGTATTTTATTTGAACTAAGCAATATTATCTGCCAATAGAACAAGAAAATTGGGCTTGTCAAGACTTTCCAAAACAAGTAAAATTAGCTAACCCCAATGAACCCAAAAATACCTTAAAATAAGTATATTCTCACTAATAACAAGTGCACTTTTCTTGGTAGAAAAAAAAGAGACCTTTTTGCTCAATATGTTGAAAAATATTCTTAATTGAAGTAAATGCTAGTGCCATTATCTTGACATAATGATGTGCGCTCGGCATCATGATTTTTTTTTTCATGCTTGAAGTAAGAAATGATTACTTTAAAAAAGTAGTTTTATACTTGTGAGTGTTGATGACACAGCTTTGCAACAGTTGATATTCTAGTTTCAAGCATGTTTTACTCAATATAGGTCATCAAATCTCAGCAACAAGCTGTAATATCTTACTGAGATCATTTAGGACCAAAACCCTTAAAACAAGTAAAACACTCTAACATAAAATCTGCTTAGTGAGAAGAATGATGTTATCAGACAGAAAATAAGCAAATATCACCCTTATTTGAGATATTTCATCTTACTTAGATTTCAGTTTTTGCAGTGTGTATACTCATTGGAAGATACAAGCTAATTTTCTTGCAAAATATATATATAAAAAAAAAGAAAAAAGATTGCTATTGGCAGGTGAATATAATAAAGTAATTTATTTAATAATTATTATTAATTATAATTAATTACAAAGTATTATATAAAGTGACCCAAAAGTCTGAACACATGCAAAAATGCATATGTGTTGTATAATTAATGAAGGATATACCGTATTTTTCCGAGTATAAGTCACTCCGGAGTATAAGTCGCACCGGCCGAAAATGCATAATAAAGAAGGAAAAAAACATATATAAGTCGCACTGGAGTATAAGTCGCATTTTTGGGGGAAATGTATTTGATAAAAGCCAACACCAAGAATAGACATTTGAAAGGCAATTTAAAATAAATAAAGAATAGTGAACAACAGGCTGAATAAGTGTACGTTATATGAGGCATAAATAACCAACTGGTATGTTAACGTAACATATTATGGTAAGAGTCATTCAAATAACTATAACATATAGAACATGCTATACGTTTACCAAACAATCTGTCACTCCTAATCGCTAAATCCCATGAAATCTTATACGTCTAGTCTCTTACGTGAATGAGCTAAGTAATATTATTTGATATTTTACGGTAATGTGTTAATCATTTCACACACAAGTCGCTCCTGAGTATAAGTCGCACCCCCGGCCAAACTATGGAAAAAACTGCGACTTATAGTCCGAAAAATACGGTAAATTAATAATTCTAATTCATTACAAAATAAGGTGACCCAAAAGTCTGAACACAGGCAAAAATGCATACGTGTTGTATAATTATTGAAAGATATACTCCATATATTTCACATTTTTTAATTTACTGTTGAACACTACTGTTGTGCAGACGGTGCACGACAATTAAAACTCAGTTCATCTGATGGAGTAGTATTGTTATTTGTTTTGTAATTGCATTGTTAGTTGTATTTCCCCACATAATCATCATCATGTCGACTAAAATCTTTTCTAAATCTTCCTCTAAGGTGGGAATTGTGGGACGCACTGGAGCGGGAAAGTCGTCCCTAACGTTGGGGCTTTTCAGGATGATCGAGGCAGCTGAGGGACAAATTTTCATTGACGGGGTGAACATTTCTGAACTGGGCCTTCATGAGCTGCGCTCCAGAATCACCATTATACCACAGGTCAGTGCTAAACAGTGGGGGGAAAAAACACAAACATGGAGTCTGATTTCAAACAAATAGTTTTCAATGTACTGTATTTTTCGGAGTAGAAGTCGTACCGGAGTATAAGTCGCACCTGCCGAAAATGCATAATAAAAAAGGAAAAAAACATATATAAGTTGCACTGGAGCCCGGCCAAGCTATGAAAAAAACTGCGACTTATAGTCCAAAAAATATGGTACTCCTTTCTAACCAAGTCACATATGACCGTGACACAAAGCATCTGCTGCGTGGAAAGTAGCATGAGATGTGACTGACGGCAGCTGCGGTTAAATGTGTTCACTGTGTTGCTAGTGCTAGTTAATAAAGTGAAAGTGCAGCAGTATCTCTCCTTGGCCAAAAGCGGGACATTATATTAATGTAGTGTACAAACCTTTAGATCGCCCTAAATATGTCTTTTTGTGTACGAATGTCTCTGTGTACGAACACTTCATTGATTCATTTTGGGTCTCGCTGGCAGCCCTTTTGTTTGTGCTCGTTTTGAAGAGACTGAGGAAGCCTACTTTGTCCCGCAGCAAGTTTTTAATTGTGATGAGTAGAGATGTCCGATAATGGCTTTTTTGCCGATATCCGATATTCCGATATTATCCAACTCTTAATTACCGATGCCGATATATACAGTCGTGGAATTAACACATTATTATGCCTAATTTTGTTGTGATGCCCCGCTGGATGCATTAAACAATGTAACAAGGTTTTCCAAAATAAATCAACTCAAGTTATGGAAATAAGTGCCAACATGGCACTGCCATATTTATTATTGAAGTCACAAAGTGCATTTTTTTTTTTTAACATGCCTCAAAACAGCAGCTTGGAATTTGGGACATGCTCTCCCTGAGAGAGCATGAGGAGGTTGAGGTGGGGGCGTAGGGGGTAACGGGGGGTGTATATTGTAGCGTCCCGGAAGAGTTAGTGCTGCAAGGGGTTCTGGGTATTTGTTCTGTTGTGTTTATGTTGTGTTACGGTGCGGATGTTTTTCCGAAATGTGTTTGTCATTCTTGTTTAGTGTGGGTTCACAGTGTGGCGTAGAGCTGGGCGATATGGCCTTTTTTTAATATTGCGATATTTTAAGGCCATATCGCGATACACGATATATATCTCGATATTTTGCCTTAGCCTTGAATGAACACTTGATGCATATAATCACAGCAGTGTGATGATTCTATGTGGCTACATTAAAACATTCTTCTTCATACTGCATTAATATATGCTACTTTTAAACTTTCATGCAGAGAAGGAAATCACAACTAAAAAAAAAATCACTATTTTTTTCATACGGTGTTGATCTGGAAATATTTGCCTCGGCATTTTGATGGACGTGTGGCACCAAACGGAGATATTGACGTGCGGAGTAAGCCCTCTTCATTGTCTAGCGGGGGACTTTTCAAATGATGCTACATATTAGCAGTGTAGCCGAGTGTTCTGGGATCGCCTATACAGTGTACTTATCTAATAAAATAATAAACGGGAGAAATTAGAGCAGGTTCGGTAGCCACCGCTTCTTTAATGTCAACATCACACACCTCCTTCCACAACCACATACACCCTATGTCACAGCCCTACGGTACCTCTGGAGGGACAAAACTCCTCCTTACTAACACACTCTGGTAACTTGGGACACCCTGAACTGTTTGTTACAGAAGTAATGCTGTGTTATCCGGCACAACAGTCAGGGGGTGCATTCTACGGCGGGGGTTCGTTATCCGGCACAACACCTGCTGCAATACACCGCTTCCCACCTACAGCTTTCTTCTTTGCTGTCTCCATTGTTCATTGAACAAATTGCAAAAGATTCACCAACACAGATGTCCAGAATACTGTGGAATTTTGCCATGAAAACAGACGACTTAATAGCTGGCCACCATGCTGTCCCAAAATGTCCTCTACAATCCGTGACGTCATGCGCAGGCGTCATCATACCGAGACGTTTTCAGCAGGATATTTCGGTGCGAAATTTAAAATTGCACTTTAGTAAGCTAACCCGGCCGTATTGGCATGTGTTGCAATGTTAAGATTTCATTATTGATATATAAACTATCAGACTGCGTGGTCGGTAGTAGTGGGTTTCAGTAGGCCTTTAATCTGACTTAGATTTCAGTTTTTACAGTGTACTAACAAATGAATTATAATGTAATTATTGTACGATCGGGAAGATTAGTGAAGCTTGCAGGGCAATCACTCTGTCGACTGGTTGCAATACAAGAAGTGAGCAAATAGCACAGGGGACTCACACAGAATCCTTTTTGAAGTGTACTGATGGCACTATTCGATTTAAGGCTTATTATATATGTCTTTTCCTTCCTCAGGACCCAGTGCTGTTTTCAGGCTCTCTGAGGATGAACTTGGACCCGTTCGACACCTACTCTGATGACGAAATATGGAAAGCGCTGGAGTTCTCGCATCTGAAAAACTTTGTGTCCGGCCTGCCAGACAAACTCAGCCATGAGTGCAGTGAAGGGGGAGAGAATCTCAGGTAAAACCTTTTGTCTAAAACAAGCTTGTTCGATGAGACGGAAAATCCACACTCTTCTACAGTGGAACCTGTTTATGTCGACTTGACTGCAATAACTATTAAACTGTCCTGCATAGACAAATCTTTCTTCCGGTGGCTAATTGCATATGATGTCATGCACTGCAAAAAGTCAGTGTTCAAAAACAAGAAAAAAAATTACAAAAATGAGGGGTATTTTATTTGAACTAAGCAAAATTATCTGCCAATAGAACAAGAGAATTCGGCTTGTCAAGACTTTCCAAAACAAGTAAAATTAGCTAACTTCAATGAACCCAAAAATACCTTTAAAATAATTATATTCTCACTAATAACAAGTGCACTTTTCTTGGTAGAAAAAAAAGAGACCTTTTTGCTCAATATGTTGAAAAATATTCTTAAATGAAGTAAATGCTAGTGCCATTATCTTGACATAATGATATGCGCTCGGCATTACATTTCTTGAAACCAGCAAACTTATACTAAAAACTAATTTATTGTTCTTAATGGAAAGGCAACAAGGCAACCGCTTGTTACTTTCGGGGTCTCCTAGCCGCTCAGGCAAATCATATGGTTTAAAAATGCATTTTTCCATGGATAACATGACATCATTGCGCCAAGTGCGTGCTCTTTCAGTCAATTAGTGCGCATATATACAGCCCGGTCCCCGGCTAAAAAATTTAAAATTGTAATTTTGAAGAATTGATCTGAATGTGCATGAACTATTTCTGTTCAAAATTGTTTGAAATGTTAAATGTTTAAATATTAACTGTCAGTTTACTGTACTGTGCCAACTGTACTACTATATAAGTACGTATTTTCTATTGTTTCATTGAAAATAAAACAGCAAAGTCCATTTGGCTGTCATCTGTTTTAATTATTAAACACAATTGTGTCAATCATGATTTATTTCATGCTTGAAGTAAGAAATTATTACTTTAAAAAAGTAGTTTTATACTTGTGAGTGTTGATGACAAAGCTTTGCAACAGTTGATATTCTAGTTTCAAGCATGTTTTACTCAATATAGGTCATCAAATCTCAGCAACAAGCTGTAATATCTTACTGAGATCATTTAGGACCAAAACACTTAAAACAAGTAAAAGACTCTAACATAAAATCTGCTTAGTGAGAAGAATGATCTTATCAGACAGAAAATAAGCAAATATCACCCTTATTTGAGATATTTAATCTTACTTAGATTTCACTTTTTCCAGTGTTTTTCTTTTTTCACGGTTTAACCAACACAATGAGCATAGCATTAAAACAAGTGAGAATGAATGTAGAGTTTGAGCAGAAAATGCTGTATTGCTGTTTTGTTCTTGGCTGTTCCAGTCGTTTAAATAGAGAGATAAGAAAGAGCTTTCATAGAGTCCCGAAAGAAGTGGTTGATAAAGGTAATAAAGTCAAGGAAAATGAAAGTGCCTCGAAGGAAATGGCTCCTAAAAATATCACTTTCATCATCTTGGGGAATACAATCGGACCATGCTCGTGTTTGCAGTGATTACTGTGTCAAATGTTTGTTTAAATATTTTATTTGTTTGAGAACATTTTCTGTGATCAATCAAGTGTATTCTCTACTTGTACATGTAACGGTACGTGTATTTGTATTGAACCGTTTCTGTACGAGGGGGTTCGGTTCGGAGGTGTACCGAACGAGTTTCCACACGGACATATTAAAGGGGAACATTATCACAATTTCAGAATGGTTAAAACCATTAAAAATCAGTTCCCAGTGGCTTATTTTATTTTTCGAAGTTTTTTTCAAAATTTTACCCATCACGCAATATCCCTAAAAAAAAAAAAAGCTTCAAAGTGCCTGATTTTAACCATCGTTATATACACCCGTCCATTTTCCTGTGACGTCACATAGTGAAGCCAACACAAACAAACATGGCGGAAAGAACATCAAGCTATAGCGACATTAGCTCGGATTCAGACTCGGATTTCAGCGGCTTCAGCGATTCATCAGATTACGCATGTATTGAAACGGATGGTTGTAGTGTGGAGGCAGGTAGCGAAAACGAAATTGAAGAAGAAACTGAAGCTATTGAGCCATATCGGTTTGAACCGTATGCAAGCGAAACCGACGAAAACGACACGACGGCCAGCGACACGGGAGAAAGCGAGGACGAATTCGGCGATCGCCTTCTAACCAACGATTGGTATGTGTTTGTTTGGCATTAAAGGAAACTAACAACTATGAACTAGGTTTACAGCATATGAAATACATTTGGCAACAACATGCACTTTGAGAGTGCAGACAGCCCAGTTTTCATCAATTGATATATTCTGTACACATACCCTCATCCGCGCTCTTTTCCTGAAAGCTGATCTGTCCAGTTTTGGAGTTGATGTCAGCAGGCCAGGGAAGCTAGGGTCGATAGGGGGTTTAGCTCGCTCGTCTGCGGGAACAAACTGCCGCCATTGCTTGCCGTGCTAGCGAGGACCTTTGTCCCTGAATTGCTCACACACTCCGGCAGATTCAATGGGGGTCTGGCGGCAGATTTCATTGACTTTATCGTTGGAAATGCATCTGCTTTGAGTGTCGCAGGATATCCACACATTCTTGCCATCTCTGTCGTAGCATAGCTTTCGTCGGTAAAGTGTGCGGAACAAACGTCCGATTTCTTGCCACTTTCGCATCTTTGGGCCACTGGTGCAACTTGAATCCGTCCCTGTTCGTGTTGTTACACCCTCCGACAACAAACCGGCGAGGCATGATGTCTCCAAGGTACGGAAAACAGTCGAAAAAACGGAAAATAACAGAGCTGATTTGACTCGGTGTTTGAGAAAATGGCGGATTGCTTCCCGATGTGATGTCACGTTGTGACGTCATCGCTCCGAGAGCGAATAATAGAAAGGTGTTTAATTCGCCAAAATTCACCCATTTAGAGTTCGGAAATCGGTTAAAAAAATATATGGTCTTTTTTCTGCAACATCAAGGTATATATTGACGCTTACATAGGTCTGGTGATAATGTTCCCCTTTAAGTAGCGTACCGCACGTTGTGTAAACAATGCACACCGAGGCACAACACACGGTATGCTAGCAGTGACTGGGCTACTACAACATGCAAAAGCCAGAGCTGGAAGACCCTCTTGTCTCGTTAAGATCTAACGTTTGGGAACATTTCGTTTTCGCGGTGCGATACAACAATGGATAACATCGCTTCAACGAAGAGAAAGATGAACAAACACAGCTCCCACCGCATTCAAGCAGCCTCTCCTCGGCGAGTCAGGCAGGGCTAAAGCAATAACAAATGTTTTTATAGCAGCAGATTTAAGACCATATTGCATTAAAAACTAGATTTTGAGCCACTTCTATGGTGGAAGAACAATGAGCCCATATATCCTCTTACTGCCAAGTTAGCCAGGCACTACCTCGCCATACCTGCTACCTCCGTGCCCAGTGAAAGGGTATTTTCCACAGCTGGAGACATTTTAACTGCTAGCAGGTCTGCTCTTTCTGCAGACAATGTGGATAAACTGATTTTTCTGGCAAAAAACATGAAAATTGAGTGAAAGTCACCAGCGTTAAAGTCTGGGGGGTAAAAAGAAAAGTTAATCTGAGGCTGAGTTGACTTGAAACTGTTTAATGTTGCACTTTTTGTATGTAGAAGAAAAGTTTTGTCATTTTATTTAATCTGAGCAACAACTTGAAGCAGTTTAATGTTGCACTTTATATGTAGAAATGTTGCACTTTATATGTAGAAAGGTTTTGTTAAGAAACCAATTGTGAGCCTTATCTTATTTAGTATGTATTTTATATATGTTGACTACATTAACCCTGGCAATGGACCCTGTGTGTATATGTATGTTATTGTTATGCTTAGCATTCATGACTGCCTGCTGTTGCACTGATCAGCCTAGTGGTGGCTCACATCCATCACACACACAGCTATTTTAAAGCAATGTTAAAAGCATTGTTTACAAATTTTGGTAAATAAATAACCAGAAAATGTATATTAAGTTGTTTTCTTACTGTACCGAAAATGAACCGAACCGTGACCTCTAAACCGAGGTACGTACCAAACCGAAATTTGTGTGTACCGTTACACCCTTACGTATGCGTCATACGGCAGCTGCCCAGAGAAACTTTTGTAACTTGTAACCTGTTTTGAAAAGCTTTTGATATCATTTATATATCAAATTATATAATGCGAGAGTCAATTTGAATTGGGAATCGATTCTGAATTGAATCGTCACCCCAAGAATTGGAAATCAAATTGAATTATAAATTGTTGTAAGATGTACAATCCCCACTGATGAGTTTGTACACGCAGACAGGTTGTCGACATAAGCGGGTTTCACTCTACCATGTACACCCAACTTTATCGGTTAACCTGGGTGTTTTCCCCCCATCTAGCGTGGGTCAGCGACAACTGCTTTGCCTGGCCAGAGCATTGCTCAGAAAGACCAAGGTTCTGGTCTTAGACGAGGCCACAGCTGCTGTGGACATGGAGACTGACAACCTGATCCAAACAACCATCCGCTCTCAGTTTGACGAATGCACTGTCCTTACCATTGCTCATCGCCTGAACACCATCATGGACTACACAAGGTACCATTTACCATAGTATATTACACATACAGTGGTACCTCCGTTTTCATGCCCATGGGTCCATTATAGACTAAATTATATGAAAAAGGCTTTCACATGCGTAACAATTTCAATTGTATTGATCTGTTACAGACGCCCAAAAAATTTAACAACAAATATAAAGAATAATTCAGATTTTTGAAAATAATTCGAAATGCAAGTGAATGGATCAATGAACATTTAACATCTATCCATCCATCCATCCATTTTCTACCGCTTATTCCCTTTGGGTCGCGGGGGGCGCTGGAGCCTATCTCAGTTACAATCGGGCGGAAGGCGGGGTACACCTTGGACAAGTCGCCACCTCATCGCATTTAACATCTTCGCCAAAGTCTTTTTGATTGATTGATTGAAACTTTTATTAGTAGATTGCACAGAAAATCCGAGTGTGTTTTATTGGAGAGCTGCAGAAGAGACGCGCTCGCTCTGTGTGTGTGGGTGGGGGGCTGGTGTCTGTGTTTACTAGCAAGACATCATGGCGGAGCCAAAGCCGAGTTTCTTAACATGGAGATATTCTCACTACTTTTTTTTTGTCGACTCGAGCACAATGGAAAATAACATTTTAGTGAAATGTAAGTTGTGTCTTGGATCAGAGATCCTATCTACTGCCCAAAACAGCAATTCCAAATCTGCTGAAACAGCTACAAAAGCAACATGCTTTGACGAAGCTAGTAAAGAGAGACCGACTCTGATGCCACTTCACCTTCACCTAAGGATTTTAACGCAGGTACTGCTAGCCAAGACAACATTGATAGAGCCATTGCAGCATATGGGCTAGAACAGTGGTTCTCAAATGGGGGTACGCGTACCCCTGGGGGTACTTGAAGGTATGCCAAGGGGTACGTGAGATTTTTTTCAAAATATTCTATAAATAGCAACAATTCAAAAATCCTATATAAATATAAATAAAAACCTATCTTTTTTTCCAAATAGTTCAAGAAAGACCACTACAAATGAGCAATATTTTGCACTGTTATACAATTTAAAAAATCAGAAACTGATGACATAGTGCTGTATTTTACTTCTGTATCTCTTTTTTTCAACCAAAAATGCTTTGGTCTGATTAGGGGTTACTTGAATTAAAAAAAATTCACAGGAGGTACATCACTGAAAAAAGGTCGAGAACCACTGGGCTAGAAGACATACAGTGGAGTCACCCGCTTTCAGGCAGCTAATTAGCATGATACCGGCGTCAAACAGCAAATGGCACGGAAAACATGTTCCACGTACCTGGACAGTGAGTACATACACATGGAAAGCGAGCTAAAGAAAACACTCCAAACTCTGCCTCTGCTCATCATTCAGCACTGAAGGTACACACACTCTGTCAATTCTCTTATATACTCCTTCATTCTAGACTTCTAGAGTGTTTGATTGTCACATCACTCTAAATGTATAGACTATAAAGTTCACAAACATAAAGAGGGATCCTAGTGGGCCAGGCCAATCTTTCCTTATCTCTAACCTAAAACTGGGGAAATGCGTAGAGTGTTCTGGGCTTCAGTACAGCGTTGATCTATTGAAGACATGATTTTATTTCACAATTCCTTGAGAGAGAAAAAGGCCTGGTTAGGCGTGTGTATAGCAGTATGTGTGCTGTATATAGTGACATGACATATAATCATGTCATGTGTGCCTTCCTTGGGTGAAGCCAGGTTTACAGCTATGTTGTGACCTGTTGTTATTATGCGGTTTGTTACTTATGTATGTTATGTTGCAGCTATTTAAAATAGTTTTGTCAATTTGTTCTGGCCCGAAATAAATTGGCCCTTTGAAACATATCTTTGTCTTTGTGTGTTGTATGTAGACCACATTGCTTAGCATAGTTCAGTGATGCAAATGCATGTCAAGTTGATCAACAGATTGTATTATTCTCCAGTGCAATAACAGTACTGAAATGAAGGCTAAAAGGGCATTAATGGGAGCCTTAAAAAAAACCAAACTAAATAGTTACTTTTCACAGTAACGCATTACTTTTTGGTGTAAGTAACTGAGTTACTTTTGAAATTAAGTAACTAGTAACTGTAACTAGTTACTGGTTTTCAGTAACTAACCCAACACTGTATGTACAAACCCCGTTTCCATATGAGTTGGGAAATTGTGTTAGATGTAAATATAAACGGAATACAATGATTTGCAAATCCTTTTCAACCCATATTCAATTGAATGCACTACAAAGACAACATATTTGATGTTCAAACTCATAAACTTTTTTATTTTTTTGCGAATAATAATTAACTTAGAATTTCATGGCTGCAACACGTGACAAAGTATTTGGGAAAGGGCATGTTCACCACTGTGTTACAAGGCCTTTCCTTTTAACAACACTCAGTAAACGTTTGGGAACTGAGGAGACACATTTTTTAAGCTTCTCAGGTGGAATTCTGTCCCATTCTTGCTTGATGTACAGCTTAAGTTGTTCAACAGTCCGGGGGTCTCCGTTGTGCTATTTTAGGCTTCATAATGCGCCACACATTTTCAATGGGAGACAGGTCTGGACTACAGGCAGGCCAGTCTAGTACCCGCACTCTTTTACTATGAAGCCACATTGATGTAACACGTGGCTTGGCATTGTCTTGCTGAAATAAGCAGGGGCGTCCATGGTAACGTTGTTTGTATGGCAACATATGTTGCTCCAAAACCTGTATGTACCTTTCAGCATTAATGGCGCCTTCACGGATGTGTATGTTACCCATGTCTTGGGCACTAATACACCCCCATACCATCACAGATGCTGGCTTTTCAACTTTGCGCCTATAACAATCCGGATGGTTCTTTTCCTCTTTGGTCCGGAGAACACGACATCCACAGTTTCCAAAAACAATTTGAAATGTGGACTCGCCAGACCACAGAACACTTTTCCACTTTGTATCAGTCCATCTTAGATGAGCTCAGGCCAAGGCGAAGCCGACGGTGTTTCTGGGTGTTGTTGATAAACAGTTTTCGCCTTGCATAGGAGAGTTTTAACTTGCAATAACAGATGTAGCGACCAACTGTAGTTACTGACAGTGGGTTTCTGAAGTGTTCCTGAGCCCATGTGGTGATATCCTTTACACACTGATGTCGCTTGTTGATGCAGTACAGCCTGAGGGATCGAAGGTCACGGGCTTAGCTGCTTACGTGCAGTGATTTCTCCAGATTCTCTGAACCCTTTGATGATATTACGGACCGTAGATGGTGAAATCCCTAAATTCCTTGCAATAGCTGGTTGAGAAAGGTTTTTCTTAAACTGTTCAACAATTTGCTCACATATTTGTTGACAATGTGGTGACCCTCGCCCCATCCTTGTTTGTGAATGACTGAGCATTTCATGGAATCTACTTTTATACCCAATCATGGCACCCACCTGTTCCCAATTTGCCTGTTCACCTGTGGGATGTTCCAAATAAGTCTTTGATGAGCATTCCTCAACTTTATCAGTATTTATTGCCACCTTTCCCAACTTCTTTGTCACGTGTTGCTGGCATCAAATTCTAAAGTTAATGATTATTTGCAACAAAAAAAAAGTTTATCAGTTTGAACATCAAATATGTTGTCTTTGTAGCATATTCAACTGAATATGGGTTGAAAAGGATTTGCAAATCATTGTATTCCGTTTATATTTACATCTAACACAATTTCCCAACTCATATGGAAACGGGGTTTGTAATATACTTCAAGGGTACATTGTTTAGATGTACTTCTTAAATGTGGGAGTGTACGTGTAGTACTACCGTTGCTTTGCAGAATCAAAGCAGTATTCTGTCTTATTTAGGGTGCTGGTTTTGGACAAAGGCGAGATGATCGAATTCGACTCCCCATCCAGTCTCATCGCTCAGAGGGGAGCCTTCTACGACATGGCCAAGGATTCTGGGCTGGCCTGATGCTTTGTGACGCCATCCATCTAAACCCTTGTGAGCTGGGCTTTCCGACAAAAGTTGTTGCATTCAGTTTGACGAAGATTGATCTTATTCAGCTGTCCTAATCCCCCATGTTCTTATTACTAAAAAAAAAAGTGCCCATGGAAGTGGACGTCGACATACATGGTTGATGGCTTTTGTCGATATAAAATCTGAGACCCGAAGAGACCATTTTTTATGAAAAATTGGCCCTGTTTATGTTAACATCAGTATTGCTTTTGGAAAGCGGGAACCAGTGAAGTTGACAAACTCATCAAGTCCAGCTCCATAGGTCAATTTGCATATCGCTAAAAAAGTGCCTGCTCAAGTCGACGTCCATTTACGGAGCCCCTAAAGGGACATGGGGGAAACATTTTTTTTAATAATTTAAAAATTTTTTTTTTTAGACATGTATCTTGTGCGCATGAGAAACTATCTCGTGCGCACGAGAAACTTTTTATAAAGTTATTTAAAAAAAATATATAATAATAATAATTTTTTTTTTTTTTATGTCTAAAATAATAATAATAATAATTATTATTATAATTTTTTTTTTTTTTAGACATGTATCTTGTGCGCACGAGATACATGTCTAAAAAAAATATATATATATTATTATTATTTTTATTTTATTTTTTAAGACATGTACCGTATTTTTCGGAATATAAGTCACACCGGAGTATAAGTCACACCTGCCGAAAATGCATAATAAAGAAGGAAAAAAAACATATATAAATCGCACTGGAGCCCGGCCAAACTATGAAAAAAAACTGCGACTTATAGTCCAAAAAATACGGTATCTCGTGCGCACAAGAAACTATCTTGTGAGCACGAGATACCGTATTTTTACATGTCTAAAAAAATAAAATAAATAGTTTACCGTATTTTTCGGAGTATAAGTCGCACCAGAGTATAAGTCGCACCTGCCGAAAATGCATAATAAAGAAGGAAAAAAACATATATGAATCGCACTGGAGCCCGGCCAAACTATGAAAAAAAACTGCGACTTATAGTCCAAAAAATACGGTATCTCGTGCGCACGAGAAACTATCTTGTGCGCACGAGATACATGTCTAAAAAAATAAAATAAAATAAAAATTATTTATTGAAAAAAATTTTTTTTTATAACTTTATAAAAACTTTCTCGCGCGCACAAAATGGTTTCTCGTGCGCATGACATACATGTCTAAAAAAAAATATATTAAAAAAACAATAGTATTTTTTTTTAAAGACATGTACCGTATTTTTCGGAGTATAAGTCGCACCGGAGTATAAGTCGCACCGGAGTATAAGTCGATACCTGCCGAAAATGCATAATAAAGAAGGAAAAAAACATATATAAATCACAATGGAGCCCGGCCAAACTATGAAAGAAACTGCGACTTATAGTCCGAAAAATACGGTATCTCGTGCGCACAAGATAGTTTCTCGTGCGCACGAGATACATGTCTAAAAAAATAAAATAAAATAAAAATTATTAATTGAAAAAAACATTTTTTTATAACTTTATAAAAACGTTCTCGTGCGCACGAAATAGTTTCTCGTGCGCACGGGATACATGTCTAAAAAAATATATATAAAATTTATTTATTTATTTTTTTTTTTTAAGACATGTTCCGTATTTTTCGGAGTATAAGTCGCACCGAAGTATAAGTCGCACCTGCCGAAAATGCATAATAAAGAAGGAAAAAAACATATAAATCGCACTGGAGCCCGGCCAAATTATGAAAAAAAAACTGCGACTTATAGTCCAAAAAATACGGTATCTTGTGCGCACAGGATAGTTTCTCGTGCGCACGAGATACATGTCTAAAAAAATAAAATAAAATAAAAATTATTAATTGAAAAAAACATTTTTTTATAACTTTATAAAAACTTTCTCGTGCGCACGAAATAGTTTCTTGTGCGCACGGGATACATGTCTAAAAAAATAAATATAATTATTTTTTATTTTTTTTTATTTTTTTTAAGACATGTTCCGTATTTTTCGGAGTATAAGTCGCACCGGAGTATAAGTCGCACCTGCCCAAAATGCATAATAAAGAAGGAAAAAAACATATAAATCGCACTGGAGCCCGGCCAAATTATGAAAAAAACTGCGACTTATAGTCCGAAAAATACGGTATCTTGTGCGCACAGGATAGTTTCTCGTGCGCACGAGATACATGTCTAAAAAAATAAAATAAAATAAAAATTATTAATTGAAAAAAACATTTTTTTATAACTTTATAAAAACTTTCTGGTGCGCACGAAATAGTTTCTTGTGCGCACGGGATACATGTCTAAAAGAATTAATATAATTATTTATTTATTTATATTTTTTTTTAAGACATGTTCCGTATTTTTCGGAGTATAAGTCGCACCGGAGTATAAGTCGCACCTGCCGAAAATGCATAATAAAGAAGGAAAAAAACATATAAATCGCACTGGAGCCCGGCCAAATTATGAAAAAAAACTGCGACTTATAGTCCGAAAAATACGGTACCTTGTGCGCACAGGATAGTTTCTCGTGCGCACGAGATACATGTCTAAAAAAATAAAATAAAATAAAAATTATTAATTGAAAAACTTTTTTTTTTATAACTTTATAAAAACTTTCTCGCGCGCACAAAATGGTTTCTCGTGCGCATGAGATACATGTCTAAAAAAAAATATATCCAATTTTTTTTTTTTTTTTTTTTTAAGACATGTACCGTATTTTTCGGAGTATAAGTTGCAACTGCCGAAAATGCATAATAAAGAAGGAAAAAAACATATATAAATCGCACTGGAGCCGGGCTAAACTATGAAAAAAAACTGCGACTTATAGTCCGAAAAATACTGTATCTCGTGCGCACAAAATAGTTTCTCGTGCGCACGAGAAACATGTCTAAAAAAATAAAATAAAATAAAAATTATTAATTGAAAAAAAATTTTTTTTATAACTTTATAAAAACTTTCTCGTGCGCACGAGATACATGTCTAAAAAAATAAAATAAAATAAAAATTATTAATTGAAAAACTTTTTTTTTTATAACTTTATAAAAACTTTCTCGCGCGCACAAAATGGTTTCTCGTGCGCATGAGATACATGTCTAAAAAAAAATATATCCAATTTTTTTTTTTTTTTTTTTTTAAGACATGTACCGTATTTTTCGGAGTATAAGTTGCAACTGCCGAAAATGCATAATAAAGAAGGAAAAAAACATATATAAATCGCACTGGAGCCGGGCTAAACTATGAAAAAAAACTGCGACTTATAGTCCGAAAAATACTGTATCTCGTGCGCACAAAATAGTTTCTCGTGCGCACGAGAAACATGTCTAAAAAAATAAAATAAAATAAAAATTATTAATTGAAAAAAAATTTTTTTTATAACTTTATAAAAACTTTCTCGTGCGCACGAGATACATGTCTAAAAATATATACCGGTATATACATTTTTTTTTTTTTTTTTTTTGACATGTACCGGTATCTCGTGCGCACAAGATAGTTTCTCGTGCGCACGAGATACATGTCTAAAAAAATAAAATAAAATAAAAATTATTAATTGAAAAAATTTTTTTTTTATAACTTTACAAAAACTTTCTCGTGCGCACGAAATAGTTTCTCGTGCGCACGAGATACATGTCTAAAAAAATATATATAAAAATTGTTTTTTTGGTTTTTTTTAAGACATGTACCGTATTTTTCTGAGTATAAGTCGCACCTGAGTATAAGTCGCACCTGCCGAAAATGCATAATAAAGAAGGAAAAAAACATATATAAATCGCATTGGAGCCCGGCCAAACTATGAAAAAAACTGCGACTTATAGTCCGAAAAATACGGTATCTCATGCGCACAAGATAGTTTCTCATGCGCACGAGATACATGTCTAAAAAAATAAAATAAGAATTATTAATTGAAAAAACATTTTTTTTATAACTTTATAAAAACTTTCTCGTGCGCACGAGATACATGTCTTAAAAAAATCAACAACAAAAAAACATAACAAAAAAAAATTCCCCCATGTCCCTTTAGGGGCTCCGTATCCATTAATCGTTTTTTGGCAACATAAAATTGAACGGACGAAAAGATCATGTCGACATGTGTCGTATTGTTTACGTCTTCGTCGCTTTGCAGCAACGAAACGACAACATAACTATCGTCTAGTTAGACAGCAATAAAACATGGACACGGTGGCTTCCTGTTCAGTGCAAAGTCAGCTTCAAAATAAAAGCACGGCAGTATTAACATGGATTCTACCACTGCAAGTAACAAACTTAAAACTGAAAATAGTGCATGTACGAAAGTTTTATTGTCATTGTAGTCAAGACATACAACAAAATTAGCGCAGCAGCTCTTTTAAGTAAGAGTATAAAATATTATATGAAAACCAAAAAATCAAAATGAAAAATACACACATGAAAATAAACTG